>NC_137086.1:27562354-28132354 GCF_951640355.1 Cnephaeus nilssonii | reverse complement strand
TTTATCATTCAGAAACTGCTAGATGGAATATGGAGTCAGAGTTAAATTAAACATCAGAAGATAACACAATACTTAATTGCGGAATTAGAGCTTCTGCATTTCAGTAGTTCTGTATCAGAACTTACCAGAGAAAATATTTTGTGGGTTTTATGGTTGCACACTAAAAATTAGGATGTTCATTGTAATTAAGCAATGCCAACAATATATGAACCTTACTACAGACATTTCTCTCCTGGCATACTGGTGGATGACAGCACCATCGCTGGCCTTCTCAGTCACTGGTTTTGAAATGTAAAGGGGCTGCTCTTTACTGTATTTTAGTTGACAGGCACTTGAGAAGCCATCCTTTATTTTGTTAATAGATGGCAATCACAGAACAATGCAATGAGATAAAGCATGCTCTCTAAAGGACATGCTTTTACAGAAGTTATTGCCCTGAAACCTTTTCTTTCTTGTGGGTCCTTTTTTTTTTTCTTCCTTCTTTATAAAACATAGTTCTGGTAAACAAACAGGAAATACATAACTCTCATGGACTTGTTTATTTTTGACAGTAACTATTTCTTTTAGAACATAAGGTTGTTGGTGAACCAGTGAATGTAAGCAATAGGGAAGGAGATCATCTGATTATACATATACATGACCTATTACACAAAATGAAGCTTTGTTAGTGATGGTACATAAATAAGTAAATCAAGTAGAAGATAAAGTATATCAGGGGTAATAATAGCACCACATCTGCAGGATACAAACTTTGCTGAGTTACAAAATGCTATGTATCTACAAGGTATCTTGGATCAGTCTGAGTCCAGTAAGGAGAGCAACACCACTATAAGTATTTTAAACAAGAGGAATTTAATGCAGGTAAGATATATAATCAAAGAGCCAGAAAGCCAAACAGGAGGTGGTAAGACAACCCAGAGATAAGCAAAGGGAGATCTGACCATTCATGTGACTGTGCGGACTCAGGGATGAAGCAGTGTTACCAGATCTCGGAAGGCAGGGTGATCTGGAGAAAGTTATAACCACAGTGAGGTCCGCTTCCAGGATTTGTTCCCCCAATCACCAGGCTCTCCTCCCCACTGTCCAACTCCTGTCAGTGTGTTACAGCAAGCCTCACCCAGACCAGGGAAATGTGGGGTTCAGGGTGCAGACTTCTTCGTGAGTTCTTGCCCTACAAAGTTTGAAGAATAAACTTGCGGACAAAAAGTCTTCTTAAATAAAAAATGTAGAAGTTTATTGGAAGCAGATACAAATTCCATCTGGGCAGTGTTGTCCCCAAAGGGGACCCCCTGGTGAAGGGCCCCAAAATGGGAAAAGCCTGCTTTCCCTCTCTCTCTCTCTCTCTCTCTCTCTCTCTCTTTCATGAGACAAAATATTAAAAAAAAAAAAAAAGTGTCTTGTGTCCCTTTGTCTCCGGTTTATATATGCTACAGTTCTTAGTCTGAACCTGACCCTTTCTAATTGGACCCTTCCTTGATTTAGGACCTCTGTGCTTTCCCCATTGATCATTCTGCTACATGGTATTCCTTTCAAACACCATGCCCCTCTCTTTCTCTCCCCTTATCTTGTAACATTCCTTTATCCTCTGTACAAGTAAGATAAGCATGTTGATGTCTCCAAGCCCCCATCTATGCATTCCTCTCCCATGGACCCTCTTTATCTCTAAGACTCCCTAAACCTGCCTGTTTTTTCCCTAGAATTCCTTTCACCAGTGGGCAAGAGGAGATCTGAGAAATGTGGTTTCAGGGTGAGCCCCTGCTGTGGAGAACAGAGCAGGGAACAGGTGGGGAATGGATCTGAAAGCAAATAAGCAGTCTTAACAGAAGCCTTCTTCTGAAGATACTTTAGGTGATAGTTGAACAGGAATCCACGTTTCCTCGTCAGTGGAGAAGTTCCTGCCCAGAGCAGATGACTCATTGGCAGGAATATGATAGCCGGATTTTATACTTCAGTGATAAGGCTGAAAAATCTAAGTATATTATATCTTCTAACACTGAAAGCTCTGAAACAGAATGTATCAGATGAAGTGAGGAGAAGGAGGCTCAACCATATTAATTTTTGATCAAGTAACAGGTCCTTCCTGGAGAAGCTGTACTCTGTGTGGTATTATATTATCTGTTTGGTGGCATTCCAAACAAATACGACAAAGGGGACGACACCTACTCTCAAGGAGCTTGAAGACTATCTGTGGGGTTAACACTAAAGCATGAGATAATTAACAAATGAACAATGCAAAAGCGTAGAAAGTTAAGTGTTACATTTCTTGGTGCAAATTTAAAGTACATCAGATTTTCTTAACCTAGCCACTGGCTCCAAAATGTTTCAACTTTCTATTATGCTTCCAAGCAGGATGCAACTTAAAGCAGTGTTTGAGAGGAAGGACTTGTTACAAACAACCTGGATTCGCATCCTGTCTCAACCAATGATCTGTCCTGCAATTTTTAAGTCTTGTGTGAACTTTCTGTGCTTGAGTTTTTTCATTTATAAAATAGGAGATTAATATAGTAGGTGCTATTTAAGTTAGTTAGTAGCTAATGCATAAAAAGTATTTAGATCAGCTTTTGCCACATAGCAAGTGCTCAGCAAATATTAGCTGTTATTTCTCAGCATTGCAGTCTAGAGATGATTATAAACATACATATATAATCAAACATGTATGTATGTGTATATGCTTGTACACATACACATAAAACACCCCAAAATACATGTCCTGCACACTCACACACATGCAGATACCCACACATGCAATCTCTGAGCCTATGGACACAGGGTAATATGCATAAATGTCTGGTATTACCTGCTGTCTAAATCCCTTAATGCTCTTGATACCTTTCTTCTCATATCAGAAGAGGGGGGAGTCAATAAATCATTCATTACAGCAATCTAATGATTGCTCAGAAAATAAGAAGGGTGATGGGACACTCCATAAGAAAAATTATTAAAACAATGACATTTCTCATAATAACCTGTTTCCAATTTTATTTTCCCAAGTAATTTTTCACAAACTTATCTCTTTCACTCAATTTAGTGTTTATGATATTAATCTATAGGAAGAGTGTGTTTTATGCAATAGTTTTGCCTAAGCATTAAATTATATCAACTTTTATAGTGAAAATAAAGTGTTCCTAAGTGTTTGCTGCTCCCATTGTTGACATTTCAGACATTTGAGAACATAGACACATAAGTGTTTAGATATATATGCATGAAACATCAAAATATTATTCCAGCTTTTTTTTGGCAGGGAGGGGTTTGGATATTTATTAAATTTTAAGAAATGTATTACTCTAAAAAGGGTATTTGACAATAACTTGGATACTGCAAGTGGAATTGTTTTCAACTTACGAAAATAGTCCTTATTTTCTTTTTTAAATATATTTTATTGATTTTTCACATAGAGGAAGAGAGAGGGATAGAGAGTTAGAAACATCGATGAGAGAGAAGCATTGATCAGCTGCCTCCTGCACACACCGCCACTGGGAATGTGCCCGCAACCAAGGTACATGCCCTTGACCGGAATCGAACCTGGTACCCTTCAGTACGCAGGCCGACGCTCTATCCACTGAGCCAAACCGGTTTCGGCCTTATTTTCTCTATGATGTTGATTTCAAGCTAGGAAAATATATTGAGGTAAAGAATTAGTCCATGGGGTTATGAATATTATTTCCTCACATAATTATATAAGTATACCTACTGGCAGCCATTATAAGGGAAGGAGACCATAGCTTTTGTCTCTGGCATCCCAAGGCCATGGGAAACACAACAGTTAATAGCACTGCACATGCCCCAGAATTACAAATTAAGATGCTTTCTAAAAGCATCCTATTAAAGGAAGCGTTCTGTGGTACTGCAATGAGAATCACTAACTATAGGCCTGAAATAGAGTCTTTTGAGAATTTGCCTTCTGAGGAATTACACTAATATCCTACTGTTTTTCAAGCAATTAAAATGCAAATAAACATTTAAGGGTACTAGATTGGGAGCCCAGATTTGAAAAGGATATTACTCTATATTCACTGGAGCTGCTTGGTTTCTTTTAATTGAATGCTTCTTTGTAGATGTGCCTTCTGATTAATACTATTCACCTCAGACAGTCTTTTTATGCGCAGATAGAGCTGCTGTTTCTAAGCTTTTCAGACTAAAATCTGATTCTTCTCCCTTCTGTGGTGAGCATGAAGTGTTCGTCAAAAAAAATAAATAAAAAGAGTAAAATGTGCTGGGCATAAGCGTCTTCTCAGAGATGAAAATTCAAAATCCTAAGATTAGGTTTAAGAATCTCTCTAGGATGCATTGAAAAAAGGAGGCATTGATATTTGTTTGCCGATAAAAGAATACTGGCAAGTTACTGTTGCATTGTTTTCATCAACTAACTCTTCACCCATGAAAAAATGTATGATGAAGCACATTAATCTGTGAAAAAGGATTCCTTAACAAAGAGGTATCCAGATGGTGCTATGGCAATCTCAATGCTCCTAATGGAATTATGCGATGCTTCTGCAACTGATGTCAAGGTATTTTATCTCATCTTGTCTGCAAATAGGCTGGTATTATCTCCAACTATAATTATAAGAGCTATCATAATTGTTCAAGTAATTGGTAAAGAGACAATTCCTTTCATGACTCTTAATATTGGGAAAGAAGAATTTGGATTTCATCATATCTGTCAGAAAATGATATTGCAGATCAAGTGCAATTTGGAAATAGAGTTTCATTGCAACTTTATTTCCACATACAGTGTTGCAAGAGCCACAGAAAGACATAGCATCCTACAGGGTATTTTAAATTGAAATATCCGATTTTTGTTTTTTATTCTCTTCTCATTACATATGTATCCTCAGCAACTCAGATATTCACCAACTGAAAGAAGTAGACATGTGGTCATAAGGTTTACCAATAGATATGGGGGGTCAGAGGTGGTAGGTTGCCACTGCATCTCACAAGCAAAATTTCAGGAGTCATGACGAGCCACTGGATCTGAGATTAGTTCTTCCGTATTCATATCAGCAAAGGAGCACAGTTAGACACAGATTAACTAGTATAACAGATGTTCTGGAAGAGGAGAAGGGATGGAAAACAGTTCATCTTCTGTTCAAATCATTGAATGGCTTTGTTTACACATAGGACAAAGTTCAAGATCTATAAGTAGGGAGGGATTCAAGGATGTGGAGGGGATCAGGACATGCCACTTAAAATATACCCCTTCTGCATAACGAGTATTGTGAGCTGAGGGCAGTTGAAAATCAGCAGATACAGGAGGTTCTCTGTTCTCCCTATTAACTATCAAAAAGTGTGTCATAGCCCTAGCCAGTTTGGCTCAGTGGATAGAGCATTAGCCTGCAGGTTCAATTACGGTCAAGGGCATTCACCTCAGTTGTAGGCTCGATCCCCAGTAGGAGCCGTGCACGAGGCAGCCAACCAATGATGTTCCTTTCTCATTGATGTTTATCTCGATCCCTCTCCCTTCCTCTCTCTCTTTAAAAAGTCCATCATATATATAAAAGCCTAAGCAACTGTTACCAATGGTCGACTGAATGACTAGTCCACTGGTCACTATGACGTGCACTGACCACCATGGGGCAGACACTCAATGCAGGAGCTGGGCCCTGGTGGTCAGTGCACTCCCACAGCCAACCTCCCCCCACCAGCTGGCCCCAATCAGCAAGATAGCCCGATTGGCCCCAATCGCTGGCCAGGCTGAGGGACCCCACCTGTGAATGAATTCGTGCACCGGGCCTCTAGTAAAAACATAAAAAATAAAAATGAAAGTATAGCATAAATGTCCCTCTGTGAGGAGGTCCCTACCTGTACCTGGAAGAGGAGAGAGAGAGAGCACTCGTCACTAGAGACAGAAGATTGGCAACAAGATGAGTATGCATGAAGACCTCACTAAAGTAACCTGTACACTATTACTTCCTCCACGCAGTTCATAGCCTCTTCCCTGTTACTTACTGTCCCTTGAAGCCCAAACATTCCTTCCTTTGTTTAAATGGTACATAAGCCCTGAGTCAAACCGATTCTTTGAGTTTCACTTCTCTTCTGTTGACTCCTGCGCATGTAAGGTATTCATAAAAATTTTTCTTCTATGAACCTGCCTTTTGTTGCTTTAATTCATATGGCCCTGTACCTTAATCTCTGAGGGCAGAGTAAAAGTCCCCCCCCCCACAGCCATTTAATATTTACTCGTCTATGATGTCTTCATATTCACCACACATAACTCACCTCCCAATGCTCTGCTCCAGCTGCCACAGACTGTCTTATCATTGGTGCCCTGCTAGGTTTTTCCTGAAACCTAAACAGAATATGAATTCTAACCCCTGCAGCCTTATTTATGCTTTTTCATTTGTCTGTCACGGACGTGGTCTGAATCTTTTTTACCTGTCATGTGAGTTCAACTTCTTCATAAAGCTTTCCCGACTCCTCCATACAGTGACTTAGTTCTCTGAATGCCTAGAAGCGGTTTGGTCACTTCTACTCATTTACACATGGTGTGTCTTGCCTAATAATATTGTCTTTTTCACTTATGCCTCTTCATTGTATATCCCTGGAGACCAACTTCCATGCTTCATGGTTCTGTATGCCCAGCATTTAGCACAGAATTCAAAACTCATATGGTATTCAGTAAATATTCGGTAAGAGTGAGTAACAATTAATCTGCCACATTGAGGCCCATTAGGTTAAAAATTGTATGACCATAACTTTTAAAAGTAAATCTTCAGAAACTGTTTTAAAAGGCAGACATTTTAGCATCATGGGAAGCCTATAAAGTTATACTGATAGAGCAGAATAGATCATGTTACCTAAACTGATAAATGATTTAGGGTGCTTCTGTAAGATAGAAAGTGTACCTTGTTTCTTTAGTCATCAGTTAATACAATTAAAACGTATTAGATGTTTATAGTGTGGGAAACAGTACGATTAAGTACTCCGATGGATTCTTTTAATTCATTATTCATTCTTTTATTTAGTTAATAATCATTTAATTTATAAACTCTTTTCTGGGAATGTAAGGATACAATAGATTCTCTCTTTGGATGCTCAGCCATTTAGCCAGTCTAGAGCCATGCTAAACTTTTATTTTTAGTGAATCACTACAAATACGCTTAGAAATGATCTGGGGGTAGAGCCACAGGGAGATTTTTGTCTTTTAACAAAATGATAAATTAAAACTTACTTGACTGGCACAAGAAGGATTACTAGGTTGCCAATAAAAAATCTAAAGGAGATGATTTTCCAAAACCAATTAATATAGTGGCTGCACATATTGGTAACAAGAGGAGATACATTCATTAATTCATGCTTATCGAATGCCTATAAGGAGTCAGGCACTATATTAACTACTGGCTGGGAAGGGAGCAGGTTCCTGTCTTGGTGGAATTAACATACTAGCGGTGAAAGCATAAAATATATACATAAATACACTATTATTTAAAAACAGCTATGAAATAGATGTATTGGTAGTTATGAATTTGTGTAAAATGGGAATGTTGGTTGGCGAGGGAGCTGTAGTTGAGACCTAAAAGGCTAAGATAAGGGCTTAGATATGCAAAGGTTAAAGGGAGGTGAAGTGTTCTGAGCCATAGGAAGAGTATGCACTTGAGGCAGGAAGGAAACTGGCCCATTTTATGTTAATGGGATTTCTGCCACTTGTGCAGGCTCCATTTTTATTCTAGAGATTGCCAGATGGGTAAAAAGTTTGCTGAAGCAAATCACTCTGAGGTGTCTGTCTCATGAGGCCAATCCAGGGAATAGCATTTTTGAAATGAATAAAAATAAAAGCTGAACATAGGCATTTGCTTTATTGCCTTAATTCACAACCTGGCTGAGTCACACTTGCTTTGGGAACCATAATTTTGAATTTCTGGACTTGAGTGCATCTTTAAAATTCTCTGTGCAAATGGAAGGTGGGAAAAAGAAAAGTGTTAGATGTAAGAACCAGACACACAAATAGCTGCTCCAGAGGCAGTATGACAGCGTCACTGAGGGAACTGAACTCAGTGCTCAGTTCTCAAATTCATGCTTCAAATATCAGCTGTGACACAATGATAGGCTAACCCAGAAGAACAAGTGCTGGGTTCTAATCCTGCCTGGAACATATTTACAACCAAAGGTGTTGTGTGTGTTTTTTTGTGTGTTTTTTTGTTTGTTTGTTGTTGTTGTGTTTTTGCCACAATTCTTTATTGAGACTTATTCTTAGAGTTAGTAGAAAACTACCTAGGAATAGAAAACTGGAATACATTTTTAAAAAATTCTTAAAGCAATTTTACTTTATAAATAAAAACTAAATTTTATCTAGCTTAAGTAAAAGGTAAATTAATGTGTGGGGACCTTCCCTAATAACATTTGATTTCATATGATACTCATTCAAGTCATAAATCAACATAGAATCATTTGAACAGAAATTAGCTCATAATAATAATAGCTTTTAATAAATTGCCTAAATAATTTTTTGGTACCACAACTAGAAAGTATAATTAGTACTAATACTGTTAAAAAATGTTTTTACATTTTCTTATGTTGCATTAAATAATAAAATTGTATAAACAATGGAATATAGTCCCATCAAATTATTAAGACCTCTTTCACTGTAGCAATATACAAATTACATTTATTTAATTTTTTAAAATTCCTCTTCAAATAATATCAGTTATTTACAAAACTATTTTGCTTAAATCTTGTGATTCAGTAGAAAGCTTTGTAACATTGACACATGGCTAAGAATCTATTGATAATGTCAAGCTTTAATTCTAAAAAGGAGCTTAATGGACAAAAAACTTTTGGCCATTTAATAGTAAAACAAAATATTTTTTAGAAAAAAAATTAAATATTATTTTGTAAATAAAAATACTTAGAGAACTAACAAAATGATTCATCCACTCAATGTTTTGACAATGTTTACTCGGTGCTTACTCTGGGTCTATAGAAATGTAATGATCCATTTTATATCATCAAGGTGCCTTGATTTTTGTAGGAGCAGATTGGTTTACTTAAAACCACTGAGATAATTGCCATGTTAATGTAACACAAAATATACTGGCAAAGGCAAATGCATTCTACATTTCCCTGGGAGTCAGGGAAGGCTTTATAATGTGAGAGATAGTGTTTTAGTTTTAAATTGAGGATTCAGACAAGGAAAAAAAATTCAGGCAGACTATGCAGGGGAGAATGTGGAGAGTCTGGACTCTACAAAATCATGGAAAATGAGAGTGTGGTAAACTCAAGAGACTAATTGTGTCGGCATATGTTGAAAAATTGAGGGAGAGGGTGGGAGAGTTTGTAGAGGAGATAGCATAGGAATCCAGATGCTAAATTTGATACTGTATGCTTTGCTTGACTCCCTCCAAAAATGGACTTAAGCAAAAGATAGAAGTGCAGCTAATCTATCTAGTAGGTGAGCTCCCAAAATATTACTGGGCAAGTAAAAATGCAGGTAAGAAGGCAAGTAGATAACTAAGGACTTATTTTGAAGCGTGCTAAAATTTAATCCCCTTTATTCCATTGGCAAACTCTAAAGCCAGCCTACAATAGGAGCCTGAGAGTTATTCCACTTGAGCAGGCAAATGAGATTTCAGTATTTATACACTGACTCCCTGTGATCATTGGTTAATGGTAGATGCTAATTCACTACTACTTCCAACCTACCACCCTAGCAGCAGAGCAGACTCTAGAGACCAAAGAGGGCACTCAGGCACAGACATGCAAGAGGCGGGAGTTGGGAGTCCATCTGTGTGCACTGAAGTGATAAGAAGTACACGGTGGTATGCATAGAGGGTACCAATTACTTCCTGCAATTAAATTTATATTTCAGTTTGTAGATCACAGGATGCTTATAAAAGGATCATGTGAAAGAAGTTTACAGCAGTGGGGCAAAGTCATTCCACCTGAGTTTGAAACCTGACTCTGCCATTTATTAGTTGTGTGAATTTGAGAAAGTTGCTTAACTTCTCCATGCCTCTGTTTCTTCACCTGGAAAATGAAGATAACTACCTCATACAATGATGGTGGGGGTTAGTTGAATGAATTCATATAAGGCAGTGAGAATAGTGAAGCAAATACATGTGAATTATTACTACAATGATCCAGAGATTTTAGCCATGATCAGATTTTTGTATTCAAGGAGTCACACTGCAAGTACAATGGTGACATTAGAGGGTTAAATGTAATCAATGCCACTCTGAAGAAGAGAAAAGAGTAAATTACTAAGATTTTTTTTTTTTAAATTTGATTGGAGTTTTTTGACATGGGCAAGAGGTTAGAGGGAACAGATGTGGAAGAAAGTTGGTAGGTTCAGATTTGAACAAAGTTGATTCTGTCCACCTCCAAAATAAATCATAAAATATTTGTCAACATAGAAATCTAAGAAGGTATGTTAAAATTTCTAGATGTATGAATATTGTTCAAAGCATTTTATGAGCAATTATATTGAAAGAGGAAAAATATACTATTTATAAAGTCTACTTCTTCTATCAGGAGCCTGAAGATAAGCCCTTATTTCAAGTTGTGGTGTAAAAACACACATTATTTAGAAAAAAAAGGAGTGATGAAACTATAAAAATATGCAGTGTCAAAAGACATTTCATGCTTAATTATGCATGTATTTCAAACATTTTATTGCTGTAGAATTCTGAAATATCTTCTGACAAGATATAGTCAATCATTTCTAGTCTGTTACATACAAAGGCTCCCAAAATTCTTTTTTATTTGTCTCTCTTAATAGTTTGCTACTTCACTCAATATTAATCTTCATTTTGTTTGTCTAAATTCATAGTTAATGAACTCCAGAGAATATTAAATGAAGAAATTACGAAGTTGGAATGCTACATGAATTTCTGAAAATTCCTAAGAAAGATAAGTTGGAGCTAAACTTTGAAATTACAGTAAATGATAGCCTACCTTTGTTTGCTGCACTCATTGTTTATAATCTGTTCATCCTATATAATAAAGAGCTAACATGCTAATTAGATGAGACCATGGAACATTTTCAGGAAGGAGCAGTGGGAGGGGCTGTGTGCATCAGGCCTCTAGTATGATATACTTGGTTAAGATGACACTGTAATACAGAAAGAGCATGGTAGTTGAAAGTTACCCTAGCATTATTTTCTTGGCAAGAGTATTCTACATAAAAATAAAATAGCTATATTGGATAATTCCTTTTATTTTAAAAATATTGTATTATAAGGAGATTAAAGGATCTAAAGAAAAACAATGAGACAAATTGGAATTTAAACTTTGACTTCACTACTTTGATTTATTTACCTTATGATTGTAAGCATTTTTTTTTCCTTGAAAGTTTAATGATGAACACATTTAAGGTTAACTAAATTTAAAATAAAGCAACTTGCTAAAATAATGAAACAAAGACTCACAAGATATAATCAAGCTTTATAGCATTGTCAAAATTATGATAAAGAATGAGTGTGAAAGGTAATTATTTCCTCTGGCATTAAATTACTAGTTGAAAACAAAAGTAGTACTTGCTCCTTAAATAATACTAACACGAGGAACACTGAATGGTCAACTTAATTTTATAAATTTGATCTTTCTTGAAATATTTGGAAGATGAATTTGAGGTTAAGAATTTAAAAAATCTGAAGAAATTTAAGATATAAAAATATATGCATATGATTCAGTTCCATTAAATTAAATTACCCATATTGAACTATTGATGAACTGGACAACATATGTAAAAAGAATAAATGTAAGAAATAGATCATTTTCTTCCACATTCAATGCATTCTATCTTTCCCCATTACATAATTCACCCATTTATTCTTTTCAACTCCCTGAAATCCACCAGTTTGATATGAAACTTACAGACTTAATGTGACACATTAATTTGTTTATTTGCATATTTTTGGCTGTGATATTTTCCAAGAGAATAATTCTTATCAATGTGTTATCAAAATAACAGAGGATCCTTGGCCAGTGTGGATCAGTTGATTGGAGTGTTGTCCCATACATGGAAAGGATGAGGGTTTGATTCCTGGGATTCCTGGTAGGGCACAAGCCCAGGTTGTGGGTTCAATCCCCAGTCAGGGTGTATACAGGAGGCAACTATTCAATGTTTCTTTCACACAACGATATTTCTCTCTCTTTCTTCACCATGAAGACTTATATGACTCTTTTCCCCATAATTGCTCTCTCCTTAAATATGTTCTGGCTAGCATTGTCCTTTGGTTTATTTTCCATGCCCTTTGATTATTAGAATGTTAAAATCTAATTATAGCATTATATAATTATGTTATCTTATTTATCGTTATCTAATTAATTATGCTTAATTAAGTTATTTTACATCATATGCTTTATTAAACATTAATTCAATGAAAATTAAATAATTATATTATTCATTAAACAAATACTTAGTTTTATTTTATGTTAGCTACCCAGCTAGACAAATAAGTAGCTGGAAATCTAGAATTACTTCATTGTCTCAATGTTAGCTAGCACAGTTCTCATTTATACTAGAAATAGAACAACCATTGTATTGATTATAAAATCAGGGAGCTTTTAATCATGAAAGGAGGTCCTATTTTTTTAATATGTTTTATTGATTTTAGAGAGGAAGAAAGAAGGAGAAACATTGGTGTGAGAGAGAAATATGGATCAGCTGCCTCCTGCACCTCCCCTACTGGGGATCGAGCCCACAACCTAGGCATGTGCCCTGACAAGGAATTGAACCCATGACCTTTTGGTTCATGGGATGATGCTCAACGACTGAGTCACAGCAACCAAGGCAGGAGGTCCTATTTTTAATTACACTGTTTACAAGCAAAACAGGTAAACCAGGATGCAGAGCCACTATCTTAGCAGTTTTCCCTAGAAAATAGAGCTTTAGGCAAAGGCTCATGTGCCTATACTTTGCAAATGAGTACATCCTAGGGAGCAGGAGTGGGGAGAAGCTGGAGAAGGGGAAGAGAGACAAGTAGAATATACATTATCTTAGAATTAAGTATGACAGATTGCTGAATCCTATGTGGCCTTCTTTCGAAAGTCAATAAACTCTTCTCCTAACAGTTCATCCTGTTGAGGAAGGGAGAAGTATTCCTGCTGCACTTTTAGGAAACACATGTGTGGACATGGAGTGGATTCCTGGCACCTCGGACCTATAAATCAATAGAGAAGCCTCCGCACAGAGGTGAAAAAGTGGAGCAAGCAGGACACCAGACACTCTCCAGTTGTCCTGTGTGGAGTTGCCCATATAATTGGTTAGTTAGCATATAATTGGCACTGGAAAGGGTTACCAAAAGCCCTAGGTCAGGAGGATGTGAAATACACATGGAAGGTATCTGACACAGTCAATCTGATTAAATAGGTAAAATGGACAAAGAAGTCTTTGAGTCTTGGAATTAACTATCTCCAATATGACAGTGTTCAAAAATTTGCTGAAGGTGTGCATTGTATACTGAAAACTTATGGGTAGCTGTATATTTATATAATCAATGTCATTGACCAATATGACTTTTATTTATATCAGAGCATTATACATACTTGCATTAAAAATATCAAAGGCCGAAACCGGTTTGGCTCAGTGGATAGAGCGTTGGCCTGCGGACTCAAGGGTCCCAGGTTCGATTCCGGTCAAGGGCATGTACCTTGGTTGCGGGCACATCCCCAGTAGGGGGTGTGCAAGAGGCAGCTTATCGATGTTTCTCTCATCAATGTTTCTAACTCTCTATACCTCTCTCTTCTTCTCTGTAAAAAATCAATAAAATATATTTTAAAAAAATATATCAAAGGAAAATACATACTTGCATTAAAAATATATTTTGGTGTAAAAATAATTACCTTACACTCTATTATTCATAATAGCTATAGCCTCAACAGGGATTTAAAAAGTTTTATTCTAACCCATAATATAAAAATATTAAGTGCAAACATTTATTGGCAGTTTTATAAAGGAGGTAGAAATTAAATAGGTATAATTATCATACAGCTCAAAATATGTGGATATCATTTGGAAAAACTATCTACTGACCTACTTATGATCCATTGACCCAATAATCAATGGTAGGCCTAAGCCCAATCACACTTTATGAACTACTATTTAATATTAAAGCTGTGATATTTTAGCTTAAGTTAGGAATGTAGATTATAGGGGGCAATAAACACCTCTTAAAAAGCTGTGTTGATATTGCTAAATAGATACATATCAACAACACTTGGTATCCAAAAGCTCCAAATACCAAATAAGTAGATTACAGTGAAACACCATTATCCTTTTATTGCTGTTAAAATAATGCATGCCTGCTTTAATAACTCAATTTATTTTGCTAGAGGGAATACTCTACTATTATTATTAAAAAATAAGCTTATCAGGAATAAGAAAGAGGCATTCAGAAACAAACACATTTATAAGGCAAGATTGATCAATATTTGTTTTGACTTGGGTATTAACTAACTGGGCAACCTTAGGTAAGTCTCTTATCCTCTCTGAGCTTCAGGCTCTTCATTCATTAAATTCCAATAAAAACATCTTTTGATATTCTCAATAGCTACAATGCTATGAACAGAAGATATGCTCACTTGAAAAACAGCAATTATTGCATGGGTTTAAAAACTACTAGAAATTAAATAGCTCAATTACATGGCTCCCAGTGTTTGTCTTGTTCCCTACTAGGCATTTAATCAGGCTGCTTTTGCGGAGGTCTGAAGCAAGTTCACATGACATCCATGCAGGCGAACTCCAACAGGATGAATCCCAAAGTTACACTATGCATATTCATTTTCCCATTAATTAAACTTGAGGTATTTTTAATTTTATCACCCTTTATATATTTATTATTTTAATTCCAAGATCCATAGTATCATAATAATAAAAGGCTAATATGCAAATGGTCATCACACCAACAGGCCATGACAACCGATCAGCAGGGACCTGAGGCTGCGTGGTGCGGGGCCAGGGCAGAGGACCTGAGGCCATGCCCCCCACCCCAGCACCAGGGCCGGGGGACCTGAGGCTGCACCCCCCACCCAGCAGGACTTGACAGGGTTGGGGCCGGTCCGGGTCTGTGTCTCACCCAATGGGGATGGGGCCAGCCAGGTCTGGGTCTCACACAATTTCGAGGTGTGCACGGGTGGGCGGGGACTTGACTCTGGGTCCCGCGGTGCTCCCCAGACTCTGACAGGAGGGAGATTTTCATATGCATTTTACTAATTTTCTTTCATCTCTGACACTCTTATTATAGAGAAAGGGCAAATAGCAATATTAAAATATTTCCTCTAATTCCCTTTTAATGTGCATGAATTTCATGCACTGGGCCACTAGTAGTTTTAATAAACCTATATTTCTAACAACATGGACAGCACAATATCATTAACTTTGATTTCTAGGCCCTATATTTTATTGCTGAAATTAAGATGTGACTCGTAATTGAAAATACCTGACAATTGTTATTAGCCTTTCCCACATGTAAGCAATTCTAATATCAGGATGTATCTTATGGCTCTTATATTCAAGGAGATGTGGGAAAATATGGTTTGAAATTACACTTAACTATTCTCACCAGGAATAACAAGTTCTTCTAAAAATAAATAAATAAATAAATAAAAGAAAGAAAATCCCAGCCCATCTGCCATATAATAAAAGATTTTGTCCACCAAACATTAAAGCTATGAAGTAATAATTAGCATTTTTAGTTAATTAAAAGGATGTAACAGCCAATCAAATCTTTGAATTAATATAAGATAACCAGTATTACTATACTGAGTAGTTCAATTTCTGCCATTTTGGCATTTTGCTTTATTATAGATAAATATATGATTTATAGTCAGCTTTTTTAAATACTGAAAATAGCTCAGAGGCTTTCATTACTATTTCATGGCCCCCTAGGAGACTAGAGACACCATGTTGGGAATCACTGTAGTAGAAAAATATACATTTCTGAATGATAATAAGTTCTCATGTGGTTTCACAGGTTAATCAATTCTATGCAGACCCAGGACATAGGACTTCTTTATTTTCATTGAGGTTTTATTGTTATACTAATAAAAATATATGAATACTTTATAAATCATTTATATTTGGAATGCATTTTATACTGTTTTAAGTGTGTAGGAGTCTAAAATTCTGAGAATTCATAGGACTTCAATAGAAACAGTAAAAGCATATTATATAGATTTGATTGGAGCTAAGTAATGTTCTATAATATGCTTAATTTAAACCTTATATTTTAAATTTGTAATGCTTACGAGATAATAGTAAAAAAAGTCAACTCTGCATACAGTGTATATCAACTTTGTTTTTAAAAAGGATATATATATCTGTGTGTATATATATATATACATATATACATATATATATATATATATATATATATATATATATATATATATACACACACACACACACACATACACCAGAGGCCTGGTGCATGAAATCATGCACTGGTGGGGTCCCTCAGCCTGGCCTAAGACCTCTCACAATCCGGGACCCCTAAGGGGATGTTGGATTGTCGGTTTTGGCCTGATCCTGGCAGGGGATCCCCTAAGGGATGTAGCAGTGCATGAAGCAGCAGGCAACTGGGGAGAAGCCCAAGCCAGAGCCAGGCACTGCACTGCTCCCACTCATCCCAGCCCTGCTGCACCTGCCATCGCAGTCGCTTGATAGCGCTGCCACAGAGGTGGGAGAGGCTCCCGCCACTGCAGCTGTGCTCGCCAGGTGTGAGCCTAGCCTCTGGCTGAGTGGCAATCCCACTATGGAAGTGCACTGACCATGAGGGGGCAGCTCTTTAGTTGAGTGTCTGCCCCTGGTGGTCAGTGCACATCATAGCAACCATCCACTGGTCAAGCAGTTGACTGGTCATAACGGTTGCTTAAGCTTTTATATATATAGACTAGAGGCCTGGTGCATGAAATTCGTGCATGAAGGGGTGGTGTCCCTCAGCCCAGCCTGCACCCTCTCCAATTTGGGACCCCTCTCAGGACTGCTGGCTCCCAACTGCTCACCTGACTGCCTTCTTGATTGCCCCTAACCACTTCTGCCTGCCAGCCTGATCACCCCCTAACCACTCCCCTGACAGCCTGATTGATGCCTAACTGCTCCCCTGCCAGCCTGTTTGCCCCTAACTGCCCTCCCCTGCAGGCCTGGTCACCCCTAACTGCCCTCCCCTGCAGGCCTGGGTCCCCCCCAACTGCCCTTCCCTGCAGTCCTGATCGCCCCCAACTTCCCTCCTCTGCTGGCCCGGTCACCCCTAACTGTCCTCCCCTGCAGGCTTGATCGCCCTCAACTGCTCTCCCCTCCTGGCCTTATCGCTCACAACTGCCCTCCCTTATAGGCCTGGTCCCCTCCATCTGCCCTCCCCTGCTGGCCATTTGTGGTGGCCATCTTGTGTCCACATGGGGGCAGCCATCTTTGACCACAAGGGGGAAGCCATCTTGTGTGTTGGAGTGATGGTCAATTTGCATATTACTCTTTTTATTAGATAGGATAGAGGTCTGGTGTATGGGTGGGGGCCGGCTGGTTTTCCCTGAAGGGTGTCCCGGATCAGTGTGGGGGTTCCTTTGGGGCATGAGGCGGCCTGGGTGAGGGGCCTGTGGGGGTTTGCAGACCAGCTATGCCCCCCGGCGACCCAAGCGGAGGCCCTGGTATCTGGGATTTATTTATCTTCTATAATTGAAACTTTGTAGCCTTGAGCAGAGGCCAGGGTAGGCCAGGGTGCGTGGAAAGCTTGGCTTCCTCCATCGCCAGGGGAAACCCAAGCCTCCTGCTGTCTCCAGCTCTGTGGCCACCGCCATATTTGTTGGGTTAATTTGCATACTCGCTCCTGATTCGCTGTTGGGCGTGGCTTGTGGGCGTAGTGGAGGTAAGGTCAATTTGTATGTTTCTCTTTTATTAGATCGGATATGCATATGCAAATATAAATGTACTAGAGGCCTGGTGCACAAATCGTACATGGGTAGGGTCCCTCAGCCTGGTTGGTGATTGGGCTGATGGGGGCCGTCTTGCCCAGTCCTGATCAGGGCCATTCAAGGCTGGCCATCAAGGGGTGAGGGACTGCGGAATGTTGGCCGGCCATGGGAGGTTGGCTGTGGTAGAGCACTGACCACCAGGAGGCAGCTCCTGCATTGATCATCTTCCCCCTGGTGGTCAGTGCACTTCATACCTACCAGCCAGTCATCTGGTTATCCGGTCATAATGGTTGCTTAGACTTTTATATATATAGATAATTGTTGGAAGAAAATACAACCAAACAATAAGTGATTAATTTACATACAAATGTTTATTATTTTCTTCTCTATACTTTTATTCACTTGACTATATATAAGAAGCATATATTAGTTTTATATATCTATAATAATAAAAGCATAATATGCTAATTAGACCAGATAGCCAAACGATCTTCTGGATGTCATTCTGGACATCATTCCAGATGACCTTCCCAACAAAGCTGTAGTGGCAGGGGCTGAGGCAGAGGCGGTTAGGGGAGATCAGGCAGGCAGGCAAGCAATCAGGGGTGATCAGGCAGGCAGACAGGTGAGTGGTTACGAGCCAGTGGTCCTGGATTGTGAGAGAGATATCCATCAAAATCAGCAGTTGGACATTCCCTGAGGGGTCCCAGATTGTGAGAGTGTGCAGGCCGGGATGAGGAAGCCCCCCACCGCTGTGAATGAATTTCATGCACTGGGCCTCTAGTAGAATATAATGAATATCATTAAGAGATTAAGCTACAGAAAAATAATGGCCTGTTTCTGCACTTTAACTCCCCATCAAGAACTGCTAATCACTTCCTCCTTCCCAAATGACATAATGTAACCTCTTTCTCAACGCAGAACTTCCTTTTCTTCCTAAATGATTGTCCCCTCCCAAGGGCTGAAAGGTTTTTACTATGGCATGAAAGGTTTACTTTCTGGGGTTCCCATTAATGTTCCCAAAATAAAATAGACATGCAGTATAGCTGGTGATGTAAAATATGATCTCACAAGAGATCATAAGTTCCTTGAAAAAAAAAATATTAATCAATCTCTGTACCCATGTGTGTTGCATATCATGGGTGCTCAAGACTAATATTTTGAAACACCTGAAAAATGTTGGTTGTTATAATGCTGCCTCCATTGTCAAAAGTTGCAACACCATATGCTGTTTTATATTTATGAACTTCACCTCTTATTTTTAATTTGTTAATTTTATGAAACCCTTCATAAATTTAAGTAAAGATTCATAAACTTTTACTACCTTTTAAAATTTAAGAAAGTGAGGCACCTTTTAAAAATCTGTATAATTTAATTTGTTATAAACTGTCTTATAACTTATAAAGTCATCTCTATAATTATCTTATAAAATAATTATATAAACTATCTATTTATAGTAGCATATTAAATAAAATTATCATATATTTTAAAGTCCAGGCCTCCTGAAAGTCGGCAGGGAGTAGTGGTTAATATAGAGGCTCTGGAGTTGGAACAATGAACCTGAGAATATGTCTTATAATTTCCCAACCACAAAGAGACTTTCTGATAGCTTTACCAAGACTCTCTTAGGCTTCAATGCACTCTAAGATTCTTCCACCAACCTCCCTTCCCCTCATCCTTAACAAGGGATTCAGAATGCATTGCCCCTTGACAGATCTCTCTGCCTTCCCAAGCGTTGTCTCTATTTTCTCTTACAGATGTTTTCCCTAATAAAACCTTTGTACATTTAGTCCCATTTTAGTGTCTGCCTCTTGGAGAACCTGGACTTCCATAAGCCTATTTGGAAAAATGTTTGAAACTAAACCCAATGGTCAAGTATAGTACTTCCATTATTCCAAAGTATAAGTCTAAAAGAAATGCACATTTCCATAAAAACACTTGTACCAGAATGCCCATAGCAGTTACATTGATAATAACCCCAAAGGGGAAGCAACCCAAATGTTCTTCAGTAGGAGAATGAACAAATTTGATACATTTATGAAATGAAATGCTAGGTAGCAATTGAAAATGAACTACAGGTATACGAAACAACATAATCGAACTTCAACATTATTTTGCTGAGTGAAATAAGCCAGACACAAATGAATATGTACTGTGTAATTCTATTATATAAAGTTCAAGAGACTAATATATAATGATAAAAATAATAAAATGTCATACAAATATGTCTTTTCTGGTTGGTTGTAGCACAAGTAAAGATTATGTTAAAAGTATGTGTAAGGAGTATTGAACTGAACACAAGAGGTCACTTCGAGTGCTTTGGTATAAATTTATTATCCTATATTAAAGTAATTAAAATTAAAATAATAAAATATTTACTTTATGACATATAAAGTATGTAGGTATGCATATACATATGTATATTTAACTAGAATCTAACTTTCTTAATTGCTAAATTCTTGTTTTTATAGGTAGTTTGCCACTAAAATAATTTTATTTTCTGAATTATTATCCATCCTTTAAAATTTTACTTTTCAATGTTGTTCATTCAAGTACACATGAAAGAAAACAGAAGGAAGAAACTGCCTTGAGAAAAAGATTATGTGCCAGGAGTTTCTCTAGAACTGCTGTGCTGAGCAGGAGAGCCCCTGATTAGTTCTAGGAGGCAGATCCAGTCAAGAGCTAATTCTGCCATCACACTCATCTTTAGCTACAGGGAACTGTACCCCATTCAAGTAGGAAGCTTCGGCATGACGTAGAATGACAGTTGTTGAAGAAATAGTGAATATGCCATTCTGTCTTTCAGTTGCTATAATTGGGTAGCTATATTTTGGGAAAATTTTTCTTTAACTTCCTTCCTTATGGCTACTGTCAATTTTTTTTTTTTTTCCTTAAGAGCTAGACATGTTTTCATGCTTGAAATGATTCTAGGATTTTTTTTTTACTAGACATAGGAGTAATATTTTTCCTTTGAGTACTGCTACTGAAGAGAGGTTCTTAATTTTAAATAAGAATTTTATACAATATTTATGCATGCCTCTTTATTAGTGTGAGCAATTTTCCCCTTAATGCTGGTGAAAATGTGTGTAAATGACAATAGAAAATCATTTCTGTGCATGCACCTTCAATAAAAAGATTGTTGTAGTTATTAAATAAACTTGCCACGAAGAGGCCTCTTATTATTTGTATACAGAACATAAAACATTGCGTATAATTTATTGGTTTTATTTAAAAGATGTGGAACTTGGAATGACTGTGCAAAGCTCCTTGTTTTTCGTCATCCCTCAGCCTTCAACGTACTGTGTAAATCTTAAGTTTCTATAAATGGAGCCATAACACCCAGGAGAATATGGCCTCCCTATTCATGCCAAATGTGTTACATTCCTAACAGTTACAGGGAAAGAAAAGATTTGGTTTAGGAAAAAACCTTAAGATAAGACTCTCAAAATGTGATCTGGACTTTCCTCTTTATCACTGGGTATGCTATTTTAAAATTCCTGTTCCTGTCCCCCTTACACCAAATTTATGGGCATAGAGCCTGAAATCCACATTTCATACTTTCTACCCAGATGATTCTTAATGCATTGTTTTTTAATTTTTAAATCAAGAATGAGTATGACGGTCACTCTCATAAAACTACAATTCATTATGAATATCAAATTTGCTTATGCTATCCCCATAGCACCAAGAAGGCAAGGCAAACAAACAACAGAGATGCAAAATCTGGTATAATGTTTATTATTTAAAAATAGTTTTAAATAATCCTGCATACTTGTTAGTATTATACCACTCCACTAAGTAGATATATTTTGTCCTCAGATGAGAACTTTGCCTTACTTTTATCATTTAAAGATATTTACAAAGGAGATCTCAGGGATAGTACATAATTAAAAGTTAATTATGACATGACTACTGTCTTTTAGCATGAAAAACAATGATTTTTAAAATTACATAAAATGAACAAAAGAGCCAGGCTGCTATTTACTGCCCCTTAGTATTAATCTAAAATTATGCTAATGAGGAAAAAAAGTAAAACTCTTCCTTGAGGATTCATATGTTTGAAAAGAACCAGGTGAAAGACAAGAATCTGAGACTTTTAGCTTCTTTCCTACAGATGTGATTCAGTTTCATGCCTGGAATCTTGAAATTCTTAAAAGAGTAAGGACACACTTTTAAAGCCAACATGGATGTGAGAAATAAAGGCAAAACATTTCATTGTGGAATGATATTTCCTTTAGAGTTTGAAATGGGTTCAAGTGGAGCTGTTAAATTTTACCAATTTAAAATGTGAGAGACATGTTGTAGCGATGCCAGCTCACCTTTCACAGGCTACTGGGGAGACAGCCAGTTTCCTTCTACTGACTTAAGAGAATCTAACCTGAAGTAGGGAACCCTTGTCCACAGTTCAAAATTCAGTGCCCTTTCCATTTCAGGGTGTTGACTTGCTTATTTAATCTGGGCTATATTGATATTTGTACTTTTAACTCAATGATGAAATGATAATAAATAGTATAGCCAACTTACCTCCTAATATTAAAATGTAGTGCTGCTCTGATATGGTAATCAAAAATTCAAGACAGTAAATAGCTAGATCTCTTTGTTATAAAATTGCCAAAGTAATGAATTTTTAGTAACTTATTATCAATTCTTATTATCATAAGAGAAAAAGAGCTTCTACTCTTCTTTCTACTATCCAGACATAGGCATTAATGTCCTTGCTTCATTGGCAGAAAATATTATCCATTTTTCCCATGATTTTTTTTTTCCTGAGGTCCACTTCTTACAAGGAAAATTAATAAAATATGAAAATAAACTTTATAATTATTAAAAATAGTACTGTGTGATTATGAGGTGAAGTAAAGATTGTCCTTTTTAAAGAAGTCCACACTATTGTGTTCATGTGAATTATAATAGACCCATCGGCATGAAGGCACTTGGCACTTACATAAGTACTATCTCTAAAAATATTTATAAAATACTACATATTTTATATGTTTCTGAACTCAGACATGCACATGTGATATTACATTATATTAAATACATTCTGTTATAAAGTATTATGTTACATATATATGTAAATTATGAAGCTACATCTCTGTATCTTTCTATAGATATCATAAGATAGATGCTCTCTTCTTTGAGAAAGGATTCCCTTGCAGAGCCTGGTTCTAGCTCTGGAACCAGCCCTCCATCTCCATCATATACATCCAGCGTGCTTCAGGTGTAGGGTCACCATTGGAATTTCCAAACAGTGCTCGGTCACCATTTTACTACCGTTATACTTGGAGCTTCATAACTGGCAACAGGCAACCAGGCTTTTCCCCAGGAAACCAAACACATGAAGGAAAACTTGAGGCTCTGGGACAGCTCTACATTCCTGTCTTTCCCAAACCACATTTTTTTCAGTGCTATAAAAATTTGTTATGACCCCAGCCACTTCAGGATGGACTTCTCCTCCATGTGGGAATCAAGGAAGTACTTGTAACCATTTCGCAATTTTGGCATTCAGCTGGTAATGCTTTCTTAATTTACCTTCTCTACTGATTTAAGGACTGAAGAAAGCGTAGGGACAACTTCATAAAATATGCGCAGTGCAGCCCAAATGGGATGTTTGTGGCTAAATGATATTTGATGCTACTTGCAAGGCTGGCAATTTTAGAGTGAATGCTGCAAATCAACCTGCTCTTTTAAAGGAAGGGACAGACTGTTACCATATCATTGGTTACAGAGGTCTGTTCAAAAGAAAAGCAAAGAATGTCTCCTTGACTTGGCAGACATGAAAAGAATCTTGGGCTTTGGAGCTAACTGTATAATTTTGTCAACAGATTGATGGAAGTCTAAGTCTGAGACCTGGCTCTCTCATCGGCAGTGAGTGGGCCCTGGACAGTGACTTAGCCCCTCTAAGCGTCAGCATCTTCATCTGTAAAGTGAGACTTAATCCATTTGAAATGTATTCAATCAACATGTACTCTGCCCAAGATTTGCCAAGCAGACAATGAGAGTATCTACATCATAATAATGTCGCAAAGTCTAAACAAGATGGTGGAAGTTATGTTTTTAGAATAGATCTGCTACATATAAATGAACTCAATAAATGTTCATTAAAATATTTTGTTAGCTCAATGGATAGAGCGTCAGCCTGTGGACTGAAGGGTCCTGTGTTCAGCAGTACCTCGGTTGCAGGCTTGATCCCAGGTCCTGGTCAGGGTGTGTGCAAGAGGCAACCAATCAATGTGTCTCTCTTACATTGATGTTTCTCTCTCTCTGTCTCTCCCCCACCCTTCCACTCTCCTTAAAAATCAATGGAAAAATGTACTCGGCTGAGAATTTTTTTTAAAAAAGTTTAATATAGCCAATTCCCTGTCTATGAGTCAGTTTTTTGTATTTTCATTTATTTTATTTTTTAGATTCCACATATAAGTGAGACCATATGGTATTTTTAAATAAGGTGTTGAGGTGAAATTCCTATAAATAAAATTAACCATTTTAAAGTAAGCAATTCAATGACATTTTAATGTTGTGAAATCTTTCTAGTTTCAAACATTTCCATCACTGCAAAGTAAAGCTCTTTACCCATTAAGCAAATTCTCATCATTCTTCCTCCCTCTAGCCCCTGGCACTCACCAGTCTGCACTCTGTACTTCATTGTTTTTTATGGTTGCATATATTCTATCTATATGCCACAATTTGTTTATCCATTCACCTATTGATTGATATTTGGACTCTCCACATTTTGGCTATTGTGAACACTGCCATGAATACAAGTATACATTTGCTTGTTTGAGTACCTACTTTTAATTATACTGGGAGTGGAATTGTGGTGTCTTATGGTAATTCTTTGTTGAAGAATGCCAGTGGCTGCATCAATTTGCACTCTCACCAGCAATATAAGAATACTTCAACTTCCCCACATCCTCAACATCACTTTGTCATCTTTCTTTTTAAAAAAATTATTGTTGCCCTAACTGGTTTGCCTCAATGGATAGAGAGTCGGCCTGTGGACTGAAAGGTCCCAAGTTCGATTCTGGTCAAGGGCATGTACCTTGGTTGCGGGCACATCCCCAGAAGGAAGTGTGCAGGAGGCATCTGATCAATGTTTCTCTCTCATCGATGTTTCTAACTCTCTATCCATCTCCCTGTCCCTCTCCCTTCCTCTCTGTAAAATATCCATAAAATATATTTTTTTAAATTATTGTTATACACATTCTCCTGAGTGTAAGGGCAATTCACAGTGGATTTGCCCCAAGATCTAATATTGATGAGCAGCTTTTCATGTATTTGTTGGCCATTTATATATCTTCTTTAGAGAAATATCTGTTCAAGGCTTTACTCATTTTCAAATTGGGTTCTTTGTATTTTTCTTGATGAGTCATAAGAGTTTTTTATATATTCTGGCCCTTACTGGACATTATGGATGAAAATATTTTCTCCCATTCTCTGGATTGTTTTTTCACTTTCTTGAAAATATAGTTTGATTGATGAGAGCTTTTAATTTTGATGATATCCAATTAAATTATTTTGTTGTTTGTTGCTTACGCTTTGGTCATATCTAAGAATCTATCACCAAAGTCAAGATCATGAAGATTTATGTGTTTTTCTAAGAGTTTTATGATTTTAGCTCTTATATTTAGATTACTGGCCAATTTTGAGTTAATTTTTGCATATGATGTGAGGTAAGGGGTCTAACTTCATCATTTTGCATGTGAATATCCAGGTATCCTCCCACTACCAATTTTTCCCATTGAATTGTCTTAGCATTCTTGTCATATAGAATTGGTCATAGGTGTAGGAGTTTATTTCTGAACTCTCAATTCTATGCCATTGGTCTATGTGCCCATCATATACTATCACCAATATTTAGATTACTGTATTTAGATAACTATTGCCTTGAAGTATGTTTTGAAATCAGGAAACATGATTCCTTTAACCTTGTTTTGTTTGTGTGGTTTTCTGTTGTTGTTTTTTCAAGATTGTTTTGACTACTTGGGACCCTATGCTATTCCATATGAATTTAAGGTGCAACTTTTCCATCTATGCCAAAAAAAAAGGCCTTGGAATTTTGGTAGGGATTGCATTGAATCTGTAGATCACTTTGTTTAGTATAGATAGGTTAGCAATATTGAGTTTTCCATTCCATGAACTTTAAGTATATTTTCATTTTTTAAAGCCTCTAATTTTTAATTTATTTTCAGTGTATAAGTCTTCTCCTCCTTGATTAAATTTATTCCTAGTTACTTTATTCTTTTGGACACTATTATAAGTGGAATTCTTTACTAATTTCTTTATTTTTAATTGTTCATTGTGGATGTTTAGAAACACAACTGATTTAGGGATACCAATATTATACCCTTAAGTTTTGCTGAATCAATTTCTTAGCTCTAGTAGCTTTTTGGATTTGGGGAGATTTTCTACATATAGGATTGTATCATCTATAAATAGAGATAGTTTTACTTATTACTTTTCCAATTTAGATGCATTTTATTGATTGATTTTGGTGTCTAATTACTCTGGCTAGTACAAAGTTTGATAGTGAAACCAGACAACCAATGAGTCCAGGCTTCCTGTCACTAATTGAGCCAATTAAGTAGAGACAGGGTTGAATTATATATGAGCATTTATTCTAATAATGCCAGTAGCAGGTTATCCATGAAAATCTGCTCTACCCCTCCATCCCCATAAGCCAGCTGCATTGGCTAGAACAGTGGTTCCCAAATTGGGGCACATGCCTCACAGGGGGGCAATTTGATTTTTAAGGGGGGGCATATTGAGATCAGTTATTAACAGTGAATTTTTTGCATATCTTATGGTTCTAGGGACCTCATATATCGTATATAAATATGTATTGTGATATATTTATGCATTTCAGTTCTCTATTATATGATTTGAAACTTTATTTGCTACTTTTTTTCATACCACTTCATGTTACTGTTATTTTTTTTTAACAATTTCTTAGTGATTTCTTCCTCAGTACTTCAATTCTCCTTTCGTTCTTTTCTTTTTCTTTTTCATGGATGTCATGTTCTTTGGAAGCTTGTTTAGACCAAGTTAATGGCCTTTTAGGCTTCCTCCACATCAATAGGAGTTCACTTTTTGAATAATAAGACTTAATATGTCACATGGGTGTATCAGGATTTTAGAGTAGCTTAGATGGGGCATGGCCAAAAAAAAGGCTGGGAACCACTGGGCTAGAAGGACAAAGATAATATTGGAAAGTAGGAATTATAGGCATGGGGAAATAGGCAAGATATAATGGTTACAGTTTACATCAATGTGGGCTGTTAAAGATATGGTGAATATATTCATACATTATTATGTAAAGGTCTCTAAAATATGTTGTTAAATGAACCACAAATTAACCATGGAGAGAAGTATAATATGTGCCCATGTTTTTAATGAAGGAAGTGGAAAAAACTATATAATAAAATTATGTATAATACTGATACATAAGTATATAGTTTTAAAAATGAAGAATAACAAACAGTAAAATAAAATATAAAGAGAGAAACAATAAAAGCTCTCATTTGAAAAAATACATATAAAGGAAGAAATAAATTGAAAGAATCAAGAAAAAATCAGACTCCACAGAAAATACTTTATTTCATACATTTTATTGATAACTATGTAAATGTTTTGCATAATTAGGACAAAATCAAAATGCTTACAGCAGTTTCTAAAACCAAAAGAAAAATAAACAGAGTAATGATACCATTAATAACCTAATTATTATAAACAGGAAAGGAATAAAGGGAAGACTAGATAATAGAGGCATGCCATTTATACAGCTTTGCCAGAAAGCTGTAGTTAACATTCTCCAAGTCTGTTCCCTGAAGATCGCTGGGGAAGGGACTGGACAAAAGGCTCATGACCAGTAAGGTCTGAGTGACATGGGAAGATGCTTTCCTGTCAGTCATACCTGGGAGCCAGTCAGTGGCCAGAATAGGTGTGGCCACTGCGCGGGCCCCAAATCTGAGATACTTAACTCTGGAACAAAGGGAGTCCTCCCTCTTGCCTCGCCTGTTTGCCTGCCCTCTAGGTTTCCTGTTGCAGGGGGTGCACTCCCCTGGACCCCCCCCCCCCCCCCCACCCAATGGACTAATGGCCTGAATCTAGCCTGATGCGACATCAGGCTCAACTCCACCATGGAACACTAGCCCTACTTTGGGCTCTGCAGGAGCCCCAGCTGCAATTTTTTTCATGACTGTGTTAAGGGGCATAGGACTTTACAATCTGAGAAATATAATCCCACGCCAATAAAAACCATTAATTCTCCCATGCAAATCTTAGAAAATTCATTTTCTAAAACTATTGCAAGAGCCACCCCACTCCCACTAGCAATGGAGGAACCCCACCTAACTGAATCCCCTGGCAACAGTAAGGCATCAAGCTAGTGCCTAAATTACTTAGTGAAAAATTATAAATGACTGTTAAAGATAGTCATTTGATGGTTAATTCCTAGGGGAATATAGCATTTATAAAAAAAAATAACTACAAAATAAACTTCAAGGTATTTTCAGTAATTATGTTTTAGTACTAATAATATTAGTGTTCTGAAACCATATTATACATATGTAAGAAAAAGGTAAAAATTAGAGACATTAAGTAAAATTCTTACATCTTAACTGAAAATATTCATGTAAACTTATAGCATATTTTCTCTTAAAACAAAAGAAAACCTCTAGCTCTGTCCACTGAATCAGCTTAGAAACTGATTAGCATAGTACTAATGATATCTCTAGCACAAAGATTATTGTTTAAGTAACATTTCACACTAAAAGGATACAGGAATTCTTGGAGGAATAGCTTACTCCAGGCCTGGGGCAGGAAGACAGGAAATGTACAAATGAGCTTGGAAAATCTAGTTACAACAGAAAACAATAAAGTTATCAACGAATATTAAAGTTCCATCAAACAGGTTTAGGAGCAATTTGAAGAGACTTTTACTAGATAAAAGTGAGACATTGGAGAATATTCTAATAATAAAACAAATGGATTGAAACAGCAAACCTCTTAAGATTTATCAGTTCATAATAACATAACATTTTCATTGGCCACTATATCAGCCATTTATTACCAATAATCTTGTGAAATAAACCATCCCGAAACTCAGTGGCTTCAGCAAAAATCATGGATTCTTCCTCATGTGTCCATGTGTCTCCTGGAGGTCAGGTGTCTTAGTTGGGTTTGCCTGAGCTAGAGACTTCAAGCAGCAGATGGGTTCCAGTTCTCTCCTGCATTTCTGTCATCCTCCTGTGTCAGCAGTAGATACATTTTTCTCAGGATGTCAGCAGAAGTCAGGAAAGAAAGCCAAACCACACAAGCTATTTATTTCTTCACTAGAGGCCCGATGCATGAAGATTTGTGCAAGAATGGGCCTTCCTTCCCCTGGCTGCCGGCACTGCCTTTGCTCCGGCCGGAGCTGCCTTTGTGCCTTCTTACCAGCCCAGAGCTGCCTTTGTGCCTTCCCACGCTCCCCAGAGGTCCGGAGCTGCTGGGGCGGTGCGGAACGCCTGCGTCCCACCCTGCCCCTTGGCCCCTGCGTATGCAGATTAACCCGCCATCTTTGTAGGGTTATTTTGCATACTCACTCCTGATTGGCTGGTGGGCGTAACGAGGTACGGTCAATTTGCATGTTTCTCTTTTATTAGTGTAGATGGCTGCTAACATGCCTGTAGCCAGCGTAAGTCTCATGACTGAGCCCAAAGTAAAGAAAGGGAAGAACACTCTGCTTCTACTAAAAATGCACTAAAGAGTAACATAGCAAGGATGTAGACACAGGTAGGACGAAGAATTCATTCTAATAATTTAATCTCCCCCAGCAAGTTATGGCACCTTTTTTCAGAGAACCAACAAATATTCTAAAATATGGGTAAATAAAAAGATGTGCTTAAAAATATCTATTCTGTTTTTCCAGCACAAACTACATCAAGCTATTCAAAGAGTAGAGGAGAATGTATTTGTTCATATAATAAATGAAGAAAGAATGATACAATTAAAATATTATCCTTCTTCAATTCTCTAGGATTTGAATATCACCATTCCCTCCTTGTAATGAAATAATATATTGGCCCATTAGCACCATAGCTTGATGGTGATATTATAGAAAAAGCTTGTGGAGCAAGGAAATGAACAAATAATACCGGAGTCCTCAGGAAGTAATTGAGAACCAACCTAAATAGACTCCCACTAGCCAAAGATAATAAAATTTGATCAATAAGCATAATAACAGCAGTGGACCAAAATCCATTAAAATATTTAAATGTATGAGTCATGAAGATATTGAACACAAACAAAATTCAAACAAGCAAAATAATAAATTGTTGACATTTGGATGATAGAAAGAAAGCAAGTCATTATTTTAAACATATGAAAATAAAGGAAACAGGCATTTGTCCAGCTTTTCCTTCCTATATGAGCTGTGACTCAGGGTAACCAAATAGTTGATAGTAGAAATTTAATCTTTATGTAAGTATTTCAGTTAATAAATTAACAAGGATTAAATGAATTAGAATATTACTATTTTACAATCTATAATCAAGTAATAGAATTAAGCAATGATTATTAGTTGCTAACATTACTCAAAGAAAGACAGATATTACATTTCTTGAATAAAATGCATAATGCCATCAATAAAGTAGTATTCCCAAAACCTTCTAACTTCAATCTAATCAAGTCTCTAGATCTCACCTCTAATTTATATGAGATGTAGGGAAGATAGAAACCTGTTACATTTAGCCATGGTATGTAACTTGTAAAACCCAGAGTGTAGGAAACTATAATGCAAAAACTCTCAGAACAAATAAGATTGCCCCTGAATTAACCACTGTTGAAGTTGAATGAAGGAACATGGAGGTTTTAATCCTATTTTTGCATATATCTGAATTCAAATAATATTTTTTTCTCAGAATAAAGTAAGCCATTGCACATTTTTTTGAAAGCCAAGTGTGGTTTAAACAGAGAGAACAAGTCTTATTTGGGGGGTAGAGTCCAAATTATCCTTTAAGTTGCCTGACTAGCGAATGAAAGTGACAGAGGCTAGTGGGCCTTTTCTGAGTCACTAGCTTCCCTCTGAATACTATTCGAAGTTCCACCTAATATTAGTGACATCCAAAAATTAAAGGCAACACTAGAATGGGTGCTACTTTCTAAGATTCAGAAGATAATCTCTCATCCTGAGCCATAACTAAAATTCCTAGAATAGAAGATGGAACAATTTTTATTTTTTAAATCACCCATGTGGCCATACCCATGCATTAGGCTTTTCTATATGTCTGCTGGTCAAATATCCTGAGTGTCTTTATAAATAACTTATGATGTGCTCTCATAAACAATTGCATATTTCATCATAAGAAACTCTTGCTGAAGTGAGACCATCAATGAATTGCCACCGATACTTAAATTAAGGAAGTGAGATGCGGACATGGTGACTCTCCTCTGCTGTCATGTATATTCCTTTATTATTCATGAAGGACGGTCATTAACGACACATTTATTTTGTGCCACAAGACTCCTGTGTGCTGGAGCTATCCTCTTTTTGCTTTTATGTTGTTAAGCCTCTTCAAGAGAGTAATCTAATAAGAATTTTAATAGTGCAAGGACAATGTGGATCCAAACAAAACTGCAAAGACTACTATTAAGAAATATTTATCAGTGTTTTAAGTACAGAGGCTTTTATTTGCAAATGGGACTTTGTGTGAGTGTAATATCTGGCCGATTTCTCTAGACTTGAATTTCACAAGGAAAGACATTAGTTCCTGGATACATGACTTTAGATTAATAGTATGATTTTGATTATGCTTTCTAACCAAGGGTAACATGAAGCTTTGGCATTAGAAAGTATGCTAAGTGCGTTGAATTGTATTTGTGAACTCAAGTAGTAAACCATAAATCTTCAATTTGGAAGGGATAGGGATTGAGGGCACAAAGTTTAGGGAGATGGATGGAGAGAGAGAGAAAAAAAAGAGGGAGAGAAACAGGAATTCAAAAATATGGAGGCAAAAACAGGTAATATAGAGCATATGAAGAGATATATAAATGTAAGTGCCCTGTACATTGTCCATTGATGACACTGTGCTCATGGAATTTGTCTTGTGTTGGTTACATTAACCAAATTTTAAATACTTTAGTTGCAGGAAGGAAATTAATAAATAATTGATTCCAGTACTACAAAAAATAAGAACATGTCCTTCCTGTACTTTCTGTTAGGTTCATTTCTACAGCAAGAGTGCTATTATATACAGCAAAATGGATTATTGGTTTGGCTTTGTATGTCAGCTCTCAGACACATACAGGACACGTATGGCCATAAATCATAAAATCCCCGAAAGAGCATCAGAGTAAAATCCAAAATACTGTTCTTGTTCAGCCATCCTTCTTGTTATTATTCATGCTATTTCCTTATTTTGCTATTTATGAAATAAGGAAAGTGGTCACATGATCACTTACACTTGGTAACTAACTGAAAAATAAGCAGAGCTCCTTGGAAGACTGGCTTGTTCCATCAAATTGCTCCATTAAAAAACAATATAGATAGATAGATAGATAGATAGATAGATAGATAGATAGATAGATGATAGATAGATAGATAGATAGATAGATAGATAGATATCACAAACAGAAGAATTAATACCCAATGGTACCCTAAGTTCAGATACAGCAGAATTATATGGGAATGAAGATGAAAAATTTAGTCTTCTGGGCTCTCCTTTTAGAAAATTCCAATCTATTAGATATTGGAACAGGCCCAGGTGATTTCTATGTGTAGTTCCTAGAACATGATTATCACAGACACTAATAAGCTGACTCAATATAAAAAGAGGTATAAGTTAAAAAACTTATATTTACTCTTCATGAGATTGTAAAACAATATTAATGCTCATATTGTAAGAATTTGTAGGTATAATTATAAGCATACAGTTCTCCATTGTATAATCACATGCAATATTTTCTTACACAGGTATTAATTTTCTAATGTAAAATATTTCAGATGATAAATCCCAAAGGTAAATAAAATTAAAGGCAAGATCACCTAAGCAGCCCTAGCCCATTTGGTTCAGCAGATAGAGCGTCGGCCTTTGGACTGAAGGGTCCCAGGTTTGATTCCAGTCAAGGGCACATGCCTAGGTTGTGAGCTTGGTCCCCAGTTGGGGGAGTGCAGGAGGCAGCCGATCAATGATTCCCTCTCATCATTGATTTTTCTATCTATCTCTCCCTCTCCCTTTCTCTCTGAAATAAATAAAAATATATTTTTTTAAAAAGATCACCTAAGCATAGCATTTACCAATTATTGTCATTTTCAGCATACCAAATATATTCCAATTTCAATTTCCAAACTGCACAACCCAATAATTGTCACCTGGCTATGAAAGCCCCATGGAAACTTAAAGAGATATAAAAATGTCAAGTCTTTTTTTTATTTTCTGGCATCGTTTTAAATATAACCAGGCAGTCTCTGGCCATTTTTATTTATTTATTTATTTATTTATTTATTTATTTATTTATTTTTACCACATAGTTACCCTTAAGAACAATTTCCTCTGTCAGGAGAGAGACACACAATAGTGAACAGCTGTTAGAATCTTACAAGTGTTTCTTCAAGCATTATCCTTAAACAATCTGTAGCAGAATCACTTGGTATGTATTATAAAGTATAGATTCTTAGACCCTTCATTATACATATTAAATCTAGTTGAAGGGGGGCACCAGGACAATTGTGGGTATCTATAAGCAATTTCCAGTTTTAGAGTGGTGATGCATAATGATGTGGTTAAATCATCTCATATAATGCAACAGGGAGGATAAAGCTTAGGTGGCTTGAATTTCCACTGTATTTTCTGAAACTTTTACTTCTTTCAGTGGCAACAAAGGGAAGCCTCCAATGCAGGTCCGGAACTAGGATATGGTGAGTGAGGCACTTCTATATGGTGAGTGTAAAATGAAGGGATGATTTTAAAAAAGTAAAATAAGTAATGCAAACAGGATACAATGCCTTGCCAAGCCTTATTGGAGCTAAAGTGAAATACTACTTAAAAGAAATAAAATAAGTAACACTGACCCGGTCTGTATTTAAATGTTTTATTTTTTGTTCCTCATGGATATTTTTGGATAAATTTTAGTATATTAAAATATTGTTTATCTTGATTACTGAGCTTTTCAGATCCCCCTTAATTTTTGCACTAGAGGCAAATGCCTCACCCTTGTTTCAGCTCTACTCCTCTACACTGTGCAGAATGAAATTGCCCCAATTATTTCAGAGCATATGCACAACCAAACATGATAAGTTGTTCTCCACCAATGGCATTTCCTTGGGTAAATATGTTTCTTCCTGCATGTGGAACCAATCCTGCTCCCCAAAATTAATTAGCTCCATTACTCAATAAAGCAAAATGAACTTATGTTTTTCTAGACTGAGTACCCTAAAATATATAATTTGGTTAATTTTTTTTTTTAATTAACAGCTGATGTACTAAATCTAAAACAAGGTGGGCAGGAGGATGCATAAAGAAAAAACAAAAAAACAAAACTCATTCTGAACTGGAATGCCTGTAATCCAGGTTTGGGTTTAAAGTAAAAAATACTGAGTTGATTAAATAATAGTTCTCCTCAACAAGAAATACATCTTCAGAGGCTCTATTTTGCTGTCGTTAGATTTTGTGTGGAAAAGTTTTTCTAAAGAAAATGCTTTTGAGGTCCCATGACCAGAAGGAAAATCCCAAGCCAAGTAAGTATTTGATTGCCTACTAACTAGTTGTTGTGACATATATTCAGAGAAGCAGATTTTATCCTACTGGTTCTTTCACTGTTGCAGTTTCACTATTGTCTTCATTGGACCCAAACAGCTTGTTTAAAACCTACACATGGCAGGGCTCTTTTGAAAATTGTTTGCTCAAACATGACAGATTAGCAGACTAAAAAATAATAAGAAATCTGAAACATAAACTTAAAGTTAGCCTTTTGCGCACAGTTAAAGGAGCCAGGGTTTGTTTAATTGTGAGAGTAGAAACATGGACCCATGACAGCATGTTGTTGATAATTTCTTAAAAGCCTTAGAGCAAGTGTAGATGAACACAAGTAGTCGTGGAGACATGTTGATAGAGAGAATCTCTAGAAACATGACCTGGGTGCTTTTAACTTGCTATAAAGTACTGCATTGTTTGACTTTTATATTATGAGATTATTTTGCCTATATATAAAATGTTATAATAGGTGTCACTTTAAAAATATATATTTATATCCTTATGATAGTAGGAAAGTTTTTCCTTGGGACCTAAAGGAAAATTTGTTTGCATTATAGAAATATAAGGCCCTGAGTTGCATCAATATTATATAGTAAATTTTTCAGAGACATTAAAAATTAAAATTGATACTTTATTAAAGTACTTATGTACTACACAATGGTGGAGAAATTAACAGAAAGACTTATTCAAGCTTCACAATTCTATTATTTAAGATGCCTTTTCAAAAAAACGAAGAAGAGTACTACAATATGTTCTCAAGAATTTTGCCAGGTCCATTAAATTACTGTATGAATGGGGTTTCCAGACCCCATTCCAACATGGGGGAAGATCCCCCCCACACTAACAAATAATTCTTGGACAAAAGTAGGATATATATGAATTCAACACAATTCTGACACTATATACCCAGAGACAGTATAATATTCCACAGGTTAAGGGTTCAGTTGACAAGACTGCCCCAATTCCCACCACACACACACACACACACACACACACACACACACATTAGACATCAGCCTGAAGCCCAGGCTTTATGCTTATGACTGACTGGCTACAGATTGGAGGACCAAAGAGTTGTCCTCCTGGGTTTTTATGTATGGAGCTTTCATTAAATATTCATGATTAACTAATTAATCATAAGTAATTCAATTGAACTTCATCTCTAGCCCCTCTCCCTTAGAGGTCAGTAGGTGGTAGGAACTGAAAGTTCCAAATGTCTATTCACACTGTTGGTTCTCCCGACAAACAGCCTCTACTCTTGGGTGGGGTCCAAAAGCTACCTTCATTAACAAAGAAAAGACACCTTGATCATTCTCAACACTTAGGAAATCCCATGGGTTCACAGAGCTATGAGCCAGGAACTGTAGATGAAGAAGAGCAAATATATCTGCACATGGGTCCCTCACAGAAGTACAATCATACCAGCCAAAAAATGTTGGCACATTACTAGAATCTCATTCAGTCATTAATAACTATTGAGTCCATCATCATGTCATATGAAAATATCTCCCAGGGTGAAGACACTCAGATTTGCAGTCCTCCATCTGAGCTTCTCAGATTCCAAAAGCAGAAGTGATCTCTGGAAAACGTGGTTGCACCCCTTCAGGCAACTAGTATAATGGAGCTAAGAGACAATATCATTTCTTACTCTGAACCTCTTTCAAGGTGTAATATTGCATTGGATTTCTCTTATAACACCACTCATTTATTCATTCTTTTACCCTTGGCTACTATTTTTCCTTCTCTCTATGTATATCGCAACTTTTTCACCTTGGGAAAGGACGTAAGGTTTGGCCACTGTGCTGATCTAGATGGCTGGCAGCAATACTATTCGAACAAGTGCCTCTCCCTCAGTCCCTTTCTATTCAGATAATGTAAAGTTACATAGATACAGTACTGATGGGCTATCTTTACCAACTGGCAATACAGATGCTTTCACTGTTAACCCTAAACTTGCCAGATGGGGTGAAGACACATCCTGCCCCACCAGGCCCTTAGAAATTCTGACATGAAGGTTAAAAACACAGTTACAGTTTCTTGTTTAGGAATCATCCCTGCTTTCATCCATGCAGTTACAGCCCTGATCCCATGACTAATGCAGCAAGTAGATGGGGGAGATAAAGTTGAGGTGATAAGGGGAAGAAAGGACAGTTGCCCCTTCCCACCCCCTCTCCCCCAGATCCCTCATAAAAATAGACAAGTCTGCCCAGTAGGAACATTTCTTTACCCCTACTTATGTTCATGGTTAGTGTGAGCACACACTTGTGAAAGCATGTAAACCAGTCCTTCACACCTTTGTCTTCCCCACACACACTTAGATAACCAATGTTTTAATTGGCCATTCTAATTCTCTATCAAATTATTACTCAGAGGAGTATATCTCTCTGACCATTGCTGAACACTGTGGGTAGTAAAATGTGTTCCTTGGTCTGAAGAAATGATGCTAAGCCATCCTAATTTCTGCATTTTTTTAAATTTATTGTTCCATTTCTTTTATAGCACTGAGTATCTGCATCAACCTTTCTAGGTAGTTTTGAAGCTAATGGCTAAAGCTCAGGTGACCTAAATCTGTACTTGTTTCAGCAGAGATCCTATATAAAGAGTTACGAAGCAAATTTAATAAGAGAGCAATATATCAAGATCAAGTAGGGTGTATGTCAGAAATTTAATATTTAACATTTGAAAATTATTAATCAGATTAACAGAGATAAAAAAAAGTATATGATTGTATCAAAGGGTGTTGAAATAGCATTTGAGGGAATTCAACAATATTAGTAGATTGAGATTATCAAAGAATTTATTTAATCTGATAAATAATATCTAGTAAAGAAAATTAAATAAGCCTTACACATAACATATATATATATATATATATATATATATATATATATATATGCCCAGCAACTGGAACAGCGGAACGACCAAAACGACCAGTGACTATGATGTACACTGCGGCAGCCAACCAGCCTGATCCGGGCCCTAATAGGCACCACCCCTCCAGCTGGCCAGGCCCCCGATCGGCCCCTAACACCCCGATCAGGGGCAGGACCAGCTGACAAACCTCCTGTATCCCCTCCCCTTGGCCAGCCTGGCTTGATCAGCTCTGATCGGGGTGGGCCAGCCAGACCCCATCCAAGCACAAATTCGTGCACCAGGCCTCTAGTCCTATATAATAAAAAGCTAATATACAAATCGACCAGACTGTGAAACAACTGGTCACTATGATGCGCACTGACCACCAGGGGGGAGATGCTCAATGCAGGAGCTGCCCCCTGGTGGTCAGTGTGATCCCACAGGGGGAGCGCTGCTCAGCCAGAAGCCCTGAGCTAGGCTTATGGCTGGTGAGCACAGCGGCAGTGGCAGGAGCCTCTCCCACCTCCACGGCAGTCGTATATCCCCTGAGGGCTCCCAGACTGCAAGAGGGTGCAGGCCAGGCTGAGGGACCCCCCTGAGTGCACATATTTTGTGCACTGGGCCTCTAGTTGAATTAATAAAAGCTATCAGATAATATATTTCATTATAAAGGTTTATTAATTGAGACAACAAAGGTAAATATAGAGTGTCACAAAAATGTTTACACACACTTTGAATAATTTAAAATTATTAAAATACATTTCATTTTCAAAATTGAGCTGTCAGTTATTACAGTGTGTATACATTTTTGGGGGGACACCCTATACATCAATGAAACAAAATAGATAGTGTATAAGACATACATTCACATACATTAACACATTATTTTTTATTTTTGACAAAGAAGACACTGAAAACAAAGACGAAATTATTTTTTCAGTATGTGGTTTTGAGTTAACTGGATATTCTTCTCAAGAAAAAAACGATATCTGATGTAATGTTGATCTAAATGAAAAAAAAAATTTAAGTGTGTACAAGGTAACATGAAAATATGACTTAGGATAGGCAGTGTTTTTTTAAATAAGACACACAAAATAACCACAAAAGAAAACACTAGTAAATTTGACTACATTAATATTAAATTGTCTGTTTATGAAAAACAAGCAATAAACAAGAAAAAGACACAAAGTTAAGCAACCCAAAAGAGGAAGATATTTTAATACAAATAAATGTAAAAAAAATCATATCCAAAATATATAACAACTCTTACAGTTAATTTTAAAGATAAGTAATCAAATAGAAAAATGGGCAAAATATACTTAAATAGGCTACTTTCCAAAAAAGGGTATCCAAATGTCATCAGTAGTCATCTGGAAAAAAGAAAATAAAACCATAATGAGATATCAATCAGATAAACTAAAATATCTAAAATTAAAATGATAGATTAATATTTGTTAACCAGAAAGCCAGAAATTCTCACACACTGCTTTTCAGAGTATAAATTGTTACAACTTTGGAAATCTGCTTGGCAGCAACTACTGAAGATGACCCATGACCCAGCAATTCCACACTTGGGCATGGACTCATTGGAATTGTGTATATATTCGCAAAAAATAACAGTATAAGAATGTTTACAACATGCTATTTATAAGTGTTAAATACTGAAAGCAATGCAAAGGTTTATTGACAATTGGGTAGGTAAACAAATATTATTTATTTACAAAACTGAATCCAGTATTGAAAATGAACAAATTACTGCTGCATGCAACAACATGGATAAATCTAACAAACATAATCTTGACACAACGGAGAACATACTTATCTATCCCATTTATATAGATTGAAAAAATAGTTACCAAATTAATTTTGGAGCTTAGAAATAAAGATATTGACCACATTTATGGAGGAAGGGATAGGCTTAAAGAAATACGAGTGTGATATTCTATTATCTTGACGAAAGTTACATGTTTGTGTTTACTTTTTAAATTGATTAAGCTCTACATTTATGTTTTCTATGATGTATTATGTCATCCTATATAATAAAAGCCTATTATGCTAAGTGTCCGGCCGTCCGGTCATACGTTCAACCAATTATAACATAATATGCTAATGATATGCTAAAGCTGCTCAACTGCTCGCTATGACATGCATTGACCACCAGGGGGCAGATGCTCCAACCGGTAGGTTAGCTTGCTGCTGGGGTCCAGCTGATCGGGACTGAGTGAGACAGGCTAGACACGCCCTGGAGCCCTCCCATGCCCCCTCCCTGGCTGGCCAACCTCCTGAGTCCCCCCCACCCCCGATCCTGCACCAGTGGGGTCCCTTGGCCTGGCCTGCACCCTCTCGCACTCCAGGACCCTTCAGGGGATGTCGGAGAGCCGGTTTTGGCCTGATCCCGTAGGCCAGGCCGAGGGACCCCACTGGTGCATGAATTCATGCACTGGGCCTCTAATAGTATAATAAATAACTTTGTTTTAAAACACCAATGATATTAAATCACTGGAAAAGTACAATATTTCTTTTTTTTGTCCTAAAATCCTATTCTAAACCTATGTATACCTAAAATGTATTGAGAGGTATCCATTTGAAAAAGGTATTCTTGCTGTCTTTTTGTTTTTGTTTAGTCCTCACCTGAGGATATTTTCCGTTGATTTTCTAGAGAGAGTGGAAGGGAGAGGGGGAGAGAGAGAAGCATCAATGTAAGAGAGACACATCCATTGGTTGCCTCCTGCAAGCACCCCCACCAGGGCTGGGGATCGTGCCTGCAATCGAGGTAAGTGCCCTTGACTGGAATAAAATCCAGGACCCTTCAGTCCTTGGGCCAAAGTTCCATCTACTGAGCCAAAGGGCCAGGGCTTGATTTCTTTATTCTGTTTTCTTTTTCAATTTCTTAAAAATTAAAGACTTGAGAATAATAATTTTATATTACATTTCATCACTTTATGCCTTTGAAAAGTAGTGTTAACAGAATGATACCGTGCACAAGAATATGGGCTTGCGACTTAGATCTGGTCCTCCCTCCATCAAGAAGCAATCCTTGAGTATGAGGGCAAGTTAATTAGCATCTCTAAGGCATATTTTATTGAGAAAAAGAGAGAGAGGGAGAGAGGGAGACAGAAAGTTATAGCAAGCAGCAGAAAAGTGAGAGTGAGAAAATGAATGAGCAAGAGAAAGAGGGAATGAATGAAGGAATGTCTACTTCTCAAGGTCCTTATATGGATTATGGTAATATATTATGTGAAACCATCTATCAAACTGCCTCATATACAAGTTTTCTCTATACCAATATTTTCCCAACCTCTCTATCATATAGACTGTATTAGTTTCCTAGTCCTGTCATAACACATCACAAACTTAGTGGTTTAAAACAACATGGATTTATTTTTGCACAATTCGGGAGGCAAGATGTCTGAAATCAAAATGTCAGCAGGGTTGGTCCTTTCTTGAAACTCTGAGAGAGAATCTGTTCCTGCCTCTCTCAGAGATTCTGCTGGTTGCCAGCACTCTTTGGTATGCCATGGCTTATAGCTGCATCACCCCAATTTCTTTGTCTTTACCGGGATATCTTCTTTGTGTCTCCTCTGTCTTCAAATCTCTCTCTCATTATAAGGACAGGAGTCATTGGATTTAGGCTCACCCCAATCCAATATGACCGCATCCTAACTTGATTGCATCTGCAAAGGCCTATTTCCAAATAAGGTCATATTCATAGATACTGGGGGTAAGAACTTCAACATCTTTTTCAGGGGGACGCAATTCAACCCACAACATATATCAAGCAGGCATTAATCTCGGAGAAGCTAAGAGATTGGCCTATGGTGCTAAACAAACTAATAACAAAGCTAGAACTAGAAAACATTTGTAACTCAGAATCCAGTTTTTCTCTAAATATACTAAGCTACTTAAAAAACAAACAAACATTTTCATGATTCCAAAAATAAACCTTTAATCTTTATTGTGTCTATTCATCTATTTTACATCCATGGTTATATTTAGAACACGCACATAAATCTTTTTGAAATGCTGAACTGGGAGGAAAATCATACATGAGTGTGAGTTTACATGTACTAGTATATGAGTGAGCACACATATGAAGGTGAAAAATTGGCAACCCCTGTATCATTGCTAGCCAGCAAAGATGTTTGTTTTGTACTGCACCGTATTGTGGTTGTGAAGGTTGTTATAAATTTTTAATGAGTTAATTTTAAAGTCGGAAGGTTTTACATAAAATTCCAGATTTCCAACTGCTCTTGAAAAATTATATGGTCTGGCAACACTGCACCCACATGACCACAAGTTGCTGGAGCTGAGGAGTGGATGCCCTCTTAGGGAATTAAGCAATTTTGAGTTGGCCACAGAGTCAACCAACCTTCATTGTATCCCCAGTTCAGTTTACCTCACTCAGGTACCTCACACACCGGACTGTCTTAGTCATTTCAGACTGTTTTCCTTGATCTAGAGAAATTTAAATTGCCTTCAACTGGACTGTAGTCTCATTCAATGAGATTCCTAGAGTGAGTGCACAAATGTAATTTAGGGTTTAGTTCATTTCCATTTTATTGTTATTTTTTCCTTCAGCAAGAGCATATATTTTATAAAAGGAAAACTTGTCAAACATCTAAAATTATTTTTTGTGTGTGTGGAAAAAAGTAGGTATGATTACTTTAATTTGTGAAGTTCCAAAGGAGTATATCTTATATCTACCATTTTGTTTATTGTTAACAAATACTGAGCTCTGTGTGTATATGTACACATTTATATGATTACAGCATGTATTTAAATAATTTTATAATTAAATGAAAAACAATATTAAGCAGATGCACCCGGTGGTGAAAATGGATATTAAAGGCAAACATGAAAACAGAAGGAGGAGAAAACCCTAAATAAACAATGAGTCTTGAAATTAAAGTATTAAAGGCTTGAAATTATGTATTAAAGGGGGGAGGGATGGTGTGAAAGTGATAGGAAAAGGAAACAAACAAACACCAAACAAAAACAAAAACATAGGATGTGTTTAAAGAGCTAGCTAGAAAATATTTCAGTAGCCACCACAGAAAATTGATTCCATGGGTTTCTAGGGACAGAGATTGGCTGAAATGAAGCAACGATACACTAAGGTTGTGAATCTCACTGGTATCTATAACTTTAGCACAACTCTCTTGCTCTTCTCTCAAAAGCCACAGTATGGGAAACTGAGCAAGACTGGTTAAAGTAAACAAATAACTGGTTGCAGGAACCCAATATAAATGTATAAATCTGGTTTCTAATGAATGAGAAAATTCCTTCCCTGGCGTCTGGCAGTTGAGAATGGAAGGGATTGACTTTAGGTGAAGGTGGGGGGAGGGACAGAAAAGAGACAAAGGTCAAGTATGAGAGGGGGAAGTTCTTAGGGAGGATAACAAAGACTGCTCACGTGAGAAACTAGTCACCGGATGAGAGAAATCAATCTCCCAGCAGGGGCTCCTCACAAACTTAATTTAGTAGCTGCTATTTTGCTTCGGAAAGATTGCTTGACTTTGTGGGGGGAAAGGGGTGGGAATAGGCAAGACAAAAAACATACCCAGGTGTTAGTGCTGCCCTAGATTTAAAAACACTGCCCATCAAACTCGCTGCAGGGTTCCCACTCTGAAACCTATCTGGCAGGTGCATCATTAGCAACTTACCCATTTTCTCAAGTACCCGTCCATGTGCTTTCTCTACTGTAGCTTGATACATTAATAATTATCATTATTCTAATGATTTGTAGCCATTTAAAAATCACTTTCTGTATTCTGATTACTGAAAAAATGATATACTCTTGTGAAAGTAGCCTAATTTTGCCATGCTAAAGATTATTTTAAGGAGTATCAAAGTATTTAACATACGGAGTTGGCTTATTCCTCCTGAAAGTAATAATAAATAAAAAATCATTAAAAAAAAACTTCATGGGGCCCTAACTGGTTTGGCTCAGTGGCTAGAGCTTAGGCCTGCAGACTGAAGAGTCCCAGGTTCGATTCCAGTCAAGGGCATGTACCTTGGTTGCTGGCACATCCCCAGTAGGGGGTGTGCAGGAGGCAGAGGATCAATGTTTCTCTCTCACCGATGTTTCTAACTCTCTATCCCTCTCCCTTCCTCTCTGAAAAAAAAAAATCAATAAAATATATTAAAAAGAAAAAACTTCATGGGAAATATGTGGGCTTTTCTTGTATGTAAATTCAAGTATAGACTGTTTATTCCAGTCTATAGCTGAGACCAAAGCCCTCAACCTGATACCATCCCCTTGCATTAAATAGTTTCTTGTACTGTTGTGTTGAAATAAAGGCTTATATAGAAGCATGTTCAATATCTATTCATCAACTTTTTTGTTTATATACATTCATATTTGTTTATATAAATAAAAGGAAACTAGCTAGAAACATTTAATCACAAGCCAAATAATGAGTTATCTTTAGAATTAAAATAAATAAGTTGTGTTCCACCAGTGTGGCTCAGTGGCTGAGTATCCACCCATGAACCAAGAGGTCACTGGTTCGATTCCCAGTCAGGGCACATGTTTGAATTGTGGGCTGAATCCCCAGTGGGGAGCGTGCGGGAGGCAGCCCATTGATCAATGTTATCAATGTTTCTATCTCCCAATCCCTCTCCCTTCCTCTCCCTCTAAAAAATAAATAAAAACATATTAAATATCCTAGAGCACTCAATATAGTGCCTAGCACAAAATAAATGGCCACAAATGTTTGTTGGATGGAATTAAGTCTTTAAAAAATAAATCAATAAATGAGTTGTAAACTAAACAACATTCCAATTATGTAATAATGACACTGTAGTTGATTAGAGGAATTCGCTCTTAAACTAAAATTTAGATGAGAATATCAAATAATCTAATTTCTCCTGAGGGATACCGTTATTACAGTAGAAAAATTTACTCCATTTTTATCACCTGAATCACAGCAAAAATAGAAAATTCCCTCAAAGGGATAAATCTTATTGCTCTTTTGTTTACCTTCTTTCAATGGAAAGGTATTTCATACATATCGGCTCATATTTTTCATCATTGTTATTATGCATTTTTTCTTAAATCACTTATATTAGTAAAGTTAAATCCCCTTCCACCTTGATATCAATTTTGGAATTCATGGGTATCTCAAAGCCTCCACTTTGAGTTAAATGTTAATTGAGAAAGTAGGTGTTTACACTGATTTCCTAATGTTAGAGCACAAGCTATGATTGCAGCAATAAACCCAGAGTCTCTCTGTATTCATTTCTCCATCAAAAATATTACCACTTAGTTTCATTTATTTTTAGTGTGGAGTGAGTTTCAATGTTAGAATGCTCATTAATATTTAATACCTGATGGAAATATATTTGTTTATGGTGACCATGCACTTTTATTTTCATTGTTGCAAAATGTTTACCAATTTATGGCATGAGACAGTATTTATATTTCTGTCTGGGTTGTCAGAAATTCTCCCAATCAGACATAATCATAAACAACCATGTTGATTTCCCAATTATCTCATTTGTTCTGAGTGGTAGCAAGGGGCAGGAGTTAAAATCCTTCAGACATCACTATAAGCCTAAACTTGGTAGACTCCCTAAAGAAATTTGACAGGACTCCATCCTACTTTCCACCCTTCTGGAAAAAGCCTAGGTTCTTCTGAAGAATGAAAAGTTGCCTCAAATTCAGATCTGTAAGAATAATTTTTCACCTTACCCAAAAACAAACAAACAAAAAATGACAGTAACATAAAAACATCTCACCTGTTCTCCTTAAGATATTTCATATAGTATTTGTCATTAAAGAATGACATTACAGCATTCCAAAGTTGACTATTTAGTTTTCTGGATTCCTCTTGATGAAACTCTTAGGAAGAAAGAAGGAATCAACATTTATTAGCATCTGCGTTGTGTCAAGCAGTGTGATGGGTGCCTTTGATCATTTGACAAGAGGCAGTGTAGGAAGGTGGTTAAGACCAGTGTTGAGTTTGTATCTTTTCTTGTACTTATCCTTGCTAGTGTGACCTTGATTGCTTTCGTTAATTTCCCTATGCTTCACTTTTCTCTTTGGTGAAATGAGTAAAATCCTAGAGTCTACCTCATGGGGTTGTTGTGAGGGATAAACCAAGTTAATGTAAGTAAAAAGCCCTTGGAACACTGGCATGCAGTAGGCACTCCATATTAGAAACTGGCATTCTCCACATCGAGTCTTATAAAGTGATGTGCCATTATCTCCATTTTACTGATGAGGAAACTAGCATTTAGAGAGTTGAAGCAATTTATGTGGAAACAACACGGGAAGTCCTACTTTAAGATAAAGTAAGAGCTTTTATCATTATGTTGAGATTTTTCCCATTTTTTGGCACGTATTGATAGCTTTCCCTTTGCATACTTAACTGGGGGAAAAAGATCTGTGGCTGCCCAGGTTCCTCAGAATAGATACAGTGGTTACTTTAAATCTGATAACTGCAAAGGGGATTACTGCAACACAATAAAGTATCTCAGTTTAAGTAGTGTGTGTGCCTGTGTGTGTGTGTGGGGGGGGGGGGGGCACAGAGGACTTGTTTCAAAACTTGTGCATGAAGAATACGAATGCTAACTTGTCTTTGAATCAGAAAACCCACAGAAGAGAGCCTGAGGAGAACCTTGATCTAGTGGGAACACTGTGTAAGCCCACTGAAGATCATACAGGCATTCTCACGGGCAAAATTACATAAACTAGATAATTGTTCAGGTCATAAAGCACTAGAGGCAATTAACATGTTTTCTAAGAGTCCAGGTAAAACACAGGGCTTTGACTCTCAAGAATGACTCTAGAATTGTTCTGCCAACATCATAAGATGCACTGATGAATGCACGCACAAGACCTCAAGGGCATCGTGGAACCCGGTTAAATTCTTTTTTTTTTTTATAGGCTGTCCATTTCTCTTACTTTCGCAATAAGCTTTACCTCCATACCAGACACATAGAGGCATACCTTATGTGCGATTTGCTCTAGAACCTATTGGCAAATGGTAGGAAGGTTGAGAGAGCCCCTGAAGTAAGTAGACTGTTTTATTTGGTCCGAGTTTACTTAATGACTTCACACCGTACATAAGTTATTTTTTTCTGAGACTTAGATTTATATTATTCAAAATTTTATTTAGGTTTTAAAAACCATGTAAACAGTTATTACTTCATTACATTCTCCAAGAAATCCTGTGGAATAATTTGGCCATCACTGGGACCCCTATTTTATAAGCAAGGATTCTAGACTTCAGATAAGTGACTTTTACTGGGTCAAATGAAACAGAGTGGGCTTGGAACTATTAAAAAAAAACTACTAACACAATTCTAAATAGTGTATGTCCATTTATTTTTTAATCACAATAACAAACAGATGAAGTGGGAGTTATCAATATATCCATTTTACAGATGAGGTAACTGAGTATCTTAAAGTTACGTATTTTACCCAAGATAAGAGCTAATAAATAGCAGAGATGGATTTCAAGCCCAGACAAACTGATTCCAGTTCCCACTCACTTAATCACTTGACCACACTGCCTTTCTGAATGCAATAAAAATAATGAAGTTTGTGGTTCCTGCCTTTAAGTTAGTTACAATCTTCTACAAAAGCAGTAAAAGTATAAGGAGGCTTAATATGGGAGTAAGTTCTGATTTCTTTGGAAGAAAATGAATGTTGCATTGGGAATGTATATTATTTCAGTACTCCAGAGTTTGTCTAGTTGTTACATTCTTGCTTTATAGGGCCTAGAGGCAGAAAATAGTTTTACCTTATAGCATTTGAGGCTGAAGCTATTAGGTTTGTGGTGCTGAAATAAATATGTCTGCTGTTTCTGTTCTAAGACTCACCCAGGCCAGGAATATAATAGGGCTAGAAATTTAAATGTCCATAGGACTCAAACCATAATTTAAAGCCACACTCTTTGGACTTCTCCACCGCCTATTCTGCAGGCTCCCTTAGAGTTAACTCCTTTGCCACCAAAGCCAGCAGTGTCCACTGGGCATGCCCAGTGATCTGGTTGGAGCCTGCAAACAGTTCCACTCACCCCAGGGTTTTACCAGCTGCAAAAGAAAGGAGGAGACAGAGGGAAGAGTTAAACAGGCACAGAACTGGGACCAGCTCGGGATGCCCATGGCCCAGGCAGAGCACTGAGAGCTGGGGGATGACGAGAGATGCTCCCGCGAGAAGCACCTGGTCAAACGGACAGTCTGGTTGGTCTTCAAGTTAGTTGCTGCGTTCGCCTGGTAGGTCGGTCCCTCTGGCGTCTTTTTTGGCACAGCCCGGGCAGATCGTGAAGGTGTGAAGGGAGCATTCAGGCCAGGGCGGAGTAAGGGGTGGGCAGGAACGTTGGATCTGGGGAAATGCCAGCCACTGTGCCTTGCCTGTCCCTGCAATCCTCGAAGAGCTGCAGCTTTTCAGGGTTTCAAGCCGAAGAGCGAAGTGCACAAGTCAAGCCAGAGCTCATCTTAAATGCTGACGCCCTGGCTCCTCTGTCTTGGGGCTGGGGAGCCCTTCCCCGAACCCTCCTCAGGTCCCCGCGCCCAATCACGAGTAAACCTGGGAGAAGTGAAATCTTCACAGAGCTTTCCGTGGGTCTAGCAGGGGCTTGGGCATGCTCAGTAGGCTACTTGGTTCTCTCTCTCTCTCTCTCTCTCTCTCTCTCTCTCTCTCTCTCTCTCTCTCTCTCTGAGGGTGGGTGGTGACAAGTTAGAGGCGCTTGCGGCAGGTCCCCGCCCCCAGGATCGGCCTCCCCCTGCCAGGGGATGAAGCACCGGTACGCAGCATCCTGACCGGGAGCTGGAGGGGCTGCGCCCGCCCGCGCGGCGACCCCCCCAGTATCCCAGCTGGAGGACGGCCCGCCGCTCTCCACGGTACTGCGGAGAGCTCAGCTCCGCCCTTCTCTTTCAGAAGGACAGCACCCCGCGTCACGTAACCCAGCCTTCTCGGGCTCCACCGCCGCCTCCTCCTCCTTTCCAGTCCTTTTCCTCTCCTCCTCCTCCTCCTCCTCCTCCTCCTCCTCCTCCTGCTCCCCTCCGTTGCCTGTTCTTCCCTCCCGCACTCCTGGAGACAGACGCTCAAGCCTGACGCCTCTGAAAAGGCAGCGGCAGTCGCCTTAGCCACAGACCTCAGGAAATTCGCTTTGACCGATGCATGCTTCAGGCTCAGGCTCGAGCTAAGGGGGATAACCTGGCAGGTAAAGAAGCTCAATTTGGGTTGGGGGAGGGGACGGGGCGAGGCAAGCTGGAGAAGGATAGCTTTCCCCGTGGTAACTGAGCCAGGATCTGCTACCAATGCACCGGGAAGGATGGGTGGTGGGAGGGTGGAGTAGCGATCCTGGTGGTTTTGCATGCAAGCCTTTTAAATAGAAGGCGAGAAGACGAGATAGTGGAACCGGGGTAGTAACTTAAAGGCTAACTGCAGTGATTTATTAGCAAAAGAAAGAAAATAGACAAGTTAGAAAACCAAAGCAATAGAATAGGTCTATTATCTACATCTTTCTTTCTCTTCCCCATCCGCCGCATGCTGTGCCTAGCCTCAATTTCTGTAGTCCACTCCAGGCTCCAAGAAACTGCACTGGTATTAGAGATGGAGCTTAGAGACTGGGCGGGAAAGCCAGGCAGAATTTTGGGTGTGCATGGGTATTGATGGACTTGGCAAAAGCCAGGGGGGAATGATAGGCACTTCTAAAAATTTCCCCCAAATTTCCAGGTTCTTTATGATGGTATATATTGAAGGGTGCATAGAAAAGTGTGTATGCATGGGTGTGTGTGTGAGAGAGATACCACAAACATATTAAAATAAATGCAACTGCAGCCGTGGAGCATACTGTATCGATCCTTCCAGTGGCTTGGGAATGAATTTGATTCTAGAAATGAAAGAAAAGATTAATGAGGCTGTTAGTCTGCTTTTGAATTAGAGCGCTTCTTCCTTGGGCTGCAGTAAGGTTGTTTTTCAGATCCTTTTCTATCACCCTCTAATTCGTGAACTCCCAGGTTTTTCCGGCACCTGGAGAGAATCCTCTTTCTCCATATCAATACAGATACTCTGTCACACACAATGAGCTTCCTCTAAGAACTGGGAGAGTCAGTTGACCTCCCCTGTGGTTAATATATATGTGTGTTTCCCCCTTTCTCCTCCATTCCTTAAAAAAAAACAACCAAACAAATAAAATAAAAAAAACACAAAACTGTCAAGGTTTGCATTTGGAGGAGGGCAGAAGAGAGGGTGAAGAAAGGTTTTGTGATCTATATAATAGTAATTAATAAAATGATCGGACCCAACCGAGTCACACAGAAAAAGGATTTTCTAACCCATGAGCTTGGGGATGGTTACAAAGCACTATTTTTGATCTTGAAATTCCAGAATTATTTCACAAACAATGGAAGATTTGGCAGATTCCTGAGTCCACTTAAAAAAAAATGAGAGCATACTAAACAATATGTTATCTTAGAATGATTTTTAAGAGCACCTTTCATTGGTCTTGGCATAGGAGTAGACAAGCTATGGCTGGTGACTGCTGATGGTGTGGGATATAGCAGCCATAATAAATAAGCTACTAGGATTTTTATTTCCTTTTGCTAGTGGGCAGTGTATGTCTGTGTATTTGTGTGTGTGTGTGTGTGTGTGTGTGTGTGTGTGTGTGTGTGTGTGTTGTGTATGTATTGAAAGGGAGAGAACCAGTCATCAATTTCATCTGGGGAGGAACTTGAAGTGGGATCCCCTAGCTTGGTGGCTCTCAGCTGACACCTGTAGGGATTGCTCTGTACTGAAGAGAAATGCTCTCAGCTCCCTCCATGGAGGAGCAGCAGCACAATGCGGTGCCATAAATTACTGCTGGTTTCAGCTTGTAGAAGGGGAAAAAGTGTTAATTGGATAATATTGGATAATGAGGTTCTGTGTCCAGGCAATAACTGTGTGTGTGTGTGTGTGTGTGTGTGTGTGTGTGTGTGTGTGGTGTCTGGCGGGGGGGGGGGGGGGTACATGTGTTTGCTCGACATAACCAGATTATACATTTGGTGAATTTTTGTTAAAATATGAGAGTAATATTTTTTTGGTTAAAAAATGACTTTAAAACCACTATTTATGATTTCTGTTCCATTTCAAGAACCTGTCAGATTAGAGTTGAATAAAGACAGGTGATTTAATAACATTGTGAGTAATTTAAGGATACAATTTTAAATTCTAGCATCTTAGAGTCAGATCAGCTAAGGTAACACACATGGCTGTTCTGACCACACAGTTCTGAGGCGACAGCCAGATAAGTACTTGAGGAGGTGGTAAGTTCACCATGCAGTTAGGCAAAATACTAACTACACATATAGTGAGGAGTTTGTAATATGGCAATTGAGTCATAAATGCTGCCAGAAATAGACACCTAACTCCAGTGGGATGTTTTCTCTTATACTATATTATTCCTTTATTTAAAAAAACGATAGGAAAATACTTGTTTGAAATTTTTAAAAGACTCCCAAGAAACCATTGATATTCCTTCTTTCTCCGAGAAAAAGAAAATGATAGGAGTGTTATACAAATCCAAGGTAGCAGTTTCCAGTGGGCAGCTTGATCTGCTTTGCCTGTTGTAAAATCAGCCATGAACTGAGATACGAATAGGTTGTATTTTTATTGTCCACATAACCACTACACAGTATAAACAGATTTCTTTAAAGGGGCTTTTCCCTCTCCCTCCCTTCATGTATTTTTAAAAGTTAAACTTTCTTAGAAAAAAGGAAGACATAACCATAACCAAGTCTCTATGACAACCTGGGAGGGTTACCTGTTAACAGTTCCATCAAACTCCAAGGGTGTAATGGGTAATTGTGTGTGATATTGACTCTTGGGACACATTATGTCTTTCTTGTAGATCAGGACAGATAAGCTCCTCCCAATAAGGCTAACTCCGGTGTACTAACAGCAATATTCCTGATTTCTGAGCAGAATAATGATTTACAATGATGCTATGAATGACTTTAGAACTTTATTTTAATTCTCCGCAGATTTCTGGGTCCTTATTAAAAAGGCAAAATAAAACCAAAATGCATCACCAACGCACCACCAATTGATATGCTGGCGTCTTAGCGAGGCCTTGCCGAGGTGGAGAGAAAAGAAGAGGGGCTGTTGTGATTTCCACAGCGAACAGCTTCTGGCTACTCCACGGCTCTGGCTCTGAACCCTGCTGTTGGGGGGCGGAAAAGAGAAGTGAAATCCGGCCTGCGGGGCCACACGCGAGGAATCCTGCTTTGGCCACAGTGGTGCCGGAAGTCCATGAAATGACAGCAGAAGCAGGCCTTTGAAGCTGCCCTGGTGTTGATGAGTGGTGCTCTCAGGAGCCAAGGAACCCCTTTCTCCCTCCTGGTTTGGGACACTAACTACACCTTGGAGAGGGCGTTCACAAGCATCCAAGGATTCTGGTTCACTGCTGGCTCCTTGTACTTCCCTGAGAAGCCTTTCCTTCTTACCTGATTCTAGCCGCTTCCCTTTTGCCTGGTACCTCCGATGGTACCCGGCCGATGATGATATTGGAGGAGTGAGCGAGCGCAGCATCTGTTGACACCACCGATGCCCTTGAACTAGTTCATCCGAACGCAAATGGATGAGTGATTTCCCTTGACCTTCTGTTGACGCCTTTTCCAGAACCTTGCTTCCAAAGTGTATCCTCCCTCTGGTCTGGACATTCTGTGGCTGCCCTGTCCCCCTGGGGCCTACCTTTTCCAGTTGGGCAGGGACTATAAGGAGAGAGGGCGGGGTTGCTGGAAGAAGAAGAAGAAAAAAAGAGCTAGATAAAGGAGGGCGCATCCCTCCGGCTCCTGCCCACTCCCTCCTCCCCTCCCTCCTCCTCCCGCCCGGGGCCCTTCTTTCTCGGCATCACGGGGTCCAGGACGATCGTGACCCTGTCGGCCCCGGCGCCCCCCCGCCGCACCCCAGCCCCGAGCATGGGGACGGCGCTCCTCCAGCGCGGGGGCTGCTTCCTGCTGTGCCTCTCGCTGCTGCTGCTGGGCTGCTGGGCGGAGCTGGGCAGCGGCCTGGAGTTCCCGGGCGCCGAGGGCCAGTGGACGCGCTTCCCCAAGTGGAACGCCTGCTGCGAGAGCGAGATGAGCTTCCAGCTGAAGACGCGCAGCGCGCGCGGCCTCGTGCTCTACTTCGACGACGAGGGCTTCTGCGACTTCCTGGAGCTCATCCTGACGCGCGGCGGCCGCCTGCAGCTCAGCTTCTCCATCTTCTGCGCCGAGCCCGCCACGCTGCTGGCCGACACGCCCGTCAACGACGGCGCCTGGCACAGCGTGCTCCTCCGCCGCCAGTTCCGCAACACCACGCTCTTCATCGACCAGGCCGAGGCCAAGTGGGTGGAGGTCAAGTCCAAGCGGAGGGACATGACGGTGTTCAGCGGCCTGTTCGTGGGCGGGCTGCCGCCGGAACTGCGCGCCGCGGCGCTCAAGCTCACGCTGGCCGCGGTGCGCGAGCGCGAGCCCTTCAAGGGCTGGATCCGCGACGTGAGGGTCAACTCCACGCAGGCGCTGCCCGTGGACAGCGGCGAGGTGCGGCTGGACGACGAGCCGCCCAGCAGCGGCGGCGGCGGCGGGAGCCCGTGCGAGGCGGGCGACGAGGGCGAGGGCGGGGTGTGCCTCAACGGGGGCGTGTGCTCCGTGGTGGACGACCAGGCCGTGTGCGACTGCTCGCGGACCGGCTTCCACGGCAAGGACTGCAGCCAAGGTAAGGCCCGACGCCCGCCCCTCCCCCGGGGCCTCGGCCTGGGCGGGGCGCGGGGAGGCAGGCCCGCAGGTGCACGGGGGCCGCCTTCTCCGGACAGCCTTTCAGTGAGTTTCCAGGGGAAGACCTGAGTCTGGCCTCTGCGCCTCAGCACCTCCCACAGCTGCCCCCTCGGCATCCTCTGCAGGGCCGAGCCAGCCACGTCTCCAAGGTTCAGTTTCCCCCTGGGCGCCCTTTCCACCGGCCCTACCTCCCACCTCGTGGCCAGGAGGATGCCCCTGTGCCATCCATTCCTTGGGGTCTTTGCCGGGGTGTTCCCCGTCTTCCCCGGGCCATGGCCCACCCGAGGAACCGCTGTGCCCTCTCCCACGTCCCCCTCAATCCAGGAGGCCCAGATTCCCCCCCCACGAGAGGCCGCTAGGCGGTAGGAGAGTGGGCACACGTTTGGTGAAGAAGGAAGTGCATGCAGAGCAGGTTCAGCGTGGCTGAGCATCTCCACGTGGTTCCGCTTGGGAAGGGACAGCGAGGCAGGAAGCGTGGGCACTGCTGGGCCTTTCCCAAGTCAGGCGTAAGGTCCTGCTCCGGCTGTGGAAAACGGGGGAGGAGCATGCGAAGATTTTCTGTGGCCTCGACCAAGTCCAGCATCGGTCCGTTTCAAAGGAACACGATGTGATTTCTGAGGTTTCCCAAGTGGGAGGCAGGCCAGCTAATGTTTAGCAATGTCAGGAGATTTAATAGCATTTCTCAATTAGCAGATGCTCCGGGAAGCGGAGTAGTAGAGAAATTTAGATGTGGCTGGACTGGGAAGCGAATCAACAGGGGCTGCAGAGGAAGGATTGCAAGAGATTATCTGAGGATAATCAGCAGATGGCATTTATCTGAGTAGTGAAGGCCACGTTGTCATTTCTGTTGTTCTTAGGGATTGAAACAGTGTGGCATTTAAAATAAAATCAGTTCAAAGTTTCATTCTCTCCCCTTGGAAAATTCAGTCATTGGTGTGTTTCTCCCATGTTACTACATGACCGTGATCAAGGAACAGTATTGCTGTGTAAATACAGAAAAGCCCATGAACAGAAAGTGAGTGAAATGAAAACAATGAAACATGGATATATCTGTGGCTGGCCCGGAGAGAAGATGTCAGGGTCAATTCAAGGCAATCAACACATGGGCAAATGGTATTTACGGCTGAAATTTAGAGAGAGGTGAATTATTAAATCTGATTTTGAAGGCTGTAGGGACTAAGCTCTATGTATGGCTGTATATTACTGTATGTCTCCTGGGTTTTTATTTTTGCTGACACTGCTAAGGGGAACTAGCCCTTGTAAATCTTATTAGATTTGGCAGTTCTCTCTCACCTGACTTGAAGAAAAATGAAGGCTTGATACAATTTGTATTTGTTTAAACAGCAAAGGGAGATAGGAGGGAAAAAGCTGGTGGTTAGGAGAGTTCATGAGTTTATGAAAAAAGTAAGAGGTTATTTTCTTGCTCTGTCTTCATGAGGGCTTTTGTTTTCATTATAATTTGGCTTAAGTCATTAGAGAAGACTATTCCATGGTCTATACCGCACTTCAGCGTGGCCAGTAAATTTCCATGGATTTAGCATCAGGCTTTGTAGTTAGTTATGTTTTACATAAATAAAACAGTACATGTTTCCCTCTACCAAATCTAACTTAATTGTAAATCATGATTCAGATAACTACTTGTGATGAGTTGCCATAATGTATTTGAAGTTGCATACCTCTACACTGATAAATAGAAATGAATAAAAATGAACATTATTTTATGGCAAAAACTGCTGTAAGTATCCCAATGGCACTTTAAAATACAAAGCAGGCCATTTGATAAAGAACACATAAGGTATAACTTCCTTACATTATGAAACAAATACGACCCAGCTTGTTCTCTGTGGGAAGGTGCTTGAAATGACAATTTTAATTTTTCCATGCATTTTAAACATGGGATCCAGGGATCAGGTATAATCAGGAGTAGCTCAGATTGAAGAAGGCATGGCGACAGTAATATGTCGATGAGAAGCAGAATTAGATGTCTATGAAATGCATTTTATTTTGCAAGTGGATAGCTCTTTTCATAAGGGGAAGAATTTCGAATTACCAAACTACATAACTGAACATTATAGTACCTGACGCATAAGGTAATTCAACCCAGAAAAGAAAATCCACCAGGATTGTTCTGGAGCATTGATTCATGTGGAAAATTTGAGCCTGAGCAGGAGTGCAGAGATCACCACTAGTCCTGGAGGGAAAACAAAAGGCCGGATTCCTTTGATTACCTCAGGAATGGGAGACGGGTGATAAAGGCAGCCTTTCTTCCCAAAAGGATTGGCTCCATTTTGGTGATTTTCCCTGTTTCATGTGTGTCAAGTGACTATTAAATAATTAATTGAGAATGGATGCCTCTCCCAACACCAATCATCTACTGATGGCCAGGGATAGATGGTTTCTATTCAGATGAAGTATACTACTAAACAAAGCCCTGCCTCTAGGCAGCATTCACACTGATTGCCACATTCTTTTAAAAAACTAATTCAAAAACAAATAAATCCACATCCATTAGAGATAATTTAGAAAAAAAAAATAACAGCAAACATTAAATAAAATTTAAATAATGTCTGGTGTCAACTATAATTTTTTTAACTTAATAAAAATGTCTACTATTATTTTAGTTGTCTTCATATTCAAAATGCCACAAAGTTACTAGCAAGACAGTGAGACGATTCTCTCTCCCCCTCCCTGGCCTAGAATGGCTTGAAACAATTTATGCACGTGTGAATTTTTAGAATGTTTTTATTTAATGAGTTCACGTTTATCCTCACTCTATTTATTCTGGCTTAGCAAATTTTATTTATTTATTTATGTAGTAATGGAAAGAAAAAAACAAAAAAGAGGGTTATGTGTCATGAACAGGTTAGTGGCAGAGCCTGGGCACAAACACTGATATCATGTCTGCTGAATAAGATTTCTAGTTTATTAGGGTTGATATTTTTTCAGGTTCAGGCATTAATCAAGAGAAAAAATATATATAAATGGCTGATGGAGCGGAACTAGTTTATGCATCAGTTCCGTTCTTTGACCCTTAAAGTCAGTCCCAGAATGGAACTATCTAAGAATGTCATTTTTTCTCAGTGATGGATGCTTGTGGGGTACATAGCTTTTTTAGTGAATCATACTCATCTAAGTGCCTCGGGGACATTATTATTTAATAAGTTCCCACTTAAGAGGACTAATAGTTTCCTAGCAGCTTAAAAGAATTAGTTAATTCCATGGCTACCCACCTTAAAAATGAGAATAAAAGGCTGATCAATGACAAATTAAGTTAAACTTTTTATGATTTCCAGGTCCAGGTTTCATGTATTTCAGGGTCATTTATGTTAAAATTTCATACTAGACTCACTCTGTCTCTTTTGTTTACATCCCCTATTTAAATGGCCATAAACACATATGGCTTGTGATGGTTGATTGCTTAATATTAACCAACATGGCAGTGTGATAGATGTCATTTAATAAAGCCCCTGTGTTCTCTGACTTTACTAATAGGACCAGATAGACAACCCTATTCACTCATTTATTTACTCATTCATTTCTTAAAATTGAGGGCTTTGTATGTGCTTGAGTACCAGACTCAGGTAATAAAATGGTAAACTCTCAGAAATAGTTCCTTTCATCACAGACCTTGCATTCCAATGAGGAGGCACAATACTTAAAAATAAGTAAATAGATGGGAATTTTAAATGGTAGTAAGTATTTTGAAGGACTGGTACACAGTACTGTGATGACTTAAAATAGTGTGAACTGAACTAATTAAAACAGGTTTTACTGAAGAGTGATCTCTAAACTACAACCCAAGAGATGAGAAGGAGTTAACTAGGTAAGGGCAGAGGAGGAATATTAGGTACAGAATCCTGGTGCAGGAGATGGCACGGTGCATTCAAGCAATTGAGAGAAGTTCCTTGAGTACGGAGCTCTTAGAGGAGCAGGACCAGATCATGCAGGGCTTTCTAGACCTTGTCAGTGATTTTAATCTTAATGTAAAAGTGGTAGAAAAGCACTGGAAGGAATTTTGTGTGGAAGGTGAGGAGGAGGATGCCATTATTATATTTATATTTCAAAAATGTCACTCTGGCTACAGTGTATAGAACAGATTGATAGGGGGCCAGAGGAAACATTATTTTCTGTTTGTCAGTCAACAACATTTGTTAAGCACCCACTGTAAGCTGTAGACAGAACTAGGGCACATAGAGAAAAACAAGATTCTTTCTCTAAGGAAGTTAGAATCTTTGTCAGTTTACTTACTTGGAGAAATCTAAGGCTCTTCGTTGTTTGGAACACTTAGGTTTTATCTGTAAAAGCAAAGCATTGTTTGAACCTTTTGGTGACTTGTCATGTGGTTTCGGACAGATATACCCGTTGACTCTAAAGGCTCTGGGGCCCATTGGCCATGTCATATTTTATTATACCCCCAAGTACCTTGCTAAACATGTCTTTCTTGTGACAATATTTATTGGTTGATTGATTCTGGACTTTCAATATTTTAACCACTACAATAAATGAAAATATTATGTAGATTCTTACAATCTTTGTGAGGTTAAAAAAAAAGCATTTACCATATAGATAGGTACTAGACAAAAAAGATTCAGAGATTTTACCAGTTTTGTTTGAAGTCTACCATTGTAGGGTAAGGTGCATCATCTGTGATGAAAAAGCTTGGAGTGCAATGGAGAAGTCCATCAATAATTTTGATATAGATAACACATTTTGGGAAGCTCTTAAAGTGAAAGGCATCTATCAGGTCTAGCAAAAAAAAACGTTTATCTCAACTATAAAATTAATAACCAAAATTGAGTTATGACTCTAGAATGCCACCAATGAGGTGGAATGTATTATTTTGAGATTTTAATTGTTCTGAGATGCAATTGTAGTGTAGAGGTTAAATTATACAGACTCTGGGGCCACACTGCCTGATTTGAGGGGTTATACACTCAAACTTCTATTCCTCAATTTTGTCATCTGTGAAATTGGACTAATAATCGTATTTCATAGGGATCTTACCGAAGTTAAGCAGATGACTTTATGTCAAGTTTTGAGAACAGTTGCCTGACACATAGCAAGCATTCTGAAGTGTCCACTTGTTATTTCTGTTCTAACTACTACCACCATCACTAGCACCACTACTTCCGCTGATACCATTTTTTTGGATCTTTTTCTAGCACAATTCAAATATGGATCATTTTTTTTTCTCATTTAAAATAAATTGTAATGTCATAATAATATTTGATTAGCCCAAAAGTTTCAACTTAAAAAGAAAGACAAATTATAAAGACAGTGTCCTCTGTTTTATACAGTTGTGCTCTAATGTTACTTATGTCTAGTTATGATTCAAACTATTTTTAAAAATGTTATTCTGTTTGAGAATTTTTACTATGATTAAGTAACCTTTAATGCAAAATCATTTATAAAAACTATCACTTTTCACATAAACTAATACCTTTATCCATCCTAATTCTATACAGAGGGATTTTTACTGTATTTATCTTAATGTATAGAGGTAGATATCAATCCTATTTATAATTTGTCTTTGAGGCTCTCCTATAAGTTAAAGTTATTTACAAGTATGCTGCAGAGAAGCTAGGTAATATATTTGAGCTTTAAAAGTTCAAATAAGACATTCTTATAGTTATTATGAACAGATTATATTTTTTATCATAAGATTATGTATATCCATTGAAATCATGTTCCAGTTTTGGATATCATTAAATGAATTGTGATAATTTAACTGATTATTTAAAAAACCCTCCTGATTGACTATAGAAAAGACTTTATAATATTTCTGTTATTCTTAATTGCATTGTGTGAATTAGGACCTTGAGCCATACTGGTTCCTGAAAACAGTTATTGACCCCATTCTATATCCCTTTCTCAGTGAGCATTTGGTGGCTACACTGGTTGTAGGGTTAACTATAAATGTGCATTGAAAATTAGGCTTCATCATAGATATTCAGGCTTTGTTTTATTATAGAGATCTAATAAACTTTTCTAGTAAAAGTTGCTATGCAAACTGTACTTTTAAAAGTACGCAAGTATTTTTGACATAATTCAAAATGAATCATTTTTGCATTCTAAAGGTTTTTAGTTCATGATGCAAAACACTTATACTTTTTGTGTGTATTTATCTATAATTTTATTGCTGAGTCCCATTTCTGCTACTTGGAAATACAGGAATCAGTAACTTCATGGTCTTTACTGAATAGTAAGTCTTAAAATGTTTCAATTAGGTTTTAAAAGAAAGGTTTTGTTTGTTGCTTAAGAACTTTTCAGAAATTGCAGGGCTTTTTGTTTTTCTCTCTTACACATGGATTCCATGTATTTTTACTTGAATATGAGAATAGGTGCAATGCTGTCTCATTATTTTCCTGCCATGTTATTTTTTACACAATGTGTGTAACAGAATATGGCATGGGATCTGAAAAACTAAATTCAAGACACAGCATTGCCTCTAAACCACTGTTAAAAGTAGAGTAAGGCCACCAATATTTATGCTTTATTTTCAATATTGTAAATGGAGAAACACTTAATCTGACTACTAATATATTATAAACTCCTACTAATCTACCTCATAGGATATTGGTGAGTAGCTAATAGAAATAAACCCTCTGAAAAACATCAACATTTGAAAGAAAAGTCCAATGGCAGCAGGGAAGATAAGCTCTAGGAAGTTATGAGTGTTAACACTGATAATGTTAAACATGGTTCTGTAAATCTACTCTGGGGTCATTTTAGATAAATTATGCTCAATAGTATGCATAAAATTTGGTAGAATTCTCTTATTACACATTGATACATCAGTACAGACAAACTGGTTGAAGAGAACATTGGTCCCCTTGTTCCTCATGTGTAAAACCTAATGAAAAAGTAATTTAAGGCAACAACTATATGACTGCCTATTATACTATTCTATTTTCACGAAGTTCAAAACAGACAACTAACCTATGGTGATATAGGTCAGGATAGAGGTTCCCTTGTAGTGGTATTGACTAGAAGAAAACGCAATGGAGCCTTTGACTTGATCTGGATGATGGTTACATGGGTATATGTATTTGTAAAAATTCACTGAACTATACACTTAAAATTTATTTTCGTTACTGTAGCGAATTATACAAAAATGCTGCTCAGTGAGTATCAGTACTCTGAATACTTTTAAAAATTTACTTACAAAGGAATTCATATTTTAAAATTTTAGTTAAGAGTCAAATATTTGTAACAAACCCAAAGACCATTTCAGAGAACAATTGTATTTATATTTGAATAAACCTAACAGAAACAAGTATTCTGTTTTAAACACCTGTACAACCTTTGATCTTGTTTCCAATTTCTGTATCCTAAGAATGGAAATTAGACATAGGTTCTTATTTTACATTTGCATCTATTGAGTAAAAGTCCTACCAACATATTCAAGCAATATAAGTTTTCCAATTAGGAGGACTTAACTGCTGAAATTTTCAGAAATTGAGTGATGAGGATGTTATAAGAGCTCAATACATTTTTAAATTAGTGATTGGATATTGGGGGAAACATTGCTAGTCTGACCATAAATTCCATAATACTGTCTAAGTCTAAAAATGTACATGATTTCTCCCCCAAAGTATTAAGAATCACATTATTTCAAAAGGTGTACTAGGTACCCTTCCTTTAATGCACCTCTTGAATTCAAATACATTTAAAATCATTCTGTTTAGAATCACAGCAGTTATTGTAATTACTATTTAGTGCTTACTGAGTGAAAGGCACTGTACAATGTGTTTTCTCCATCTTATTTATTCTTATGACATCCTACTTGACAGTGTTTATAAAATTCCCATTTTATAGATGAGAAATTTGTGGATTAAAAAGGCTAACTTGTCCAAAGTTCCATAGGTCATTGGCAGAGCTGAAATTTCAGCCTAGGTGTGCCCATTGCCCCAGCAGGCAACTCTGTCCATTATATTACATAGCACGTGCCTTTTACTTAACAAACAGCTAATGGATGCTGGGAATTTGTTCACTAATTGCCAATTTGGTGCTAATTTGAATGGCTAACGTATAATAAAGGTTTTATCATTGAGGATTGTGGCAGACCCTTAAATTTCCTGCCATTTCCCAATGCCATCATAACAAAGAAATGGAATAGCTTGTAAGAATTCATCATACTTTGTTTCTGTAATTTGCTTATTTGCTTCTTTTGTGGACTTACTCAAATTATGCTCATGTGTTGATTCTACTCTAATGTAAGTAGTAGTAAAGCCCCAGTATATTGTGTCTAAAGAGCATTACAACTAATTCTTGATCTTTTGAATAAAAATCCTTAGTTTTCACAAAACAAGCAACTCAAAATTTCTATTCATTTCAGAGGTTGGGAGATAAAATTATTGAAACTATCCAAGTCCATGGTGATGCAGCACAGATGCAAAGACCTAGCCCAGTCACATCTGTAGATAGTTCGTGAGAGTTGCTGAGTCAGAACATGGTTCTGCTGAAGACAGAGATGATGGTGCACAGGGCCCTTCATTGAAAATACTTAGTGAGAAGATAGTGTCTCTTTTTGCACAAGTGAATTTGGCTTTCCAGTGCGTTGCCTAAAATGGAACTCGGGAGCCTTTCTTGGAGTTCAGAAAGATATTCTCTGTGCTGTTTCTGGTATATATGAGAAGCTATTATTGGAGAGCAGTGGGAGGAAAATAAGTCTGACCTGGCAGGCCAGAGTTGCTGACCCAGTCCCTTGTCTAGTTACTGGTGCTCAACACTATCTGGCCCGTAATTAGAAATACACTGACACCACAATAGCTGGCAAGGGCTACTTCAAATAGCCCTGTCTCGGGCTGGTTCCCAGGAGGGATCCACTGGTCCAAAAGTTAGAAGAGGAGCTGCCAAGAAGAACAGTTGCTTCACTAGCATTCTGATGTCAGGAGGGGCTTTCTGTGTTTAATTTTAGACATAATGAATTCTGTGTGGATGGCAACCCATAAGGGAAGCAGCTACTCTTGTTCGTGACCTAACAGTACCTGGCCTTGTATGTGGAACTAGCTAAGCTTAAGTGTTCACCGGACATTGCTAGATTCAGCAGAATGAGCCACCCTGGTCCTGCAGTGGCAAGGAAATTAAAGACTCGTGTTTTTCTTCTAAGTAATGATGTCTCTCTATAATTAAGCATGCTGGGACACTCCTTAGGGAAATAGCTGGCATGGCAGCATGTAAGTATAAACTGTTGTGTGGAAGATAAGTTTAAACTCTTTATCTTGAATACAAAATTGTTTGTTGTTTTTAGCAAATCATGTAATAATTTATTTAAAATTATTACATGTGACACCTAAGGTACTAAATGTTTAATTTATCCAGTTAAAAATATTGTAAAGTAAGAAGTTATATATTGTATTTTATGACCCAAATGCACAATTCAATGTGTAGGAGAATACATCTACAGACCCTTATTGGGCCAATTTTTGTGTGAAAGAAAGTATTGAGGTACTTTAAAATAATGAGACATTGCCCCGGCTAGGTGGCTCAGTTGGTTGGAACATTGTCCTGTATATCTTAAAGGTTGCAGGTTAGATTTCAGGTCAGGGCACATACCTAGGTTGTGGGTTCTGTCCCTGGTCGGGGCGTATACTGGAGGCAACCAATCCATGTTTCTCTCTCACATTGATCTTTCTCTCAAAGCAATAAAAACATGTCCTCAAGTGAGGTTTAAAAAATAAATTTAAAAAAATAATGTTATACTTACTTTTGATATATAAATGTGTATGTGTGTATATGTATATCAATGCAGATATATATTATATATATATAAAGATGACATACACAAGAAAATCACATAATGTATGCAGATATGTTATTTTTAAAAAGTCTTGCAAATAAAATCCTCAAAAACATATATTGTTTAAACAAGTCATTAAAATATAATGTCTTTATGACTCAATATATATATATTTTTTTCTACACAAGACCTTAGAAACCTAAAATATCTATCCTTATAGTAAGACAAGTGCCTTTGTGTGATCAGACATGGTGTTAGAGATTTTGAGGTTTCTGCAAAGGAGCATTTTTATGTCATCGGTTAACAGCATTTCAATTGTTCCTGGGGGTTGTGTGAAAAACTGTTTTATATCTTGCTCTAACATTGCTCTCACAGTTACCAAGAGCAATGTTAAGTTAATATCAATAATGACTTCTTTAAAACTTTCATACATAAGAAAACCAGGGGATTAAACTTATTTACTGAGCTCCCAATGAGTTCAATACTATAACTCAAGACTACCACAGGAATGTTTTGAAACAGCCATTTTTGAAAAGCCAGTGACAGCTCTGAAACCTCTTTTACTAGAGTAATTAGGAAATCTATAACAGTTTTCGTTTTCAATGTTCAAAATGTCATAAGTTTCAGAACATGCTTCATTGGTCAGTGTTAACATTATATGGAAATTTTTGGATACATATATAATTAATTCTATCTTCCTGTGGCTTCTTAAGCCTTTATTTCAATTAGAATAGTAGAGTTAAATTATTATGGCTTTCTTCTATTACAGTTTATATTTTTTTGCTTCAAATAACATTTAAAGTTTTTTTTTCTTTTTTTATTGTTTGAATTTAATCTATTGTTTCTTCTTCTATTCTCTACATTGACTTACTTCATAAAAGTACAGGCAGAGGTAGAGCTTCAGGAATTAGAATTATTCTTCATCTGGGAACGGTGCTCCTTGTGACTGTTGAGAGCTGCACACTTTCTCAGAGGTCATTGGAAATGAAGAGTGTTGGGTACCTCCCCTTTTCTCAGGCCTCAGACGTTTTTCATCCTGGACAAAATTCTTGTTTGTTTGACACAGGAAAAATGTTGTGTTTCATTCTAAACAGAAACGATAAAGATTTGGATTGGGGCCAAATATACTATATCCTGGAACATCTTCTGCTCACAAGAGACGGAGGGTGGAGGGATAGTGTGTCCTCAGGGACGCTATAAAACTTGTAATGTGTAATAATTGAGAAAATGAGACAAAACTGAGAGAGAGTAATGGAACAAAGGAGAAAAGAAGATGACTGGGGGGAAATGAGTGTTGGAGAAGAAGGAGAGAGAGAGAGGGAGAGAGGGAGGGGGAGAGAGAGAGAGAGAGAGAGAGAGAGAGAGAGAGAGAGAGAGGAAAGGAAGGATAGAGTGAACCTAATTTGAAACAACCAGAACATGGAGAACTGGTGACTTAAAAGATGAAGAATCACACTTCTGGTTAGTGGAGGAGGGGACTAGACCATGGATTTCTTGACTCTAGCTCTGGGATTGAGTTGCAGAGAATAGGAGGAAGAAAAGGATAAACACATTATTATCTACACTTCAGTCATAGGAGTTATAATCATACTATCTCTAGGTTCTGGCTTTGTGTCACTGGGCTTTTTCTTACCAATTAATAATAACAACAACAATATTAGCAAAATCTTACATAACTCATACTCTGTGTTAGGCACTATTTTAAGCTCTTTGCACATTAATTATTTTAGGCATTGTCACAGCCCTATAAGGTAGATGCTGTTTCCTCCATTTCACAGATGAGAAGACTGAGGCCCAAAGAGATTTTCTTAAGTTGCCCACATTCCCACACTAGGGTTTTGCAAAGCTGGCATTTGAAACAAGGCTGCATGACTCCTGAGACCATGCCCTAAACTTCTAATTTCCTCTTTTTTAATAATAAAGTAATAACTGATTATATGTCCTCCACACTGTTTTACAGATGAGAATCCCCCCTGTGTTTAAAAGATGTCTGCATAAGCTAATGCAATTTCATATATATGTATATATTTTTCTCTCTCTTAGTATTCCCTTTAAGTGTCTAGTAACTTTTCCTGGGCAGAATTTCTTCCTTAAATTTAATGAAAATCCTCTCTCTGCTGACATAAATTAATTTCTTCTTGTTATGCCCTCTGTGGAAATAAAATTTATGTTGTTAGTATCCCTTCAAATTATGTTTATCTGCCTAAGAGAAAGAGTGCTGTCCTCACTGAGCTAAACACGTTTCAGATTCCCCTTCTGTGGAACTGGTCCGAGTTCAGCCTCCTTCCCCCAGTAGCTGCCTGCTTTAATTGTTCCACTCACTGCTCTCCCCAAGGTTCGCTCTGGAAACATAGTACTGTCCTCTGAATCTGCTCATCACAGGGGCACTGCTTTCAGTGACCCCTTAACCTTTCTTCCTGCTTCTGTCTGACATGCTGATTTCCCACTATACCTTAGGAAAGGCACAGGCAGGGACTTCATCAAATCCTTAGTAGGCCGTGTTGTTACCTGTTGGTTTGAAGAAAATGTCTGTTACTAGTGTCTGTACATCAGGCAGTCCAGAAATGTATACAGGGAAAAGTCTTGATAGCATTACATTTGTAAGCAGGAAAAGTGGGTCAGAAAAATATGAGCTGACAAACAGAAAAAAAAAAAAAATTGGAGTAAGGAAAACTGGCAGTGGTATTCTGGTCCACAGAGGACTAAACAATGGAAATAGATTTGAACAAGAGCGTGTTCATTCTGACATAAGGAAAGAGAAAACAGCATTTGCTTGTGGTTCTATATAAATATGAGAGCCAGCCAGCGGAAGGAGTGAGAGAACGAATCCCTGTTCCTGGAGAGCCTTAACAATAGCTTAGACAGCAAGCACTAGTCATAAATTGCTTAAGATTTCCCTTATTCTGACCAAAGGTATGGACAAAATGACCTTTAAAATATGTTTCAGCTCTTAGTTATATAAATAATCGTACTTTTTGGAATAACATATAAACCCCCCAAGTTTGAGATGAATGTAGCCTAAAACAAGCCCCCTCCAAAGCCCACTTCTTCCCCCCACATACACACAGGAAACTATTTCAAGAGTGCCTGAAGTTATAATTAACAGACGCGTTTGAGTAAAATACGGCACCAACAGCTACAGAGCACTTGGCCTATGAATTACTTCCCCAGTTGCCTTAACTCGCTGTCGCTGCACATGAGTCCCGAGAATACACTGTGGGCAGGCTCTCTGACCACGTGCTTGTGTTTGCCCTGAGCCAGCTGCCCTGTTGTCCTCTTTACACGGTGGATTGCCCCAGTTTCATGTTTCCTTGAACGTGGTTGAGCTCAAGTTACAGCTCCTGCCTGCACCTCTTGTTTGTTCTGCCATCTCCAGGGTACAATCCCAGCACTGAATCCACCTCCGGCAGGTGTGATGCTCCTGCCCTGCTGCCTAGCTGCAGCACACTCAGCCGCGTTGCTTCCATATCAATCCTTTCATATCTGTGTCATTGCTCTTCCTCTGGGAAGTAGTTTAGGACGGAAGGGGTTTGGGCACTGGTATGAATTTCTCCTAATATCGTTTGAATTAAAAAGAAAACAAAGAAAACCAAAGCAACAACCACTCAAAACATTAAAAACACTTATGGGTAACCTGTCATTTTCACGGTTTCCCAGTACAACCAGTTACACAAACCAGAAATCTAGCCTCATCTTTGACCCACCTATTTTTTGCCCATTCATGAATCCATTCATAATTTCAAAACAATTTACTAAGAAGATATAATACACAAGATGAGATGTTGGTTCTTAGGCAGTTGTTCACCTTTGTGTTTCCAGAACTCTTAAAGACTAAAAGTTTGGCAACACAAATGAAGTAGTTAAAACCTAAATACAAGTATAAAAATTCAGGAATCAGAAATAGGATACTATATGATACTATAACAAAGCTCTATTCGTGGTATCTACACCAATAAAAGAGAAACATGCAAATTGACCATCACTTTGTGACGCCCACATCCAATCAGGAGTGAGTATGCAAATTAACCCACCAAAGATGGAGGCGGCCCAGCCCCCCCGCCCCCCCCAGCCACTCTGGGCTTCTGGGCAGCACGCATGCAGGCACACGAGGGGGAGGGCGGGGGGGGGGGCAGAGGGAGCTACAGGAGCGGCGCTTTGGCCAGAGGGAAGACAGAAGGCGGTGGCCAGAGTGAAGGCCTCCTTCCCAGGTGCCAGAGGAAAACCGGTGCCTACAGCCAGGGGAAGGAAGGCCTATTGCATGAATCTTCGTGCAACGGCCCTTTAGTTATTAATGATATCCTCAGTTGTGGTAAAAATGAGCTTTTTTGAAAAAAATGCGAGCATGGCAGTGTGCCTATGAAGAGTGAAAAACATATGGATCCTTTCAGAAATTACAGTTAATGGATTGTTTCACACTCTCTGAAGTTGAGATAATTTTAAATTACTCTTATCCCTAGATTCTTCCATATTTAAGGAACACAGTTTCTAGAAAGTCATTAGAAAGTTTCAGAGATGGATAGAAAAAGCACTGGATTAATAAACACTGAGTTTGTCATGCACTATGAATATGAGGAGAGTCAGGAAACTTGATTTAGTTTATGTTTTGGGGAACACTATATTTTGATCAACCACTGGTCTAAGAATTGAAAGGAGAAGTCACTTTCTAATGAAGTAGGCTGGCAGATACATATATGCATGATTTCAATACAATGCAATGAATGTTGTCATGGAGATGAGTATGTAGTGCTTCTAGAAGCCAGAAAATGGAAGGACCAATCATGTGCACTCAGTGACCAAGTTCATTGGACTCTCTAGATATGCTATTTCAGGCTTTCATACTCACCCATCAGGATTATTGCTATAATCTCTTCACCATTTTTCTTAATCCCAAGCAGCAATTTTCATTCTGCCACTTAAAGCCATTTCTCTCTACTACTAGAGTGATCCTTTCAAAGTAATAGTTCTTCTTTGACTTGTAATGTCAAACTAATAGCCCATTTCAGAAGATCAGACTCATTATATGACTTTCCAAGGATATGTGTCATTCTAGGTTGACCATTCTATTATAGAAATAAAAACAGAACGTTCACATTTTCAGTACAGAATATGGCACAGATGCTGCAGGATATATTCTGACAGAATATATTAAAAGAGAGAACAATTGAATTTAAATATCCTACAATTTCAAGGATTATGGTTTTATTTGGACCCATTTGTCAGGTTGAACATTAATTTCCTGGTAATTAACAAAGGGATCCTAAAAAGGTAAAAGGTCTGGAAACAGATGTAATGTTTCTTCTCAGCTGAGTGATTTCTGTTAATTTTCCATTTACAACATCTCCCCATCCTCACTCATCTCCAATCCCAAATTAGAGAATGTCCCAATAGGCCAGTGCTGTGTCTCAAATTTGTTTCATAGTCAGGTATTACCATTATTGTAATGTCTCCTTCCCCTAAATGGAAGCCCTAGAAATATCTGAGAAGTTCCAAATGAGTGACAGGGCTTTCCTGCTTTACTTCATACACATGTATGTTATCAATAATTACTTAGTTGAGTCTTTAATTTGTCTAAATTTGTGCAGGCATAATGGAAACTGACAATGCAATTTTCCATTGAAAATTGCAAATGGATGACTAAGCTCAGCAATTCACCTCCTTCCCATTCCTTTTGTACAGATATCTTATGCTACACAAGGATGCATGTACTTTGAAAATAGCTCATCTATATTCATTCACCCATGCATATAAATTGATTTGCATGCTCATTTTGCAGTTTCCAAATATGCATTTGTTGCATAAAGTTTTTCATACTTAACCCAAAATGGCTCTTTCACCTCTTCTTCAAAAATTTAGCTGGTGTGGGCCGACTACATGTGAAATTCAAGTGCTTGCACATTTTCTATAGAAATTTCTAAAACCTGTAGAGGAAAGGTTTAGATCTTGCCATTGGTCAGAATTTCTCATTCAGATCTTGTTTTTATGGGTCAGCTCCTTGAAATTACTCAAGGCAAAATTGAAACTGACAAGAATTTATTCAGACTACCCATATTATTTATGAAGTCATGATTTTTATGGGAAATAAGATATTCAGTAGAATAATTAATTGATGGGTGTTTTTTTTTTCTGCTTTTCCACCAACTAGCTATGTTATTGGACACAGGTTTCTTAACTGTTTATCTCTAATATTTCCCATTTAAAAAACAACCACAAACTAAAGTTAAAACAATCATGTGACTTACTCCAGCAAATAATACTAATATTAAATTATAGGCAATCTTTTAACAAGCATACATATCCGAGTATAAGTTGTTAAAATATGGTTTTGTGTTCATGACCATTTATAACAAGCTAAATTTGGGAAATTACCATTTTTTGTACGGCTTTTAGTATTTACTGAGAATCTTTTCTACATAATTAAAAATATATTATGTGGCCGAAACCGGTTTGGCTCAGTGGATAGAGCGTCGGCCTGCGGACTCAAGGGTCCCAGGTTCGAGTCCAGTCAAGGGTATGTACCTTGGTTGCGGGTGCATCCCCAGTGGGGGGTGTGCAGGAGGCAGCTGATTGATGTTTCTCTCTCATCGATGTTTCTGGCTCTCTATCCCTCTCTCTTCCTCTCTGTGAAAAATCAATAAAATATATTTAAAAAAAAAAAATATATATATATATATATATATATATATATATATATATATATATATATATTATGTGAAGTTAAATTAATAATATATGTTTTTAAATGCCCTGAATAGTAATGTTCAAAAGGAGGAAGGGATATTTACTGATTGTCTACAACATACTGGTATTATTAACTTTATCTATGTTATCTTATTTAATTCTCACTACCACAAATACGATTTATTTATCTTCATCTTGCATTAAGAAAACTCAATCTCAGAATCCAAGAAGCAAGAAGAGATTTTGAACATAGGCTTTATTTGCCTCTGCACGTCAGGTTTTCTCTGTGTCTCCACTGTCACACCTGGTAGGTCTATACAGACAATCAAGAATCAGCCTTCTCTGTTTAGAGAATGTAATAGCATTTGAGCTATTCTCAACCTTTGAGAGTATTTTTTTTTGGTTTGGAGTCACATTTACTTTAAGTTCATTTGACTTCTGTATTTTCCTTTATACCTCAACTCTTTTATATGTAGGTGAATGAATTTACCAATCTAATGATAGATCACTAGTAATGACCAATAATAAACCATATATATGGTTTCCAAAGACTTTTCAGGAAGATTGTGGACAAACCCCAACACTAGAAGGTCCCTGTTTTCTACTATTATTTTTTTTTTAATATGACCATTAGTGTGTTTCTGGTTTTATGTCTTCTACTCTGTGAAAGAGTCATTTTTCTTTCCATTGTTTCTCTGTTAGGACCATATCACCTTGTGATTTTATTTTATTTTTTTACCTTTTGGGTTATTTTTCATCATATAACATTTAAACAATATACCTACTAAGATGACAATTATTGAAAAAAGGAAATATATCAGAGAATTCTTTCTTATCCTCTGCAGAACATCACTCTTGTCCACATTTTAGCTAATATGTTTTAAGATGATACTAGTATCTTAAAATTTACTTAGTTTAAGAAATTAACATTCATATAAAAGTACATTCTATAAAAATGTTTTTAACCAATACTATTCTTTCCTCCTTTTCAAAAATGTATTGTCAGAATTTTGCAAACATCATTTAAAAGAGAGAAATAAATAAAACACGAAGAAAATTATATAGGTAAATGTACATTTGTAAGTATATACTGGTTAATTGCATATTATTTAGATTTTTCCTAAAACCTTAAACATTTCTAGGTACCTTAATTTGACATTGAAGTTGATTTCATAAATGACCCATAAAGAAAACATACCCCTAGTTTTTCTGTTATAACACCAAAACATTTGTAAATAATTCAGAAATTATAGTGTAGCATACACATATTTGCCCCTTCTTAGATTTCAAAATCCCCAAATGGGTATTACATCATTTTTTCTTTGGGCAATATTTTTTTCTCTGAATACTATCTGTGCATTTCAGATATAGTTCAGAAAATTCTAATCTTTACTGATCTTTGATAATGAGCTGAGAAACATGTTCAATTGCATATCAAAACAAAGATAATCTGTTACAAAATGTAATTCTAAAGTAAAATTGGATCAGTAATTATAGCTTATTATAATATAGAAAGTGTAAATTGATAAACTGGAGATAAATTTTAAAACATTTATGACATTTTTAGTAATACTTAAAGGATCAGATGGGCCTGGTAACTACCCTTGGGGAGTTTATAATCTACAGGTGAATACAGATATGTACAAGGTAAAATACCATAGAGTGATCCACACTATGCTAGAATACATGTAGCTCATATTTAGAAGGTAGAGAAGGCTTTTCAGAGGTTAAGGCAGCTAAGGTAAGACCTGAATGTGTATTGGAGTTAACTAGGGGAACAGAAGGGAAAAGAAAAATCACTTGCAGAAAGAGACTGTGCCTGAAAATTTAGAATTTAGGGTTCACAGAAGAGAGATGGTGAAAGTGGCTAAATACAGGCTGCACACTAAGCTTTATAAGTCTTGTAAGCTATGTTTTGGGGCATGGAACTTCTCCTTTGAGTATGTGTTGGAGTTATAAGAACAGGAACTGTTATAAAATTACATGTTTTTCATTTGTAGTGGTTGGGAATTTGCCAATACAGAAGGCCGACTTAAATTATATGCAGATTTTGGACTACCTGGGTGATTGAAATCCCTAACCCTCCGAGTTGTTCAAAAGTCCACTGCATAATTTTAGAAAGACCACTGTGACTACAATTGTAGATCTTGGGTGAAAAGAAAAATAGTCATGGAAGCATGCAACAGACTGAGGATCCTCAGAGGGAAGGGGAAAAGATCAATCAAAGAACTTATATGCATATATGTATAACCCATGGACACAGATAATAGTGGGGTGAAGGCATGGGGAGGGACAGGAATGGGGAAGCGGGGAGGGGTCAGTATAATACTTTGTAAGCAATAATGATAAATTTAAAAAAAGAAAAATTGGAAATAAATAGCTATGGATGGAATTTATACAAGGTCTGAGGTTCTCCTAAGAAATGTCTATGGCTGCCAATAGATGTATACATATTTTGATGACTGTTAGCTTTCACCATATCTAGAAACTCAACTAAATGCGTAGATTTGTTCTTGGGAAATAAGGGGAAGCATAAAACTGAGTGATTAGAAAAAGGGTTAACGAATTGTCAAGTTGCGATGAAGAGGGTGAGGAATGAAAGTGAAGGATTTACCAAAGTGAAATCCAGAAGAAAATATAGGGTGTAGATCCAATTAACAGAGTAATCAATGAAAATGTCACAATTAAATGTTGACTATTTTTGTAAACAGCTGGATATAGGCTAACATGCACATTTTAGTGGCTATTCAATATGTTCTTTTTTTGTGGAGACCATATTTATTCAGGAAGTTGTACGTCGTCTGAAATTAATATCCCTCAGGACTTTGCCTCTTTCTTTAATTTGTTTCCATGCTTACCAAGTCTGCTCTCCATTCTTTTCTAAACGGCCTGTTGTCGTGGCATAAGAAAAGTACCCTTCTAGATGGATGAAGAAGAGATTATCCCAGTTCCTGAGACTCCTCTCATTTCAAAATAATACGTTTCCATTAAAATTAGTAGGTAAGGGGGGAAAAAAGAAGAAAGTGCTGTACACCCAACTCTCTTTTAAACAAACATCTCTCTATATAAAAAGCTAATATGCAAAGTGTCCCCTCAGGAGTTCGACCCGGGAGATCAGGAGTTTGATCACTTGCTATTACATGTGCTGACCACCAGGGGTCAGTGCGGAATGAAGGAAGGCCCCGGCCAGGCAACCGGCAGACAGGGAAGGGAGGCCCCAGCCAGCACTGGAAGGCCCGGATTGGCCCTGATTGCTGATCAGGCCTAGGGACCCTACCCATGCACAGATTTCATGCACCAGGCCTCTAGTTTACTTATAAAATAATATACTTTATAAAGTTAATTTCATGGCCCCAGCTGGTTTGGCTTAGAGTATTGGCCTGCTGAATGAAGGGTCCCAGGTTTGATTCTAGTCAAGGGAATATAACTGGGTTGTAGGCTCCATCCCCAGTAGGGGGCATGCAGGAGGCAGCCCATCAGTGATTCTCTCTCATCATTATGCTTCTATCTCTCTCTCCCTCTCCCTTTCCTCTCTGAAATCAATAAAAATATATTTTAAAAAAGTAGTTACTTTGATGAAACTCATATATATATTGCCTTGCAATAAAATGTTAACTAGGTCACTCTATGACATGCCCAAAGAAAATACAAAATACTGCTAAAAGGTAAAGAGAAAGGGACAAGGAACAACTGAAGACAGAAATAACCTGTATTGTAAGCAAACATTTATCTAGTGGCTGCTATGTTCTTTACAGCTCTGCATATATCCTTGTTTTTTTCACGCAGAATCTGTTTATTTTTTCTGTCATTGTTTACCTAGCTAAGGCTTTGCTCATGGCTCCTGTATGAGCAGCAGTTTGCCTGATACCTGCCGGCCATCCATGAGAGAGTTAGCCACACCCAGAGCTGGTGTTTCCTTGTTCCAATTCCAGAAACCTTGATAAATGATGGAGTTTTCTTTAAAAACCAGGAAATGAAGGTTTATTCAGGATAATGGGTGAAGGCATGCTGGGAGGAAAGGGATTACTAAAATTGGTTTTTAGCAGGTCTGTGAAAAGAGAGCTCAAATGAATTGAAATGGTAAGCAGAGAACAGTGAATAACAGCCACCACATTCACAAACTGAAACTTCAAAGTAATGGTGTTTCCTCTTGTTTGGTAACAGAAAATTACTTAACTTCCCGCCCTCCCTCCTTTTCTTTCTTTTTACTTCTCTCTGATGGAATGATCTATTTCTTTTGTACCATGTACAGGGGAAGTTCAGAGATAATACCCTATTTAATTGCAATGCATTTAGTTTATCTGATTATCTTTTGCATAGATATCTGTTGCACTTAGTTTATCTGATTATTTTTTTGCATATCTTTTTGTTTTTCTATTAGAATTTCTTCCATGTGTGTATAGCCATCCACAATCCTATGTGGATGTAGACTATAACTAAGTAAGTCACATTGTAAATAGGATATTTTGGTGATTTAATGTGCTATTAATTTTTACAAAGGACATTTCAAGAAAATTTTAAGAGCCATCATAATCTCTAATCATTTTACTTTTCATTTTGAAATATTTAATAATTAGCATCATATATAAAAATGACCTGAGACAATGCTCTCAATGGCATATGTTCTTTAGTTTAGTATTTAATTCAATACAGGTTAGATAATAATGTAAATTAGTTAAACATAGATGTCACATTACTTTAGTGTGTATCCCAGCTGGCTCAGTAGATAATGACAAGGATTTCACTTTGGTAAAACACAGTTAATTCAGGAATAAATAGTTCCTTCAAGATCCCCTATACTTGTATGCTTTACTTTATGAGGGCTACATTATAATAGCAGATGCTCAAGTGAGTAGAATTTTAGAATACTCCAGCATAGATATCAGTAAAACCACTTCTCTTTCTTTTCAAAGAGCATTAAATTTACCAGTTCCTTCAGCCGGAGGAATCTGCATATTAATGCTTTAATTCAGTATTAATTTTTGGTAAAATCAAGAAGAATTTGCTAAGAAATGAAAATTTCTTTGAAAAAGATACAGAATCTATAGAATTTTGCAGTTACAAGAGGCCATGAAGGTTGTATCTGTTACAACCACTCTTTTTTTAGCGTTGAACAAATTGAGGCAAAGACAAGTCAGAGAATTCTGACTTCATAGCCAGAACAAGAACAGAGGCCTAGCACAATTTCCACCATTCTATTTTCAGGGAGCAAAGAAAATAACACTTCAAAAATTTGTATTTCATCTTCTTGTACAGATGATGTAATGTTTCCGTTGATGTGTCTTCTTTTGTTCTTTTTTGGTTGCATTAATAGAGAATTCTTACCCTCTCTGGCCTGATTGGGAAACTTCCTTACTAGGTAAGAGGATTTTAGATTCATACCTAAGCTCTTTATATGCACTATAAAATAATTGTGTTTTTCTCAGGGAAAGCTTTTTTTAACATATTCATCATTATAGCAATCTCTTTGTATTATGGAACATAGGAGCAATGGTGGAATACAGCAAATAAATCAAAACCCTCACAATATGGAGTATTAGGAAGGTATGTCAGTTGATGAAAATAGTACTTTCCTAGAAACACTACATTTTAATAGTGGCTTCTGATTGTTTTATAAAAGTTTTTAATGTATTCTGTCAGACAGCATTTAGGAAATGCCATTAAATGTAAAATTTTATTTTTTCACATCAAGAATGAAATAAGACTGCTGCCCATATTAAACAATGGCATGAAGGGGGAAGAGTTTATTTTTTAATAGTGTTTCTTGTGCCTAAATTTTGATAAAATAAAGTTCAAGTGTTTCTGTCAGAGTATTATTTGAAAAGAAGGAAAAAAAAATAAGCCTCATTGATCTCTCTTTAGGGGAGCTCACTAAAATTGGTGAAGGAGGTCAAAGCCTAAGTGATTCATTCATTACAATTTTAATAAATGGGTGGGTCTGTTTTTTATTTTAAGTCAACTATAGTGCAGTAATGAAATTACGCTTGCAGATGAAAGACTTGCAGATGCCTTTTTATCAAATTGCTGTTTTGGAAAGACACCAACAAAATGATGTTCTAAGTTGATTCTTCCTCTCCCCTCTGGCTTCCATTTGAACTCTTGTTCTTAAAGTTCTAGCAACACAGTTTTCTTTTCTGGAAAAACAACTTAATATATGATTTTTTGTCTGTAAACTCTTACACCCTTGCTAGTTGCAACTCCATTGCTCTGTCCTCTACTTTTAAATTATAAATAATGCCTGGCTTATCTTGTATCAGGAGCTAGGCCTGTGTCTGATGGGGGAAACAGAAAATGGAAGGAGTAACTAAGTAGTGGCCACTATAAGTTTTCTATCATTTCTCATCTTTTGTAAATAATGACCATTGTTTTCAGTCTTGAATTTTCACTTAAAACTAACAGATCAAATTGAGTTTGCCGAATTAAGGTACTTTTTCCCAAAGTATTTATTTGTACTATTAAAATTAAAGAAATTGCCTAACCAGTGTTGCTCAGTGGTTGAGCTTAGACTATGAACCAGGAGTCATGGTTTGATTCCCAGTCAGGGCATATGCCCCAGTTGGGGGCTTGATCCCCAGTGGGGTCATGCAGAAGGCAGTTGATAGATATTTATGTCTCATTGATATTTCTATCTCTCTCTCCCTCTCTCTTCCTCTCTTAAGTCATTAATTTTATATTAAAAAATAAAATTAAAGAAAGTAGTAAATTAAAATATAAACAAAACCTCTACTTCCTTCCTCATTGTTTCAATCCTATACTAGGTTTCTAGCCCCTAAGCAAGGATCCCATTTCCTAGATCATTTTATCTGTTTTTAAAAATGATTGCAACATCTCTTTGTACTTTACCTACTGCTTTTATCTATAAAATAGTAATATTAGCAACTTCAGAGAATATGAGGAATAAATGAAATAATTCATTGTTTCAAAAAATGTTTTTCCTTAGGTCTTGCTAATATGCTGAGTACTATTGGAGATGCTGAGCCATGTAAAGACAAAACCTGCTCTTATGGATATCTGCAGGTGGTGAGGCTGGTTGATAAAGCAATAAATCAATAGAGGTATTATAAAATGTAGCATTATATCTGAAAATGGCAAGGTTTTTGCAAAAAGTAAAGCAGACTAAGGGCATAGAGAATGGATAAAGGATTTTACTATTTTAGGTAGGGTGATCACATTAGGCCTTCTGAGAAGATGCCACTTGAGTGAGAATGCTCATAGGAGAGCATGGATGCCAGAGTGATGAGCACACACTGAGAAATGTGAGGGCTGAGAGAGAGATTGGCGTGGAAACTGGGGACCAGATTACATAGACTTTGGCAGGCCACAAGAGGAAATTCAAGTTTTACTTTGAATTCAAGAAGACACCAATGAACTCTTTGAAAAAGGGAGTGATATTGTTTCTGTTTCAACCACTATATAGAGAATAAATTGTAGGTGCATGAGAGAGAGAGAATAAAAGGACTCTCGTATCAGCCAGATGAAAGGATAGACTGGAGTCATAGTGGAGGAGGTGGGAAGAACTGGTTCTTATTAGTATGTATATTCAAAGCAGAGCTGACAGAATGTGCTGATGGTTTATAGTAGGGTGGGCGGGAATGAAAGTGAAGAATGAGAGATGAGTCCAAAATGATTGACCTAAGTATCTGAGTGACTGGAGGGGTCATTTCCTGAGAGGAGGAGAAGGAGTGCCGAGCACTGTGCCTATGACATAGGCCTTATGCAGGAAGCATTACTTCTTCTCCCTCTTACTCCACCTTAATTCTTCAGCCCCTTGTAAACATCCTCATTCCCAGTGAGCCTCCATTCTAAACTAAGCTGAGAGAAGGTAAGTGTCATATCTGTCAAACTTACTAGTACTCTTGAATATGTGTTTGGCACATAATAGGAACTCAAATATTTATTGAGTAGATAAATGAATAAGTGAGAGTGATTACAGTGGACCAAAATGAGTAAGTGAGAGTGATTATGGTGGACCAAATAATAATAATAATAATAATAATAATAATAATAATAATAATAATAAAGTAACATGGGCTAATGAATTATCTAGGTAATGTGGTGTTTGCCTTCCTACTTGACTCTTGAGTATTATGCCAGCAGTTGCACAGAGGAGCGATATCCGTGATGATGATCTACAGGCTCGAAGAAAGTTTTAGTCTTTGGGTTAAAGCATTTGGAAGCATACTCTGCTACACAGCTCAGCTATCACTGTAAACGTTTTTAACAGAATATTGTTATCAATAAGATATGGGGTATCCTAGTCCATTTTAGTTTTAATTTTCTGAGAAGAACTGGCTATCATTGCTAGTCTAAGCACATGTTGTATTCATTTATTGTCTACTAAATATGTTTTAAAAACTATAGTTTCTAACACTTGCTAACTGAATTTCATTCTTCCATTTCTTAATGGGTTTTGTAAATATTTATTGAATTGATACTGTACTATATGTGCAAACCAAGATCCTTGTTTGAAGGGGTCCACATTATTGTGGTAAGTTTGTATTGTACAAAGTCTGGAAAAAAAATTGAAATACCACTAATCTACTCACAGGATATTAAAATATATTTCTGTCATCAATACCACTTTACTGTAGATATATTTCCTGATCATAACATTAATAGTTTCTAATGGAGCATTTAAGTATGTGCCAGGCATATTCTAAGCACTCTACATAGATATCCTCCTGCAATCATATACTCAATAGTATTTACCTAAGTTGGGTCCAGCCAAAGTTCCTTTTTGGAAATCTGTTAGAATCAAACATAATAAGGGATAAAAGCAATCTATTATCTTTGAAGTATTAAAACAATATGATTTGCGAATAAATGAATGCAAATCCTTTTAGCACATCCATTAATGTAAAAGGCAATTTGAATGTGAAAGATTTTTTTTGAATGCTACATGGGATATGGCTCCTGTCCATTACAGTATCCTATTTGCAGTAACCATGTAGTTAGTATAGGAGGTCTTAGTTTTGTAATGAGAACACAACTAAAATATATCTGACTGTAGCATTTTCTGTGTGTGTGTGTGTGTGTATTGGTGAGTAATTTTTAATACCTATCAATATTGTCTGTGTCTAATAAACTCATTGAGATTTTGAACTGAATAACTGATTTAAAGTGTCCATATTAGTTTCATGATTTTTGCATGTGGTTTTTGCAATTTTCCCACCACCATTTATTGAAGAGGTTTTTCCTCTTCTCCATTATATGTTTTTGGCTCCTTTGTCAAAGATAATTTGCCCATAGATATGTGGGTTTACTGCCGGTATCTCATTCTGTTCCATTGGTCTGTCTGTTTTTCTGCTAATACCATGCTGTTTTGATTATAGTCACTTTGTAGTATAATTTGAAGTCTGATGCCTCTGAATTTTGTACTTTTTTCTCAGGATTGCTTTGGATATTCGGGATCTTTTGTGGTTCCATACAAATCTGATCATTTTTTCTTTAAAAAATGCCTTTGGAATTTTAATGGTGATTGCATTAAATCTGTTTATTGCTTTGGGTAATGTGGCCATTTTAACTATGTTGATTCTTCCAATCCATGAACATCTAATACCTTTCCATTTCTCTGTGTCTTCTACAATTTGTTTTAATAGTATCTTATAGTTTACAGTGTATAGGTCCTTCACATACTTGGTTAAGTTTATTCCTAGGTATTTTGTTATTTTTGTTGCAATTGCAAAATTAATATTTTTTCATTTTTTTCTGAAATTTTATTATTAGTATACAGGAGCAATGTAGATTTTTTTATATTGACTTTGTATCCTGCTACTTTTCTGTATTTGTTTATTGTTTCTAATAGTTTTTTTTTTTTGTGTGTGGAATCTTTAGGGTTTTCTATATAAAGAATCATGTCATCTGCAAAAAGTGAAAATTTTACTTCTTCAATTCTAGTTAGATGCCTTTTATTTCTTTATCTTGTCTGATTGCTCTGCTATATGACACCCTACACAAAAATTAACTAAAAATGGATCCAAGATATAAATATAAGACCTGAAATAATAAATTACATAGAAGAATACATAGGTATTAAACATAAAGACCTTTGTCTTAGAGAGGACTTTATGATTTTTACCTCAAAGGCAAAGGAAGGAAAAGCAAAAAGCTTCTGCACAGCAAATAAATTGTCAACAAAACAAAATGCAACCAATGAAATGGGAGAAAATATTTGGAAACTAAAACTCTGATAAGGTGTTATTAATAACCAAAATATATATTTATAAAAATGCATACAACTCAACAATACAAACAGTCTAATTTAAAAAATACCAGAGGAACTGAATAGAAACTTCTCCCAAGAAGATGTACAAATGGCCAACAGATATATGAAAAGATGCTGTACTTCACTAGCTATTAGGGAGTTGCAGATCATAACTACAATGAGATACTACCTCATATCTTTTAGAATGCCTATTTCAATAAGACAAGTATTAACAAATATTGGGGAGGTTGTGGAGAAAAAAAGAACCCTCATTTATTGCTTTTGGGAATGTAAAGTGGTACAGCCACTATGGAAAAGAGTATAGGAGTTCCTCAAAACAATAAGAATAGAGTTACCATATGATCCAGCAACCCCCCTTTCAGGTATGTACCTGAAAAATTAAAAATATTTATTCATAAAGGTATGTGTATCTCTTTGGTTATTACAGCATTATTCACATTTGTCAAGACAAGGAAATAACCAAAGTTTCCTTCCATAATATGACTGAATAAAGAAGATGTGGTACATATGTACAATAGAATACTACTCAGTCATACGAAAAGGTGAAATACTGCCATTTGCAACATGTATGGATCTTGATAATATTATGCTAAGTTAATATGTCAGAAAAAGTCAAGAACCATATGATTTCATTCAACTGTGCTATATAACACTCAAAACAACACATAAACAGGATAAACAAACAAAAACTGATAGGCACAGACAACACTATGGTGGATACCAGAAGGGAAGTGGGGTGGGGAGGAGGTAGTAAAAGGTAAAGGGGGTCAATATAATATACTAGGGGCCCAGTGCATGAATTCGTGCACCTTGAAAGGAATTGCGGGCCACGAGGCTGCGGTAGGCTCAAGGGCAGGTCTCTGCCCATTCTCCATGACCCCGCCCGGCCCCTCCCCCCATAGCCCCTGGTCCCCTGTCTGCTGGCAGCACCGCTCCTGCTGCCTCGCTCCCATGCACTGAAGCTGCTGGCCCCGCTCGCACCTGCTGACAGCATGGAGCAATTGGGGCTGGCGCCAGCAGCGGGTGCTAGTAGGGCCAGTGCCATCAGCAGGTGTGAGCAGCGGCTGCTGCCCCGATCACCCCTTAGGACCAGCGGGAGGTGGAGAAGCCCTCAGGGGGATCGGGCGGACAGCAGCCGCTCACACCTGCTGATAGCGCTGAGTGATTGGGAGTGGTTCTGGGCACCAGCAGCGGGTGTGAGCTGCAGCTACAGTGCCGGCTGTGGGTGCGAGCGGGGCTGGCGCTGGCAGCAGGTGTGAACTCTGGGTGGGACCGTGGCATGTAGAAGCAAAGAATTTTCAGTAACTACCAGAGGCTCACCCCGATGACAGCGACCAGCGCCGTGCCTTGGTCTGGCACCCCTGCTCATCTGCTCCACCATCCCGCCACGGCCAACACCCACCACGTTCATCACACACCCCTGGTGGTCAGCGCACATCATAGTGACCACTTGTTTGGTTGTTTTGGTTTTTCTGGTTGTTCCGCTGTTTGGTCTATTTGTGTATTAGCGTTTTATTATATAGGATGGTGACAGCGTTTTAACTTTGGGTGGTAATCACACAATACAAAATAAAGATTATGTGTTACAGAATTGTACACTTGAAAACTATATAATTGTATTAACCAATGTTACTTTAATAAATTTAATAGAATATCCATATTATAGTTAATGGTCAGGATTAAGTAAAGGGATAAAGTAACATTCAAACTATCAACACACTGATGATTCCTAGGTGCAAACATAAACAACCTTTGACTGTCTTCTGACTGCCGTCCACGATGATCACCTTCTCTTTTCCAGACAAGACTTGGCTGCTCTGGAGAGTCCATTTCCTCTGGCTGGCCCATTGAGTTCTTCTTTTCTAAATATTCAGAAACCTTCATGGCATTTCAAAATATGAATAGACATAAGTGTGTAAACAGCAAACTTTATTTAAGAAAGTATGTTTATTATATGGTGTGTTGGTCTTCAGAAATGTTGCTCGTCATTCTCAATAAAAATGACCAACATTAAAATGTTTTCATATATATGTTTAAAATAGAGATATTTCCTGGAAAAACTTTGATCACAAAACTGAATAAACACAAGTTTTAAAAAGGTTATATTGAAAGAAATTGTGATAAATTTTTGCTCACTATATACAAACTTAATCATGTATTTCAAATGGTTTGTTATAGCCTTTTAAACTTCATAATCCAGAAGAAAAAGGAAGAGAGGGAGAAAAATCCTCATCAATTCATTTCCCTCTTTAAATGAGTAGGCAGTTATAACAGAGACAGAGAAATTCAACCTCTGTACTAGCCCACTCATGCTGTCCACTTCTGAGTTTAGTAAAACCTTGGTGATGTGAAGAATTTAATATCAAGGGAATCTTTGAAAGGTGGGTTTTAACTTTCTAGCTTGTATTAGAAGGAGCCTTACAGTGGCTGCTGATTAAGACCTAGCTCAGCTGGCAATCTAGCTCCTCTGCTATTGAATAAGTCTTTTTATTTTATTTTAATAAATCCTTATTATTCAGATTATTACAATTGTTCCTCTTTTTTCCCCCCATAGCTCCCCTCCACCCAGTTCCCACCCCACCCTCACCCTCTGCCCTTATCCCCCCTCACTGTCCTCATCCATAGGTGTACGATTTTTGTCCAGTCTCTTCCCACACCCCCCACACTCCTTTCCCCCCGAAAATTGTCAGTCCACTCCCTTTCTATGCCCCTGATTCTATTATATTCACCAGTTTATTCTGTTCATCAGATTTTTTATTCACTTGATTTTTAGATTCACTTGTTGATAGATATGTATTTGTTGTTCATAATTTTTATCTTTACCGTTTTCTTCTTCTTCCTCTTCTTAAAGAATACCTTTCAGCATTTCATACAATACTGGTTTGGTGGTGATGAACTCCTTTAGCTTTTTCTTATCTGTGAAGCTGTTTATCTGACCTTCAATTCTGAATGATAGCTTTGCTGGGTAGAGAAATCTTGGTTGTAGGTTCTTGCTTTTCATCACTTTGAATATTTCTTGCCACTCCCGTCTGGCCTGCATAGTTTCTGTTGAGAAATCAGCTGACAATCATATGGGTGCTCCCTTGTAGGTAACTAACTGTTTTTCTCCTGCTGCTTTTAATATTCTCTCTTTGTCTTTTGCTCTTGACATTTCAATTATGATGCGTCTTGGTGTGGTCCTCTTTGGATTCCTTTTGTTTGGGGTTCTGTGTGCTTCCTGGACTTGTAAGTCTATTTCTTTCACCAGGTGGGGGAAGTTTTCTGTCATTATTTCTTCAAAGAGGTTTTCAGTATCTTGCTCTCTCTCTCCTTCTGGCACCCCCATAATTCTGATGTTGGTACACTTGAAGTTGTCCCAGAGGCTCCTTACACTATCTTCATATTTTTGGATTCTTTTTTCTTTTTGCTTTTCCGGTTGAGTGGTTTTTGCTTCTTTGTATTTCAAATCTTTGACTTGATTCTTGCGATCCTCTGGTCTGCTGTTGGATCTCTGTATAATATTTTTTATTTCAGTCAGTGTATACTTAATTTCTAGTTGGTCCTTTTCCATATCCTCAAAGGTCTCACTAAATTTATTAGCCTTTTCTAGAAAATTCTTGAAAAACCTATAACCATGGTTTTGAACTCTATATCCAGTAGTTTGCTTTCCTTCACTTCTGTCATTTGTGACCTGTTTCTTTGTCTCCACATTTTGGCTGCTTCCCTGAGTTGATAGAGTGGCTTTGTGTGCTAGGTGTCCTATAGGGCCCAGTGGCTCAGCCTTCCCAATTACCTGAGGTGAACACTCTTCGTGCACCCCTTTGTGGGCTGTGTGCACAGTCTTGTTGTAGTTAAGCCTTGATTGTTGTTGGTATCACTGGGAGGAATTAACCTTCAGGCTAATTGGCTGTGAGGATCAGTGTGTTTACGATGGGAGAACTTCTGTACTGGAGACACTCTTATGAGGCAAGACTTGCTTCAGTGGGGCTTTGGTGCTCACTGAGTCTGCCCCCTGAGTGTGTCCCTTATGGATCTGAGGAGTTGTAATCTGGATGGTCCCACTCTGACCCCTGGGTACACTGGCTCTTGGATCTTTAAGGAGTTGGTAATTTAGTCTCTGCCTGAGGCCACCCAGCAGGAGCTATGGAGAGATCTGCAGATTCCTCTTCTTTGGGTTTTGGAGGTGCCCATATGAGGCCCAGCTGTGAAGCAATGCAACCTGCTGTGGGGCCTTGGGCCTTCTTTTGGATTTTCTGGGTCTCTCTGACTCAGCTGCAGTTTGTTAGGTAAGTTTAGATTTCAAAGGACCAGGCCATTCATATGCAAAAGCCTCTGTGCACAGCTTGGATGGGGCGGAGTCTCAGAGTGGAGCAAACAGCAATGGCTTCCCATCATCCCTTCCCTAAGAGGCCCCCGAGTCTCAGTGTCCCTTGGTAATCACTGCAAGCATCTCTGAGAGAAAGCCTCCCTTGAGTTCCGCCTGATGCCAGACAGTCCAGTTTCTCCCCATATGAGTCTGTGTCCTGAGAATCTTGCCCGAAACTGGAGTTCAGAGCAGTCGGGAGTTTGTGTCTCCCTCCAGATTTAAAAAAGCCAGCTGTGTACTCAGTTGCCAGCCCTTTCCATGCTTGTGCCTCTGTACCTTTGCACTTTACTTCCACAGCTCCTCTGATTCTCAGTGTCCTTTTCTCTTCCCTTCTAGTTGTAGAATTTCCACTTAACCAGCCTTCTTGTGATTCTGGATGATGTCCGTTTTGTCTTTTAGTTGTAGTTTTGAAGTTGTTGTGTGAGATAGCAAGTTCAGATGTTAACCTATGCCGCCATCTTGGTTTCTTCCTCTATTGAATAATTCTTAAGCATAGCTTTTCCATCTAGGAGATGAGGCAGGTGCTTTGAGTAATTTCTAAGATTTTATTTTTCGAGCCCTAAATTCCTAAAGCTATTGACTTGGGGAAGGCCAGCAGCCAGATAAATGGAGTGTGAACTCAAGTATTCTGGTTTTACTCCAGTGCTCCTTTCCATTATCACTGTTACCTTTGACACAAGTTAAATATGTGAAAAATAAACACATACATACATGTAAGTATAAGTAAACATATACATGTAAGATTTAAACAAGGGGCAATCAGCTCATCCTCTCTCAACACATCCCAGTTTACCAATTTCTCTCTAGGGTTTTCCTTGAAGAAGATGTGAAAGGATAGTTTCCTTCAAGGGAATATTTTTAGGCAAAGTACATAAACATTTGTAGCATTGTGCCACAAAAATATTGGTTAAAACAATTATCACCACTCTCCTCCCACAAACTACCCCTTTTATCATCTTTCCAGAGAAGTGAATGTTTTATTTATTTATTTTCGGGCTTTATTTTAGTCATAAGTACTCAGTATTTCAAAGATAACTCCTTGTTGAACCTATTCACTATTCATGGTCAAAATCATATATATTCCATGTACCCAAGATTCTCCTCCTCTATAATAACCGTATTCACCAATGTATCAACTTTGAACAACATCCTATCTAATAAAAAAGTAATATGCAAATTAGCCATCACTCTGCTACACCCACAAGCCATGCCCACCAGCCATGCCCACCAGCCAATCAGAGCAAGTATGCAAATTAACCCCGACCAAGATGGCTGTGGCCACAGAGAGCAGGAGGGAGGCTTGAGTTTCCCTGGCAATGGAGGAAGCCAAGCTTTCCACACACCCTGGCAGGCCCAGGCCTCCACTCAAGGGTACAAAGTTTCAATTATAGAAGGTAAATAAATTCCAACAGAAATGGCGGCAGCCACGGAGCTGGAAGAGCAGGAGGCTAGGGTTGCCCCGGGCGATGGAGGAAGCCAAGCTTCGGCAGCCTTGGCTGGCTCAGGCCTTCACTCCAGGCTACAAAGTTTCAATTGTAGAAGATACATAAATTCCAACAGAAATGGCTGCCGCCATTGAGCGAGCAGGAGGCTTGGCTCCGCTCCAGGCTACAAAGTTTCAATTGCAGAAGATACATAGATTCCAGATACCAGGGCCTTCGCTTGGGTTGCCGGGGGGCGTGGCTGGCCTGCAAACCACCACAGGCCCCTCGCCCAGGCCGCCCCATGCCCCAAATGAACCCCCACCCTGATCCGGGACACCCTTCAGGGCAAACCAGCTGGCCTCCACCCATGCACCAGGCCTCTATCCTATCTAATAAAAGAGTAATATGCAGGTTGACCATCACTCCAACACACAAGATGGCTTCCCCCATGTGGTCCAAGATCCTGCCCCCATTGGACACAAGATGGCCACCACAAGATGGCCAGCAGGGGAGGGCAGTTGAGAGGGACCATGCCTGCAAGGGAAGGCAGTTGGGGGTGATCAACCTTGCAGCGGAGGGCAATTAGGGGTGACCAGGCCGGCAGAGGAGGGAAGTTGGGGGCAAACAGGCTGGCAGGGGAGCAGTTAGACATCAATCAGGCTGACATGGGAGTGGTTAGGGCGTGATCAGGCTGGCAGGCAGAAGCGGTTAGGGGCGATCAGGAAGGCAGGTAGGTGAGCAGTTGGGAGCCAGCAGTCCTGGATTGTGAGAGGGATCCCAGATTGGAGAGGGTGCAGGCTGGGCTGAGGGACACCCTCCCCCCTGTGCACAAATTTTGTGCACCGGGCCTCTAGTAGCCTATATAAATGCTTATCATCTAAAATCATCTGAATTTTTTACAATGCTAGAAGTTGTTACGTTTAAGGTCCCTTCCTACTGTGAGAGAGTGGACAAGGATGACAGCATGGAGATTAAAGAATACAGGACTTTAAAGCAGCCAAGGCCTCTGCTTAGTCACACAAGAATTATTGCTGTGAATCTCTGACTGCCTACTCCTTAGTAAGTCAGGACCTGTCTGCAGTTGCATTTACCTTTGTCTGAAAGATAAACTACTAGATGAGATGCAGCATTTATTTAAAATCCAGTGACACCTCCTAAGATTCTCCCATATTCAAAAGTTGTCTCCTATGTGTAGGCCCCACTGAGCTTTTATCTTTCCTCTGCCACTAATTCATGGTGACATTGAGGAGGTAATTCTTCCTCCCCATGTCTCAGTGTCCTCTTCTACAGATGGGACTAAATGACCTCTAAGATCTCTTTCAGCTTGACACTTCGTTATTTCCCTATTTAGACCCTTTTGTCAGCCCTTATAGCAATTCAGCTGTCCCCCAAATTGATAAGAAGTGACATATTGATTGATGGTTTAGCCCTCAGTGTAAATGCTTCCATTGATGTATTTCTTTTCTAAACTTACATTTATATTCAAGATTATTACTCTACATTTCTTTGAACTGAATGCAAACACGTTTCTTCAAGCTTGAATGACTTTAATATTTAAAATGGAAAATCACATTGAGAATGAATTTTGAAGAAAAGAATAAAATGCCCAATATAACCGCATCACTGTTCACATTTGATTACCGAGTAAGGTTCAGATAATTTGGTATCCTGTGCTTGCTATAGCTTTCACAGAATTAATTTTGCAGTTGTTTTTCCTGTATATAATTTAAAACCCTATTTTGAATTTATGCTTTTTAGAAACTCAGATGTGTGTATTACATGTGTAACTTATCTATAACTTTGGTAATTATCTGTTAATATTTCTTGAGTAGTTCCTGAATGCATGATGCAGAGCTAATGCATTCTCTAGCGGCCAACTGGATCTGAATTAGTAATTCTCCTTATGCAAGACACAGTTTAAAAATTATTTCTCTGAATATGAGGGTTTGTTGTAGAATAGATGTAAGCTTAGGTCTTTGGTTGACATTCTTTCTGCTGTGCCTGAATGGCTGTATCCCTCTCATGGGAGATGAAAATCTTGATAAACTCTGTTTATGTTAGGGAGCTGCGCATACCTGAATGCTTTTGACTAGGTGGTCAAGTATAGTTGGGAAACTTGAGTGTAGGTTTTCTTCATATTTAAGTCTATGTTTTTAATTCATAATGAGTGTATTCCTTGAAGAACAGAAGGTGAAGTGCAACTGATCTTTAGCCTCAGTGTGGTTTATTAAGTGCAGTATATGTATGTGCGTGTTTGTTAGTGAAACTTAGTACTTAAGAGTGCAGGCTTTAAAATCAGACTGCCTGGGTTTAATTCTATGACAGTGATCAGGTTAGTTAACCTTTCTAAGTCTTAGTCTCCTCATCTATGCACAGAGACAGTGACAATCCCTATCTTGAAAAGAGCCAATAAATGATGAACATGAAATGCTTAGAACTATGTCTGGCACAAAGAACATGGTAAACAAAACCTAAAACTTTTTAAAAACGATTTGTTGGTGTATATTTTGAGAATCAAAATAGGTGTTCTAGAAAGATGATTTAAAATAGTGAGAGTAGGAAAATAGGAAGGCATTGAAGGTTAAAATCTGTACCAGTTAAATATAAAAAATTTGCAAGGTGCTGGTGGTTCCCCTTTGTAATCTATATATATAAAAGTCTAAGTGTCTGTCCATCTAACCTGTAGCTATGACACTCACCACCAGGAGGCAGATGCTCAACTCAGGAGCTGCCATTATCCACACTGGCCATTTAAAAAGAAACAGCACTGCATATGTAATACCTTAATCAATAAATTAAAAAAATACAAAATAAAAAAATACAAAGAAATGGCACCAAGGACCTGGTGCCAACCAACACTCACTTCCCCCAAGTAGGTCACAGGCCCTGCCACCACCCTGGAGTGACACCCTACCAAATTGCAGCCAATGCTGCAAAGACCCCATGGTGCAAAATGTGGCCCACAGCCCAGCCCAGCCTGGAAATGGTGGCTGTGGGTGTCGGATGATGACGTCACATAGCAACGCCCAGCTTCCTTTCCCTTGCGACTAGTCTCCTTGGAGTTTCTTTAGCCCAGGAACCTGACTTGCTTTATAGCCAGGTGCAAACCTTTACAGTTTAACCAAATGTTTGTGAAGCATTTTCCCGTGCCTCATCTCATTTGATCCTCACAGAAGTCCTGGAGTACGTAGGTAGGAGACTCGGTAGAATCCGATTTTCTTTTCATTAGCAAGACACGAATAGCGATATTAAAATATTTATTCTAATTAATTTCCTTTCAATGTGCACAAATCCGTGCACCGGAACACCAGTGTATTCATAAACCTTTCCTCTTGCCAGGGACTGGCTTGGATAGGGACCAAAGATGGATGTTCTATATATAATTATCATTGTGAAGAATCCTTTGTAAATAGTGTGTTGAGGAGCTTACTGTGCATTGTAAGGTGGTATATGGAGCAAATTTTATTATGTGAAATCTAAAATTGACCCCACATTTCACTTACTTAGTGTTTTACCAGGAATGAAAAATATTTTAGCACAAGCTATGGGTGTGCCGGCAACTTTTACAACGGAGCTGACGAATAGTTCAGATAGTCTGAGAATTCAAAAGAATCATGAAACGTTGGAGAAATAAGTCATAATTAATAAATTAAAGTTAGATTGAAACAAAGAGTCATCCATTGACTAATGAGGGCAAGGTATGAAGGGCTGACTGAATGGGAATATAAAATAAACAAATCTAGAGATCAAAGGAAACCTCAAATAAAAGATAAAGAAGCAAGTGAGTGCTATATTTTTATGTCGTAAACCATCTTGGGGGCAGTGTGTGCGGTGGGGAAAGCCAGCACTGACCATATCAATGTGCATAAAACATACGTTATTTGGTTCTCATTCTCATTTAGTAAAATAAAAGCATTAGGATACTCTTTCTTTACGGTGACTTCCAATCCAAACATTCTGTGATCCGTTCTCTTTGTGAGTGACTAATATGTAACTGTTTTCCTCCATAACCACCATTTACCTTCCCCAAGTTAAAGACACTTGTTTCTAATATATGTATATTTCAGATATTTTCTTGTTTGTTGATGTATTTTTCCCCCTGCTCTTCAGATGTCTTCTGTAATTGAATTTCCTCTACGTGTTATTTTAGGTCTTTAGAGAAGGCTTAGTTTGTGTAGCTTTTGATCATAAGAAAATTCAGTTAGTCTGTAAAATCAAGCACTTGGTAAATTCTGTTTTGTATTGCTCTATGTATAGACTGGTCAGAACTTCCAAATATATTTAGTTGTATTTGACCCATATGTAATACTGACCCATCTTCCTTTGCTAATACTCTGTTCTTTTTATAATCATCCCCATAAACTATTCTGGTCCTATGTTTCTAAAGAAACACAAGTACTTTCTAGGCTATGTGAAAGGGGAAAGCTACCTACTAAAAGCTGTTTTTATCTGAGAAGAATGTGCCCCATGAATGACATTCCGAAGACATTAGAGGATCCATGTTCTGGAAATTTAGTATGTAGTTAATGTCAATAGGAAGAAAACAGAGAGAGTTGTTCCTAGATGAGTATCACCAAACACACAAAAAATTTTGAAGGAAAGGTGAAGTATATTGAATTTCTTGCTCATTAAACCAGTCTCCTGATTTTTATTATACCTTCTTGTTAATCCTCATGGGGCCCTCCCTGATTTCTTTCAGGTCTAGCCAACAGCTTATTTTCATAATAAGAAGCATTCTGGCTACAGGATGCTGTACTTTTTATAAGCACTGAACTGATGTTGGTGCCCTCAGATTCACTGATGTACCAGTTGAAACTTTCTATTATATTTCTACTGGGTGCTAGGTAAAGAGGGAATTGTTTTTTTAAAGTCCTATTTTGTATAGCTAAATACATCTTTGAGGGCAGAATGCTTGCATTTCCATCTTTTCCTTTGCTGGCTATCTGTGTGACCTTGGACAAGGTTATTTATCTCCTGTAAACCTCTGTTTGTTTTCTGTAAATAGCTGATAGTGTTCATATCTACTTCACTACCTAGTGAGGAATAAAAGAGGTCACATATAATTTTAGCATTCAATAAACTCATTGTGTGTTTTATAAAACAAAACAATCATATTGATTGGTATTTGCATCTGCCATGGGTATCTGCTCACGTTGGGTATTCAGTGGTCATTATTTGGTTGAAGGATTGAATTCAGATGTTGATGAATTCATGTTTATAAGTATATAGAATAAAAGCTGACTACCCTGCAATGGATACTTTTGTGAGTATAAAGAGCAGTCAGGTTGGTGCATTCCCTCTTCTCACTGTCTCACCCCCATCCTCGGTTGATCTGTTATTAGATCCTCATAAAAATGGAGGGAAACTAGATAATTTCTGAAATTTTATCCTACATTTTTTTGGACTTAGGTTTTTTAAGACGGAAAGATTCACATATGCACATTCTTGATACTGACTTTTTTTTTTAGCCATTTATGATATAAATATAAGTAGTTAAAATGCGTGGAAAATCACAGCAGAAATTTCAGAGCAGCCACTAGATGGGAGACATTTCTAATGGGATCCTTTATTGAAAATGAAGTTATGAGAATGGAATTAACAGTGACAAGCTTGTGTTATGTTGGTGTATTTTAATACTTTTATTGTGAAAGCTATTTTTATCTGAGAAGAATGTGCCCCATGAATGATATTCCGAAGACATTAGAGGATCCATTTTCTGGAAATTTAGTATGTAGTTAATGTCAAACTATTTTCTGGTCCTGTTTTCCAAGTCTTTCTCCTTGGAGGGCAAAGACTTCATGGACATGTGCCAAGCCCACTTACAAGGGGATGCATGGATGAATGAGAACTGGAGAGAACAGGCACAGCATTAGTATAGGAGTGAAGATATTTGAAAGGCAGCCTGCCCTGCTGGAGGTTTATTCAAAAGTATTACAATAATACCAAATTTAGAATAGATTATGAATAATATTGAGCAGAAAGCCAGTTTATCTAGGCTTTCTGTTAGCATCTGTTCTCCATTCTCATAAGCACCCATGTCAGTGAGATGCTACAAATGGAGTTTTCATCCTTAGAGATATTTTTAAGGGGCTACCTTTGCAGGAAGTGGGGAAGGGAAGGTCAAAAATAATATCTCATTCACCTCATTGCTTAAAAATACAGATATCTGTGTATGTTTTGGTATCTGTCACTTAATTATTGCATTCAGTAAGCTAAGTGTGTGAGCTCAGAATTTCTTTCCTAGTTTCAGAATAGAATAATAAAACACAGCAAAGCTTATAGATTATTCAGAATAATAAGAAACCTGATTTTTAAGGTAAAAATCTATCTCATTCACTACTGTATTTCCAGTTTCTAGAATGGTACACACAGCAGATGGTCAAGAAATAATTTGCTGAATGAATGAATGAGTGGATATATATATACATACGTATATTAAGGAAAGAGTAAATAAACAAATGAATGATGATAGAGATCCAGAACACAGACCCAGTTCTATTGGATTCCCCATCTTTTCCCTACTATTTTCTGTTACCTCCACTTGTACTTAACTCAGAGAGAAAAGCAAGGATTTGGAAATGTTAAGATGTCAACCAGGGAAAGTTTGTTATTTATGACACTCTCAGCACCTTGACCAGAATGTGAGCATGTGATCTGGAAAGAACTGGTGGTAGAAAAAGAAAGTTAGCAAGATCCTGGCTTATTGAGTTGAGAGAGCAGAAATCACATTATTAAATAGAATCCAGAAATGAATGTGGATCCAAATTTAAATGGGAAAAGTATTAAGAATGGAGAGGAAAGGTATGAGAAGTTGAAATTTCTACAGGCATACCTTGGAGATATTGCAAGTTCAGTTCAAGACCACAGCAATAAAGCAAGTCATAAACTTTTTGTTTCTGGAGGGTCTTGCCTTCGGTTTGTAAAAAACACCACATCTATGAAATGTAATAAAATGAAGTGCAATAAAAACAAGATATGCCTGCATCTCTGTTTGGTGACAGAATAAAACATGTAAGTATCCAGACTCCCCTCTGTACTACACAGAGCAACCAACATTTACTTAAGTATTTTTCCTTAGAGAGTAAGGTATGGGGCAAGGAATTCAAAAGAGTAGTTCAACTGTTCACTGTGCATATTTTTTGAAACAAGATTTAAAAAGCATTTGTAAGAGGAGATAAATGCACATGGCCATGAATTTTCATGGGCATTTATATAGGGGAAATTATTGTGAAGAAATAATTTAAATAAAAGTTTTTACCATCCAAAAAATTAATTTCTAGCACTAGACTTCAAAAGACATAATTAAAAAATAATAATAAAATTCAAAAAGTAGTGCCATGGCCAGTGTTGCTCAGTGTTTAGAACATCAGCCTGCATACCATAGGGTCATGGATTCGATTCCTGATCAAGGGCATGGACCTCAATTGCGGGTTCTCACCCTATCCCCAGTTGATGTGTCTCTCTCACATCGATGTCTCTCTCTCTCTCTCTCTCTCTCTCTCTCTCTCTCTCTCTCTCTCTCTCTCTCTCTCTCTCTCTCCCCCCCCCCCCTTCCTCTTCTACTAATCCCTTTCTCCCTTCTACTCTCTCTGAAAAGAAATGGAAAAAATATCCTCAGGTGAAGATTAACAAAAAAAGTCAAGAAGTAGAAAAAACATTTCTCTCTCTGATAATTGCTTGTATGCTGAATACATAAGAAACTCCTACAACTCAATAATAATAGGACAAAGAACACATTAGAAGTGATCAAAGTATTTGAGCAAATAATTCTCTGAAGAAGATAGATGAATGATAAATAAGCACATGAAAACAGTGCTCAACACCATTAGTAATTAGTAAATGTAAATTAAAAATGAAGTACAACATTTTTATTATTAACTAACATTAAAAAACCAAACACCTGACAATGTCAAGTTCTGCCAAGGATGTGAAGCAACTGAAACTTTCATGCATTGCTGGTAGGAATGAGGGATGATAATGATATTGTGGAAAACACATTAGCAGTTTCTAATAAAGTTAAACATACTATCAAGCATTCCTGCTCCTAGATACTTAGTGAAGACAAATAAATACACTTGCCCCTCTCCTGTCTCTGTTTCAAAAATTAAAATCTGTACTAGATGTTTATAATGGCTTTATCATTATCACTAAAATCTAGAAATAACTCACATATCAATTGATGAATGGATAAACTAACTGAGGTACAGCCATACATTGTATAAATTCAACAGTAAAAAGAACAAAATAACCCAAGCAGCAGCATGGATGGCTCTGATTAGCTTAATAGGAAGTGAAAGAAGCCAACTCAGAATCCCCATACTGTACTATTCTATTTACATGATATGCTGGACAAGACAAAACTGTAGGGCAGAAAATAATTGCTGGTTGCCAGGTGCCTGCCTGGGGAGCAGGGATAGAAATGATATCTTGATTGCATTGATAGTTACACTATTGTAAGCATTTGTCAGGATTCATGGAACTGTATACCTGAATAGGGTGATGTAGCTATATGTAAATTATAGCTTAAAAATAACTTTTAGCAATAACATTCAAATACTCAAATATTTAATGTATTCAGAATAATGAGGTGCATGCATATAATGCATGCTTACCTAGGAATAAAATCTGTTTCTTGTGTCAGCATACTAAACTGATACTTCATAAATTACAAAATATTTAAGTACTAAGAGGCTTAATTCTTACTACCATCTCGTCACTTTGGAGAAATTAGCATATTTTTTATAATATCTTAAAAACACTGAATCAAAAATGGAAACGAAGAAGAGAGAATCCTTCTGAGGGTAAAAAGAAAAAAATAAAGAAATCGGGGAAAGTGAAAGTGAAGAAAAGGCAGAAGAGGCAGAAACATGAGCTACATTTCAAACAAGGAAGGGAGGGTAACATAAAGAAGGAAAGATGTGAAACTGGGGCAACAGAAATATTAAGGAAAATAACATGTTTGTGTTGAGTACTTACTATGCACCAGCCACTGTGATGAGAGTTTATTTGGATGATCTAATTTAACCCTCATAATAACCTGATGGAACCGATACTGTTGTTCTTCCTCTTTTGCAGAAGGGAGAGTGGGCTGTAGGCAGGGTACCTAGTTTAGGCAACCTCACCCGGCTGACAAATAGGGGCGGGGCCATTTGCACTTCGGGTGCAGCTGCTGCTAAAGCCTGTGTTCTGGTTCCCTGCATAGAACTTAGTGGTAAACCCTCTCTGCCTCGGTGACCTGTCACAGCAACCCCAATGAACTGCATGTCAATACAAGGCATGGCTGTGTTGGTTTCCATAGCATAGAATAACAAATCAAACAGGGGAGGGGACGTGGAGCCGTCGACTTCTTAGTTTGATCTAAAGCTAGTGTGTCGTGACACTCATTTTCCAAAGGATCCTCTCTGCTTGGTGAGAACCTTTTGACTTAGCCTTTTTTGTTTGATTTTCCACTTTGTCATAGTAAAAGCTGTGAAACTACAAATGTTAAACTCATCAAGTGTTCCTTTGGGTAGAAAATAAATAGAAATAGTTTCTGTCAAAAGACATCCATATTATTTCAACTTGGGTACTTTACCAGATGGATTATTAAATGGGGACCAATGATGTTAAAAAAGAGATGATCAGGAATTAGGATGCTTTTTTGCATACCCCGGGAACATTCCTCAGTGTTGCAGGGTACAGCAAGGAATAGATGACACTCAAGTGACAAAATAGGCCTGGTTTGTTTTGATTAACAGAATATGGAATAATCCATATTCTGAGAAGCACCGTTGCATCAGAACTATCCCAGTTCCCCGGATAGACCCGAGTAGTGTATAAAGATTTCAATAGCAGCTATCCAGATTTAGACGTATGGGTTTTCTGAATTGAATAGAATATAGTGAGCTTTGCCTCAGAAATCAATCCATTTGGATTGCTTGTAACAAAGATACTTGCTAAGGAAACATTCCAGTGAAGTCTGGAAACGTAAGTCTGTATTTTGTAGCCCTTCTTTTCTGCAGCTGCCACCACTGGACAGGGACCAATTGGGGTTAATGGCCTTTGGCTTGAATAGCTCTACTTAGCTACCCATTAACCCCCAAAGAAATGCCCAGGTCCTAAATTATTATTGATTCCTTGACCAACTCTTCCAACCAAACAAACTGCATTTGTTCGAAAATAACTCAAGACATCCGCATCCACTCTCAGAAGCTGCCTGCAGTGTATTCATACAAATGGAAAGCAGAGTGGAGAGGTACTTCAGTCATGAAGACGGGACTTTGGGCCTTTCCCGTGGTAAGATTCTTGTTTCCTGAAATAAACGTAACACACGCTTAAGAGAGATAATCCGTTTATGCATTATTTTGTTCTAAGTTTGTAAATTCCAGTTCTTCAATATGGGGCAAAGAGCATATTTCACAAATTACATAATCAGAAGTGGATTCCCTGTAACTGGGAAGAGAATATTTAGAAGAAAATGAGAGCCATGACTTAAAAATCACCCAGATTTGTGGGGTGCAATTTTATTCTATTTTTATTACTTTTCATTTAATACTGTATGGTAGTATTAACGCAAACAGAAAATCCTTAATATTTGATAGTAAATTGTTGATTGGGTAACAATCAACATATGAAAAACTGTTAAATCTCAAATTATGACAAAATGTGAAGGTTAATACCGCCCAGATGAAAATTTTTATTTCTTAAATAGTTCTCTCCCTCTGTCATAATTTGATCTGCTAACCTTGATGCTTTTTTAACTGCACAAGTCATATAAGTACATTGTGAAAGCTTAATAACGTACAGAAATATAGTTAAAGGGAAGAGATTGCCACCACTCCTGTCCCGATCTCATTACTAAGCATTATGATGATTTTGGAGTGCAGTTTTTAAATCTTTTTTTTTCTGTATATTTACTTATATATACATCTATATATATAAATTTGTTTTCGTTTAAAACAAATAGGGTTACCTTACAAACATTTTTCTGTGTGTTGCTTTTTCCCATTTCCTATGTTTTGGAAATATGGTGGCTCCATCTTAACTTAAAAAACAAACCTGTATATTAGTGTTTCCTTGTATGGAATATGATTTATGTCTACTTCATCATTGGCTAAGATTTAGGTTATTTCAGTGTTGTTGTTTTTTTCTTTTTTCCTTTTTTTACTATCAAAAACTATGTTGTCATGAGCATCCTGTACTTATTTGTTCATATTTCACTCACACATGGTTGCATATATATTTATATGTGAATAAAATTGTGATCGATTTGAAAGAATTAAATTGATAAGAAATACTAACTACTACCAAATTACTGGAGAAGAGACTCTCCTAACTTTTACTTACATTATCAGTGCATTATATTTTTGTTTTAAGCACTCCACCAAGACAGAACATTATCCTGTTTTCCTTGTCCCAATCTGAATAAAATTATGTTGCTGTTTTGATCTTTATTTCCCTGCTGGCTAGTGAGATTAGAGCATCTTCTTACATATTTATTGACTCGTTTTGCTTTTTTTTTTCTGTAATTTTCCTATTTCTTTGCTGATTTTTTTTAAAGTTGGAAAATATTTCATATGCTCTGGGTATTGATATTTTGTCAGTTATGCAGGGAGCAAATATGTTCACCAGGTTTTATATTGGCTTATAAAGGTTTGTTTACATTGCCTCTCCACCATTAGAAATTTTAAATTTTATTTTTTTATATGCACAAATATTTTTCTTTATGATTTTGGATTATGTTTCTTACTTGGCACAGCCTCCCATATCTCAGTTTTTTTTTTATATTTTCTGCTAACATGTTCTATTTGCTTTTTCAACTTTAACTCTTTCTTTTTCATGAACTGATACCTTATACTCCATATTTTCTTCTTTGAATCCTTCCTATTTCATTACTGGTGTGCAAGCTCAATTAATTCTTTGAGTGGTTTTGTTTATATTAGACTCTCTCAATGCTTGCGGATTTTTAAAAAGTTGTATTTTACATCTTGTTTGGATGTTGGATTACTTGGGTATAAGATTCTAGATTCAAAATCAGATACTTAATTCTATCTCTTCATGGTCTTCTATTATTCACTGATGAAGATGAGAAGTCTGATACCAGTCTGATTTTTTCCCTTATGTAGGTAATTTTTATTTCTCTCTTTTTGGATACCTTTTGGATTTTCATCAGAAAGCTTCAAAATTATTTCACGTTTAAAAACATACTCTGTTAATCGTTCTAAATGTTCTAAAATTTTAATCAAAATATTTGAGTCTCAGCTACATCTTCCACTATATTAATTTGAATTGTAGCTGTGCCCAAACTGTTATGCTAGAGTTTTTTTTATTATTATTGATTTCAGGGAGAGAGAGAGAGAGAGAGAGAGAGAGAGAGAGAGAGAGAGAGAGAGAGAAAGAGAAACATCAATGATGAGAGAGAATCATTGATAGGCCGCCTTCTGCATGCCCTCCTCTGGGGATCAAGGTCACAACCCAAGCATCTGCCTTTGACTGGAATAGAACCCGGAACCCTTCAGTCTGCAGGCTGACGCTCTATCCACTGAGCCAAACCAGCCAGGGCTATACTAGAGTTTTTATTTCAGAAGTGTTATACAGGTATCCCCCACCTTTTGAATGTTTGCGTTATGCCACTTCACTTTTACCAAAGATCTACATTAGTAACTATTTTTGCTAACTAAAAGACATCGAAGAGGATTTTGCTTTTGCAAGAAAAGAGGAAAAGTGAAAGCAGGGTTCTGCACTTGTTTTGCAGTGAAGAGTTATAGAGGCATTGTACACCCCAAGCTATGCAAGTGGCCCTGCCCAGCTCCTGCCTCGGAAACTTCATTTAGCATATTTCAGCACCGTGTCCTATTGCTTTTTTAAAAAAGTTGTCATCTGGATTTTATTAAAATCTTTGTTTTTTTGTGTTGACATTATTACAGATATCCCCCATTTTTTCCTCTTTGCTCATCTCCACCCAGCCTCCCCGACCCCAGCCTTTACCACATTGTTGTCTGTGTCCATGGGCTATCCCTATGTGCACTTCTTTGATTGTGTCTGTGAACATCTGTGTTTTATCTCAATTTATTTTGTTCATCCATTGGCAAGGTGTGTCCTAAGGTTTTAGAAAAGATGAAGAGCGTTTGTAAGGGTGTTATACTTAGCATAAAACTGAACCTGATTAAGCTTATTTGATATGATTTGGTAGGTTGTTTTTTGGATCTGGGAATGCTCAAACATTTTTCTATGTAAAGTAATACGAATTGATTCTTTGCTTGATGCCATTTTGGCTTATGAAAGGTTTCATAAGAATGCTAAGCTTGCAGATAGTAGGGTAAATCTGTAATTATTTTTCAATATTTTGAGTTGTTTTCCTTTTCAGTGGTAGTAAGACCTCTTTAGTTTCTTCACATTTATATATATTTATTTTTATATTTTTTGCCTTTTCCAATGTGATTTCTTCTTTCAGTTGAAATTGGTACCCTCTTTCAGAATGTTGATCTTCTTCTAATGAATAGTAATTTTAAATTTTCTGCTTAACCTGTGTTTGAAAAGTCCCTGTATGGATATTGGTGATATTGACTGTTAGTCTGTATGTTGAGAATTTAGAAAAACAACTTGTTTTGGTGGTTAAGTAAATGGGATTGGGAGCCGGACAGACCTACGCTTGAATTCACCTCTACAGCCTAAGCTATCTATAACCTTTAGAAAGTGATTTAACTCCTCCATGTCTCAGTTTTTTCATTTATGGTATGGAGCTAATAATGATATATACCTTATGGAGTTAAGGATCTAATAATAAGAGAATAGACATAAAAATGGCTTAGTATTCACCTAAAATGTGGCATGTTCAATAGGTGATAATGATGTTAATGACAATGATGACAGGGATGGTGGTGGTTGTAGAGGAGTGGGTAGAGGAGTTGCAGGACCAGGTGTGGCAATAGTTTGTCTTCAGGACCGGGCAGCCCTTTGTTCACATCTTCAACCCACATTTATTGCTGTCCCTGGAAGTAATTGTCATTGCTGTGCAGTTCTCTCTCCTCTGCAGCAGAGAAGGAAGTCAGGCAGAGAGGAGGGACTGACTGGCCCCTTGGTCTGAGTGCATTTCCTGGTTGGAGCTTTCTTCACTCTCAATTTGACAGCATTTTGCCCCAGATGTATTTTAGTCTGTGTTAATATCTGAATTTACTTCACTCAAGGTTTACTTCTATTTGTTTGCTATTCTGAAGGTAGCTTTTAAAATCTGTTAGCTGTTGCTGCCACTCTTTCATTTTCTAGTACACTTTAGGATCTTTTCAAAGTATATTTGAAGCAGAAACGAATATTGACAGGTATTGAATGAATCTTCAATCTCAATCCAATCTCCCAAAAACTTCATGGGCAAATTTAACTCACAATAGTATATAACTAAAACTTTTTTAAATCTATTCATAAAGTATTTATAGAAGGAGTGAATTTTGTTTAGCTCTAAATAAAATTTGGGGTACAGTACAAGCTAATTACTCCTTAAAATGTTTATCTTTCAAATTACCCTATGCCATTTAGTTGATTTGTTGGTATTCCCTAAAGAAGCCTTCCTTTGCATAACAACATTTTGGCTAAAATAAGAGCACAATTTTGGTGCCTTTATGGATTTTAAAGATACAGGTCAATATCCCTTTCACTTAGAACACAGACTGGTTCATATTTGCTGAGAATTTTCTTTTTTTAATATTTCTGAAAGATATGTCCTTTCTTGAATTATAGAACCTTCAGCCTATGATTCAGCAGAAAAAAAATCAATATATACTTTTTCTTTTTATGCATCTCTTGTAGGAGTCTAGGCTCTTTTTATAATAGGTGATACATTAGGCAAAGTATATAGGGATTGGAACTTTTTTTTTTTTCTTTATTCAGGTTGTGAATATTTTTGGCATTGCTGGCCACATACATTCTCTGTTACATATTCATCTTTGTTTTGTTGAATTGTGTATATATACAAATAAATGTTGAACCTTTCCCTAGGAGTACCAGCAGTCATTAATAATTTGTTAATTGTCTTCTGAGGAGTTCCTCAGAGCATAAGGAAATAGTGATATCAGTGGTTTCTTATTCTAGGAAAAGGTTAAGACAGGTGCCGCTGGGTGGGGACTTTCAGTACTTTTTATCAGGCATGCACAGAAAATGTTGATTCAGGCATCCTTTGAAACAGGGAAGAAATAGTTTCTGAGCTGGAGAAGCACCACATAGAGGCCCTGGAAAAGGAAAGAAATTGTATCCAGGAGAAAATGAGAAGGACTCCTCATACCTTGAATGCAAAGAGTAGCTTCCATCCCCTCTCATTGGGAAGGTAATCTTAGAGACATAAATTTAAGAACATTTAATTGTATTTACTTAAATGGCAAAAACAGAAGTCAAGAGATCTATGCTATATTTGGATTAATAATCAGTAAATGTTCTGTGATTTGTAATCAGAGATTTTAATATAACAAATTTAGAGTAAATTTTGATTGGGAAAGATTGGCTTTAGTAATTTGATGACTGTATAGACTTTCATATAAAACCCTAAGACCGACTGATCTTTATTTTTTATTTATTTTTGTCATTATGCTTTTCTTTCTTTCTTGTTCTTAATTTATTGGGGCAACATTGCTCAACATGAACATAAAGGTTTCCAGTTATAAGATCTGTATATTGCACCGTGTGTCCACAGATCTTTATTTTTAAAATAGAAAGAATGACCGAATGAGTAAATAAGAAAATAAATTGGAAAAGAATGCAAAGGGTTGATGGCTCTCCGAAAGCTTCAGGAAGTTATAATTATTTGTTTACAAATAATAAAATACCAAATTAATTAACCAGAATGGAAAAGGAAGAATTTTAAATTTGTAATATTTATTAGTGGATGGTTTAAAATCAGATTATTATGCATATGTTAAAATGATCAAGTATATATAAAAGATATGGACACATTTCTTATTGTTTTTATATGTTTCTAGTTTCACAGCTTTCTAGTCAGGAAACAAGTTTTATAATTAAGTGTGAAAGGAAAAAAATTAGATGAGATGTGGAATGGCCTTTGAGTTAAAAGTGCTCCTTGTTGTTTCTGGAAGGTGAAGTTCAGATAAATTTTAATTATTACTGGTATTCATTAACTGCTATCTTTGAAGCATCTCCTTTATGTAATGCACTGTGTTAATAATAATAATATTAAAGGTCTTTTTGGATGGCAGGTTAGAATCATTTCTTAGACTGCCTAGGCTCAGAGCAGATATCCAGTGAACATTCTACAGTTAACTATTGATGAAGCACAAAACAGAATGGTTTCAGTGCATGACTTGCTTGTTTAAAATAGGCTTTTCATTAATGAAATGAAGAGAAGCAGAGTTGCTTAAAGTAATTTATTCTTGGAGCCTAATAGACTTGATTTGTCCTTTAGAAATTCTTTTGCAATTAAATAAAGATCACTATAAAGAAATGGTTTTTAGCTAATCATTGTAAAAAATCACTCAGACAATGGAGTTGGCAGGGTAAATTATAAGATAAATCTGTGTGTTTTTTCTTCATTGCTTTTTGCATTTTTGTTATTTATTTGTTTTTTTTGTTATTGTTATTCATTTTAAGTTCTATATAGTTTACTTCTCCATCCAGGTTGAAATTGAAGTTTACTATAAATAACCAAAATTAACAATGGAAGCTCAAATGTTCTTTGAGATTCAAATATTAAAAGCATTTATGTCAATTATATTCAGGGATACTGTTCTTCTATTTTTAAAATATATATATCTGGATTTATTTCTGTTACTACCAGTGAAACATTGTTAAAAATGTTTAATCCTCTGTCTGTGTAGACTATACACACACACACACACACACACACACACACACACACACACACACATCTTTTATCCAAAAAATTATTAGGCTCTGGGCTTGCAAAAATGCCTGTCACCAGGAAAAACTCTATGCTCACATCTGGAATCCCTTTGTTTGTGGTTGCCATGTCCTTTTCTAGTTTCTGAGCCAAAGCTAGAAAAGCCATTGTAACTCAAAGAATTTATTTTGTGGACTGTTCCTGTTATTAAGAACTTTTGAATCAATTTATGACTAATGGATAAATGACAAAAATAGGAACTATAACTTAAAAAACACACTACTAACAGGCAATACAAATGACTGATGAGACTGTTTTCCAAAATGCATAGATTTTTTTTTATAATTTTAGGAAATAACATTTTATTTCAGAACCCAGTTTGCCTTTCTGATGTTTCCTGCCTCTAGGAAGAGCTTACATCTTATATTCCAGATGATCTCAGAAAAGATTTCTATAATAATTCTCTATTTGGTGTTAGATATATGTATTTTAATGCCATGGTAGGTCTCTGTACCTAGAAGAAATAACAATGGTTGAGGGCAATTTGTTAAACAGGAGGGAAGGATATATTTATTGAGATTTAGGCATTCTTCTACCACAAGTAATCTTTCTGGATACAAACCTGCAGAGCAAATGTGCAGGAAATGTGGTCTTAGCTAAAATAAATATATTTATAGGAAAATGCAGAAAAGCTCCCAGGGACAATGGGTTTAATCAATGTCTTTTTCTCCTATAGAAATTTTAGTGCACAGTAACATTGTGATAATTATCATATTACACTAGGTCTATAGATCTTCTTGACTGAATAAAGAGAATCCATTCTTGCATGCAGTTATTGACTCCCATCTTCTAAATCTGCTTCATGATAAAAGTTGGTTTTATTCAAGTGATTAACATCTTACAATGATGCTCATTACTATCATAATTACCGCCACTATTCCTCATCAATTAATATTTATAACTTACTCAAAAGATGAAAAGGACAGAACAAAGCTTTATACGGATTATAGAAAGCAGCCTTTCAGATTTTTTTCAAAGAGGGATTATACTTTTTAAAAAATCCTCACCCAAGAATGTGTTTTTATTGACTTTTAGAGAGAGAGGAGGGAGGGGGGTGGCGGGCAGGGAGAGAAACATCCATCTGTTGCCTCTGATACTCACCCAGACCATGGATTGAACCTGAAACCTTTTGGTGTGCTGGACTATGCTCCAACCAACTGATCCATACCAATCAGGGCAGATTTTCACAATTTTAACCATACTCTCCCTAACTTGAAGAATTTTAACTCTAGTAAAAACATACCAACAATAGAAAATTAAGAGACTAATATGCAAAACTAGCTTAAAGTAGGTGTTTGGCTTATTTGTGCTGTTGGCTACCTCTCACTTATCCTGTTATATTTAGCAGTTTCACTGTGTTATTTACAGAGAACAAACAAGATATCACACAAAATATTTGGCTCCTAATCATGGGACAACTTCTGTTCAAATGAGGACAAATGGATGTTTGAAACCATTTTTATGCTTCATCCCCTCATCCCCTTTACAGGAAAATGGAAAATTAATGTTGGCAAAGAAGTGATACAGGAAAACGTTACTGAATTTATTCCAGTCTGGGATGGTATTGGTAGTGTTCTGAATAGCCTCCCATTGCCTAAATAGAATCCCTCCCTGTGCAATGTACTCAGTGAGAATCCATGGGGTTCTACAGGTTGAATAAGGTTCAATAATTTATAATTTGCTATATAAATTACATTCCACACTATCATGATAAAATAATCAACAGAAAAAAAATTTCTTATTCTTATATGTTGCACATCTGGCCTTATGTTCTGGTTTCATTGTGAATAACTGGCCACTATCCAAAGATGAGCATACCTGAAACTGGCAAGTTTCCAAGTCGTTTGTTAAACAGGAAGAATACTGCACTGAGAATAGGGTTGGAATTGCTGTCACCTCGTCTGCTGTGAGAACTTCTGTCTTCCTTCCAACTGGTGTAAATATTGCTTCTATTTGTCTCAGCTGGAGCATGAGCCACATGGCCTTTTCTCATGATAGAGAGGAAATCTGGTGTTATTTCTTTTTCATTTAGTCCCCAAATAACATACTGATGGCCATATAAGATTATGCCCTTTTAGCTTTATCAAGCTTTTTAATATTCCCCATAGTGACTAGCATAATGTTAGGCATAAATACTCAGTAGATGCTTATTAAGTCAAATTTAGAAAACTCTAGAAAAGAATGTGGAACTTATGAATTAGGCTGAAAAAATGTTATTCCCATCTAACTCCGAATAGTTTATGTAGGAAAATTACAGTGTGAGGTCAAAATTTATGTTTTTAAAAAACAGTAATCTTGTTTTTTCTACTTTATCAGAACATCAGCTGGGTAGATTATCTCACAGACTTTATCAGAACATCAGCTGGGTAGATTATCTCACAGAGTATTAGTGATAGCCCACAAGGTCACACATGTTAAGGAAGCATCCAAGGGTGAAAGACATTTAACAATTAAGCATGTGCTTTGCTTATCACAATTCAAAGGGAAAAGCACAACAGTGTTTGAAATGATGACTCAAAATCAGACTGTCAAGTACACATGCCCCTTAAGTTGATATTTTTGAGACCCACACTTACTACTTTATTCATTTATCCCATCATTCTTGCAATAAATACATATGGACAACATGCATCAGCCACATATTATATTCAAAACAGTTAGAAGGATGTGCAGATGATAGTAAACAGATATTCATCCCAGAATTGTTTACAATATCAGAAGTTAGAAGGAAAGAGACTGATTACCCAATGAAAGATATTTAGCTGAATTATGGTATAGTCATTAACAGCATATTATGAAAAAAGTTTGATATACCTTGGACAGGTAACTCAGTTGGTTAGAGCATCGTTCCAAAATATCAAGTTTTCAGGTTTAATCTTTGGTCAGGGCACATACAAGAATCAACCAATTAGTGCATAAATAAGTGGAACAACAAGTTGATGTTTCTCTCTCTCTCTCCCTCTCTTCTTCTTGCTAAAGCTCAATAATAAAAATAGCACATTGATACAGATTATGTAAATGTGTATTGTTGAGGTGAAAATATAGTTATTGTTTACTAAGTGAATAAAGCAGGTTATGGAATAATATTAAAATGTCTGTTCATTTAAAAATAAGTCTATCTACAATATGCATATATTATATTCATTTGTATGCTACTAGGTATACCGGTTAATGCCGATTTCTTTCAATAGATGGAGTTACACATATGTTGATATACATGCGATTTGATATGTATGCTATTTTGTTGTATTGACAACAAGCTTCAAAACTTCATATGTCAAATTTTCTGAAGGTGTTAACATCATAGAAATTTTTACGCTTAAAAATGTCGAATTTGCCGAAACCGGTTTGGCTCAGTGGATAGAGCGTCGGCCTTCGGACTCAAGGGTCCCAGGTTCGATTCCGGTCAAGGGCATGTACCTTGGTTGCGGGCACATCCCCAGTAGGAGGTGTGCAGGAGGCAGCTGATCGATGTTTCTCTCTCATCAATGTTTCTAACTCTCTATCCCTCTCTCTTCCTCTCTGTAAAAAAATCAATAAAAAATATTTTTTAAAAAATGTCGAATTTCGTGCCAAAAAAAGAGCATTTGTGGGAAATTTTAATTCATTACTTTATTTTGAAGAAAAGTGCTGCTAAATACTTCAGGAAACTTTATGGTGAACATGCTCCATTTCAAGATACTTGTGAACGCTGGTTGAAACGCTTTAAAAGTGATGATTTTGATGTGAAAGACAAAGAACATCCAGGTCAACCGAAAAAGTTTGAAGACCAACAATTACAAGTATTATTGGATGAAGATGTGCGTCAAACTCAAAAACAACTTGCAGAAAGATTAAACGTTGCTCAGCAAACAATTTCTGATCATTTACAAGCAATGGGAAAGATTTTAAAGGAAGGAAAATGGGTGCCACATCAACTGAAAGACAAATGTAAAACCAAAAAGTCATCAGTAAAATGTTGCTTCAGCAGCACGAAAGAAAGTATTTTTTGCATCAAATTGTGACTGGCGATGAAAAGTGGATTTCTTTTGAGAATCCCAAGTGTACAAAATCATGGGTTGATCCAGGTCAACCATCAACATCCACTGCAAGGCCAAATCACTTCGGAAATAAGACAATGCTCTGCGTTTGGTGGGATCGGGAAGGTGTGGTGTATTATGAGCTTCTAAAACCAGGTGAAACTATTAATACTGATGGCTACCGACAACAAATAATAATCTATATGTTATATGTGGGTCTCAATTTGAACCACGCTTTGATCGTGAAACGACCAGAATGTTCCAGAAGACACAGCAAAGTAATTTTGCTTCATGATAACGCACCATCTCACACTTCAAAACCAGTTAAAGACACGTCAGAAGATCTTGCCTGGGAAGTATTAACCCACCCGCTGTATTCACCAGACCTTGCTCCTTCAGATTCCCACTTGTTCTGATCGATGGCACACACACTTTCTGAGCAGCTCTTCAAAACTTACGAAGAAGTGGAAAATTGGGTCTCTGAATGGTTTGCCTCAAAACAAGAAAAGTTCTATTGGGACGGTATCCACAAATTACGTGAAAGATGGGGGAAATGTGTAGCTAGCGATGGACATTACTTTGAATAAAGCACTTTTGATGTTTCTCTTGAAATTATCATGTTTTCTTTGATTACAAAATCCGCATAATTAACGGGTACACCTAGCACATTCTCTAGCAGGTTATATACCAAAATGTTAATGGTGTTTTCTTTGGGACAGTGGAATTACAGGTAGTATCTTTTCATATCTTCTTGTCACCTAATTTTTTTTAAATGGACATCATATAATTCTGGAACACTGAAAAAAACAACAACACCCACTTAAACATGTATAGCTCATTATAGTACCAGTAGAAAGATATAGTGCCTTCTGATAGCCAATTTTAGTCCAGAAAATGACCTGGTTAGTTTAGCAAAATCATCAAGGTGTTGCAACATATATTGAAGAAAGAGATTTTGTTTCTTAGAACTTTTTTAAATCTGGAATTATTAACATTTTGAAAATAGAAGAATAGAAGAATGCCTAATTTTTTAAAATCCTCACTCGAGGATATGTTTTTATTGATTTTAGAGAGAGAGGAAAGGGGATAGGGAGATGGAGAAGGAGAGGGAGGGAGGGAGAGATGGAAGAGGAGAGAGAGAGAGATGTGAGAGAGAAACATGAATTGGTTGACTCCCGTACATACCCTAACTGAAGATCAAACTGAAACCTGTGTATATGCCCTGACTGGGAATCGAACCCACAACCTTTTGGTGTATGTGATGTTCCAGCCAACTGAACTACCCTGCCAGTGTAGGAATGCCTCATTTTTAATGTTTAAGCAATTTTTTGAATAAGGCAAATTTGACATGACCTTTTACAGGAAGCAGATTTATAAAGTGAATTGAGTTAAGGTAGCATAATAAATGTACAACACCTTTGGTTTATAGATAGATAACAGGGCTGAAGTGACTTAGGTAAATTCTATATTCTATAGTCTGACTTAGATTCTGGAAAATAGGTCAAAGGAGAGTAGGCGTGCACTTAATGGTGTGGACAGGCTCATGCTACCTTTTAATTGTGTAATATTTTGGATGAATAAAGAAATTGTTTTGCATAAACTTTATTTCTCTGAAACCTGTAGTATTCCCTGACTGAAAATTTAAATAATGGAGATTATATTTCTTTTTATTGGGCCATGTGTGGTCTTTGTATACATGAATATATTTTTAAAAGACAATTTAAGTGATTCACAAAAACATATATGTATTACTAACCTTATATATAACATGTAAAATTATGTATATTAACATATATCATATTTTATAGAATACACTTGTATTAAAATATGTCTGAATAGATATTAAATACTTTCCATGGTTATATAAAAAATAATTTTTCTTTCATGTGGAAAATTGAACAAAATGATTATATCTGACCCCAAAATATGCTATAATTTTATTTATGAAATAAACCAAGGTGATATAAAAAAACATGCTCTAAGTGTTCTCTCCCTTTTTCTATTTTATTTTTAAATGTGGTATTTTAAATAATGAGGTATCCTATCATGATTAATGAACCAAGAGGTAGTAAGCTTCATGAATTCCTGTTTATGTCATATTAACTAAGTTTTTTTTTCACCCTTGTAATTTTGTTATGCTGTTTGGTTAATTGAAAAGTGCTAATTTTAAGAATATGAAGTTATGCCTTAAAATTTCCTAATGACCTGTTGAACAATTAAATTCAACATGAGAAGGCATGTGATTAGCGTCCTTTATAATTCTGCAAGGAGGTAATGGAAGCATTGAATGCTTTTAGTCTGTGTCTTAATTGTGAATCTCAAGCATGCATAGCGAAGCCTGCTCACTTAGGACATCCGGGATGTGATGTACTAGTATTGATTACTCTTTGTGGTGTATTCAGTCTTCATCTTACAGAAATTCACACAGGGTCACATTTCGCAATTACTGTGATATTCTGACAGTACTGAGATGGATTTTCAATGTTTTCTCTATTATGAATATCAATTGCTCCTTTAGACTTTATGTTTCTATTTAAATAGTATGAATGTTATCTTAATATAACATGTATAAGTTGTATGTCTTCTCAAAGGGATTATAAAGGGATAATATTTTGGTGGAGAAAAGGATAACATTTTCTCTCCAAAATGTAAATGAAGAAAAACTGTGCATGACACAGCAATCCAAGAAAACGTGAAAAAAAAAATGTTAAGATGACCAACCCAGCATCAATTGGTATCATTCTCAAAGAAAAAAAAAATTAAAGTGAATGGATCCCAAATTATATATTAAAAATTAAAGTCTTCCTAGAGTTGTAGGAAAGACAAAAAGAAAAAAATACCACTTAGACTCAGAAGTAGAATCAGTTCCTCTGTGTGCTTATTGATTTTGCAAGAAAAAAAAAGACATAAAACTAATTGCAAAGTAAAATATATATTAATGTATCTTATAAGAGAATGGACAGGCATTAGTAGGCAGTATGGGTCTTCATCAGAGCATAATGGTAACAGGCATTATTGGAAGCAGTGCCATACATACAAGGGATAAAGATTACACAGAGATCTCTAGTCAAGGAAGGTTATATATATATATATATATATATATATATATATATATATATATATATATATATATATATGAGGCTCTTCCTACAGTGGCCCTAAGCCATTGCTTAGTCAGTCTTGTTTTCTCATTACTTTCCGAATAGTGAGCAATCTCAAAGGAAAGAGCATGATTCCTTCTTCCCCTGTCATTGACATTGCTCCCTGCAGAGCTTTCTGTTTGGCCCTTCTTGCGAATTATGCACATGGAAGTACTAGTCATGCCAGGGAGATGGTGGGCTCTGATTGACTACTGTGGCTTCCCCAGATCTGTGGAAAGTTAGGGCCACATGAACCCAGAGTCCTGAAGGGTCAGTTGTTTAAAAAATGGGCATAAAGCAGAGCCAGTAATTGCAGATGTCCACACAGGTAGGATTTATCTTGTCAGAAAATAGGCTTAAGGTTATTTCACAAACAGAAGTAAAACTCAAAGACAGAAGCGAACAAGGCATGTTTAGGGGACTTAGAATAGAGTTCCTTTTTGAGAGCAGAGAGTTAGTTTTTAAGGGACAGTACAGTTTTTGAAGTCATTCGGTGCCAGGTTGCATTTGTTTTGCAGGCAATAGACAGTTATAGAAAGGGATATGTGTGTGTGTGTGTGTGTGTGTGTGTGTGTGTGTGTGTGTGTGAGATTCCGTTTAAGACAGTGTTTTTCAAAATGCAGCTTGCTTTTTAGATAAGCAGTTCTCAGAATTTTGGTCTCATGATACCTTTATATTCTTAACCCTTTGCACTCGCTTGCTTTTTTCTCAATTCCTTTATTCTAATGCTAACCGTGTCGAGTCACACTCGACATCCAAGTGCAAAAGATTAAAATTTATTGAGAAGCCCAAAGGGTTTTTGTTTATGTGATTGTGTTTATTGGTATTTGTTGAATTATAAATTAAAACTGAGAAAAAAATAAGCATATCTTCTATTAGCTGTCAGAATGATGGCATCATCATATAATATAGCTTCTGGAAAATTCTAAAATACACTCAAAAGAGAATGGGAGTGAATAAGGCAAATGATGTTTAGCATGGTTTTGAAAAAAAAAATTTGACTTTGCGGATTTCCCGTAATTATCTTGGCACACCAAGGGGTCCCTGTACTGCATCTTAGAAACCATTACTTTGGATCATGAAATATATTCAGTGGCTTATGATAAGTATTTGTGGAGTGAAATTTAATTTGTGTGAGTCTCTGTGATCACATGTGTGTTTCGTCATAATACAAAATATATTTCTTATTAGTTTCACTTTGAAAAAATTGATTATTATCTTTGAATATTACATTTAGGAAAGATTTATTCAGTGTTTGGATGAGGTTAGATTTCAGGTGGATAAAAACAGAGGAATGTGAGGGGGAGCAGTTACACAGGCATGATGTGGAAGTACAGATTAAGAAAATGCCATCAACATGAACAGCTAACTTGTTCAGTAAAGGAAAAAGAGCTCTTGGATATGTGATGAAAATAGAAGTCGGAGTGTTTAGAGTGAAGCAAAAGCTCCACTATCAGACAAGAAGATGGTCAGCAATTTTAGGTCAACTTTTCCTTAAATATAACTGTGTCTCATATTCTGACAAATACGTTATTCTTTGCAGTTCCATTAGCACAAATTCTGACCTCTTTTCTTCATATCCTGCTGCGTAAGCTTGAAAAGCACAGTCCCCAGGTACTGGTCTCTTTTTTGCTTTTCAAGCCTAAAGATCTCAGTCATATGTCCTGTAGATGTGAGTGAATCATAGTCAAAATGACAATATATGGATTAGAAGCTCATTTCCTTTCCCTTGTCTGGCATTTTGTACAAAAAGTCCTTTTGAATCATCACAACTTTTATTGAAATAGTCAAACTGTATTACATCATGAGAAAAAATGGTAATTTGAATAATTGAGTTAACTTTAGTTAGTGATGATTTGTTTCATATGAAAAATTAGAGAGCCTCAATAACCATGTTGCCATGTTGTTTCCTTTGAAATTCATTAATAATGAATGGGGAACATTATGCTAAGCGAAATAAACCAGTCAATGAAAGAAAAATACCACATGATCTCACTCATTTGTGGATAATAAAGAACATTATAAACTGATGAACAAAAAGATAGATGCAGAGGCAGTAAAGCATCAAACAGACTGTCAAATTATAGCGGGAAGGTTAGGGAGAGGTGGGGGAGATAAGCGATCAACCGAAGGACTTGTATGCATGCATATAAGCATAACCAATGGATGCAAAACACTGGGGGGTGAGGGCATGTGGGGGGTGAGGGCATGTATGGGAGTGGGGTGGGGAGGGGCAATGGTAAGATATGTACACATATAATACCTTAATAAAAAAAAGAAAAGAAATAATGGGATAAGCGACAAAAATATGAAGCTAACATGATAAAAATTAATTTCTATGGTGAATAGAGATTTGATTAAACCAAAAATGTTTATTCAGCGATGACTAAAGATAGTTGTTGCTTATGTTGCCCCTAGGAGACCTGGAGAACTTGGAAAGCCTTACAGATCACCATACCGGCAGCTTTAGTACAAGTTCTTCTATAGAGTCATCCTATATCCACAGGACATATTTTCAAGACCCCCAGCACATGCCTGAAACTGGACAGTACCAAATCCTAATCAATTTTTTAAACTTTTAAACTGTTGGAAGTGTAGTAGCCGTTTCTCCATTGGAGACTCAACCACTTCAGTAACTTGTATAATTTTTGATCCAGACCTATGCCTGAGTGTGTAACCATCTCTTACTTGCAGTAAATGGCTTGGTGTCATTTGTTTTAGGGGGTCCCTCACTGAAGTCTTTGTATAGCTTCAGTGCCCTCTGAGGCAACTCATCACCGTCAATCAGAACACGTTTTCTATTCATGTCTTTCACCCACACTTCCCGTGCCCTTTCCATCTTAACTAAGCACTTACTGTACACTGTGGCTGTAACTTTTGCAGTTTGAAGTGCAACAGCAGAACTGTCACTAATTTCTTTTTTCTTCTTCACAATATCATGCATAAAAGAATGTATTTACTGTAGATCTTAACCTCGGCATAAATTTTTCCCCTTCCTTATTAAGTGGAGAACTTCCATCTTTTCACTTAAAGGAAGAACTTTATGGTTTTTCTGGTCATATTCAAATCGGTACCATCAATATTCTTGCATTTTGGGGCCAGTATTAAGTAAAATAAAGGTTACTTGAATACAAGCACTGCCATATCATAACAGGCATCATATATGCTAGCCAGCAGGTAGTATATTTGATCCAGGTATAATTATTGAATAAATAGGTTAAAAAGTTGCCTGAGTACAGATTTAAAAACTCTTTTCTGCTTAAGTGCTTTCTAACAACTCCTTTTGGTGTAAATAGTTTGGTGAAATCCAAATTATACTGTATTTTCTGCTCAAACCTGTTTATTGCTAGTAAAATTGTTTCCTGAAAGATATTAAAATCTGCTAAAACTACTGATAAACTACTATCATAAAATAATAGCTAGGATAAATTCATGAAGAAAAATTTTAAATATCTAAAGTCAACCAACAACATTTATTAATCATTTACTATATGTATGACATTTGGGATACAAAGATGAGAAAGTTAATTAAAAATATTTTTTGACTACCGGTTGTGTACCGGGCATTCTTTAGTTTGGAGATGCAGAAGCAAAAAAAAAAAGCTAAGTACAATTTCTTCTTTTATGGGTCTCATATCATTGGGAAAGAAAAGTCAATATAGTTTTAAAACATTAATTCATTCATATTTTAATTAAATAAAATATTTCTGCTCTGCAGATAATTAAAACAGTATACATGACTGGGTGGTCTGGCAAAATTTCCATGAGGACACGATAACTGAAAGGCCAGTTGGAGTCAGCCAGGTGCAGTTCAAGGAGAAGAGCCTTTCAGCAGGGGAGACATGCAGGGCAAGGGGACTAAGATGGCAAAGCTTGGGGTGTTCCTGGGACTGAACTGGAGTAGCAGATGAGGGGAGAGAGTAAGAAAATAAAAGTACAATAGAAGTAGAATTATAGTCAGGGGAAGACATTTGAATATTATTCTAACTGGTATATCAATTATTTGGCCAGTTCTAAGTAGAAGAGTGATATGATACAGCATGGAATAAAGAAATGACCAGTGGAGTTGGCAAAATGAAGGGTATTAGAAACTTTTAAAAGAACGATTAGTGGAATAATGGAGACAAAGCCCAACTGGAGCAGATTGAGAGACTAAAAAAGAGCAAGTAAGACACAGTAACTCCCCAAAATTTTCTCTGAAGGATAGGAAAGAAATGAGCGGTTCTGGGGGAGTTGGGGTTCAAATTAGTTTTTTCCTCTTTTTAATAAGAAAATATACTACAAATTTTATGAATGTTGATGTGTACAACCTAATAAAAAAGGGAGAATTTGTGATTCAGGGGAATGGTTCCTTCTTCTCAGGAACAAAATCTTTGAGTCAGAGAATAGACGGGACCCATATCTTTGCCAGAGGAGTTGACCTTGACTTCTGATGGATAAAAAGTAAATTTACCTAACATAACAGGGGGAATGCAGAGAGCACGTTATACAGATGGGGCTGTGCTGGTAGGATTAGTGGTCAGAAAATACTTGAATTCCATTTTCTCAGTGGGTGGCCTGGGTAAAGAGGTTTGAGAAGAGTAGAAAAGATGAGTAAAAAGATTTCAGTAACGTCACCAAGAATATCCATGAATAAGGAATTGCCACAGGCATTATATAAAACTTTGAAATGTGGATCATGTTCTCTTGACTGGATCACATACAGAAATGAGGATGCACAGAGGCCTTTGTGTAGGTAGGAGATGATAAAAGAGAATGGACAGGGCCAAACGTTTGGAGAAATTTTGCCACCATTCTTTACAGAGCTCTTCGTCCGTTTATTCAGAAGAATTTATTAATAGTACTAGAATGCTTTTCTTTTTACTTTCAATCACCTAAACTCTCCTTTTAAAACTACTCCATTTCCTAAGGTAGAAAGTTGTCCCCTAGTGAGTTCCTTAATTATTTCACTGAGAGGTGTAATTATTACTCGTGAGCTCCATGCTTTGCTATTATCGCCATGCTAAGTTTAGCCTTTGATATTTTCATTCCATAATTTTAGCCTACTGTGAGATAAATGAGCAGAAAAACCAACCGCAGTAATATGGACTCATAGAAAAGACATTATAAACAATGCAAGTCGTCTTCTTTTTGCCTAGAGAGCGAAGTGACTTACCCAAACATCAGCCCCTTTCATTGCAATGCTAGAAGGATAAGGGGGCTTCTCCGTTCCAGCCCTTGACACTCTTTTCATTTAGCTCTTGCTTTAGAGTAAATAATATTTTCCTTTGAAATCATGACAGCTCTATTAATGCACATTTCTTTTTTTTTCTTCTGTATTTGGGGTTTTTCATGATTAGTGGACCTCTTCCAGTTTTCCAGAACTTGAGCAGCAGACACGTCCCTTTAAAAAACTCTGCCAACCCCAACTTTTTAAGTAAATATTATATTGTGAATTTACCTGCACTGTGTGGGGGATGGACTAAGTATTTAAAAGTGATCATAGTGCCCAAGCCGGTTTGGCTCAATGGATAGAGCGTTGGCCTGCGGAATCAAGGGTCCCAGGTTCGATTCTGGTCAAGGGCACATGCCTGGGTTGCGGGCTCGGTCCAACGTGCAGGAGGCAGCCAATCAATGATTCCCTCTCATCATTGATGTTTCTATCTCTCTCTTCCTATCCCTTCCTCTCTGAAATCAATAAAAAATATATATATTAAAAAATAAAAAATATATAAAAGTGACCATAGTGTTCAGATGAGATGATAGCTTTAACTAGATTTTCTCCTAAGGAAAATGTTAGAGGATATCTAATCACTATGCTGTACATCTGAAACCGATACAAAATAACATGTAATGTAAAGTGTAATTGAAAGATAAAAAGTATTTTAGAGGAAACCCATAAAGATTATAAATAATTTTGAATGTGTTTTTTAGATAAATATAGTTAAATATCAAGATTCCATATACTAGTAAGTCTATATTGTCTTTTAGTTCAAGTATAAGTGCCTTGTTTCTCCCTTTGATTTTCAGAGACTTTAGTATCTGAATTACCACTCACAAAAGTTCAGCACCTAATATGGGTTTAAAATATGGAGGATAAATTTTAAAAATAGATATTGAAAGAAACTGATTTATCAATTTAAAACAAATTTTATTTAAAACTATAAATTGGAGCATGAGTTTTAAATAGCTTTCTTTCATCAGTTGTTGACAGTTTGATCTAATGTATTGCTAGGCATCATAAAAGATGATTACCAAAGTAAAACATATAGTTTAAATGTATTCAGCAGAGCAATAGCTAATGCAGTTATGTGATTTAGGATGAGGCGTTATCTTGTTAAATTAAAATATCATATTGTTCAATTTTTAAATAATTGAAAAAGTTTGATTGATTAATGCACATAGAAGTTACAATACATTTTCCAAGGAAATTGAAGTAGATTTCCCCTATCCATTAATTTCCATTACCGCCCATTCAGTTATTCAGTTCTGCCCACTGGCAGCCAGTCACTGCATGCAACATTTGCCTCACATTTTCTATTAGCCGATCTCACTCTCAAGCTTATCAAATGGCAAACTCTAAATGTTTGGAAATTATATTAAAATAGGGTTTCTAATTGTGAAGAAGTAACATAATAGGTAGCACAGAATGCCTTTCTCATGTAATGCCCATTCAGGAGCCCAGATTGGGAAGAGAGTTGAAGACTGTGCTCTTTTCCAGAGATGTGGCCTTTCCTTCCTTCATCACGCCTAATAGATGCCCAGGGGACACAGGATAATAAGGCCTCTGTTATTGTCAGGGGAAACCTACAGGAACAAGCTAGACCTAAGGCTACAGGAATGCTATGAATTGTAGATGTTATTCTTTTTTTGTTTTGTTTTTTAATCTGTTGGGATTGGGGCAAAATCTGACATGGCGTTATGTAGAAGATTTAATTGGCCTATAGGCAACTCTGTTAAGAATTCCCAGTGCCTGACATTCTCAATAGCAAAGGATTATACATATATGTCATTCTCTCTTATCTGAATAAAATACATAAGTGCTTTAGAGATTCATGAATTTGAAATGTAGTCTTAATTTTCAAAAGAAAATATTGGATAGGAAGTGTTCAAACTGGGCTAATTAAAAAAAATTTAAAAAAAACACACACATTAGGTGACAATTTTACTTCACTGTGATTAAGAAATAGAATATACAAAAGCTGATGATGCTACGTATTGTATTTTATAGTAGAAGATGCAACTATAAAGAATTAAATGACAAGATTATATGGGAGAGAAGACAACCTGATGTGGAAAAGCAGTGGTAGTCCTTCTCTGGTCTCATATTAAAAATTCCGTATAAATACAGAAAAATGAAACTATGTAAGTTTATGTAGAAAGACTGAAACTAGCATGAATACTGCGTTCCACTTAACAAGAAAATCATTCTAAAATAAAATTTTAAGGTTTTTATTTAAGAAGTATAATCTTTTATTTCTTTTCTTTGGTTATAGTAATAAAGTCATTCATGCATAACATTTATTAAGAGCTTTTAATTAGTTGTCAGCATTGAAATCCATGGGTTTTATCTAGCCAATTATTTGATATGGCTTGAAAAAATCCATAAAAGATTTTACAAGTTCTATAAATTCAGAGCAAAAGCAAAAATTTTAGAACTATTAAAGTGAAAATAAATGTAATTTGGCCACGAGATAGTCATTTAAGCCACTTTTGTAATATTGACATTTTAATAATGCAAGTCCATTAAAAAACATCAGTTTGGAATTTATCATCATAAAAAAAATAATTGAATGACCATTACACAAAAGTCTCTCCAAGAATATGGTCTGCCAAATTTGAAAGCAGAGACCTGTACAGATGATTGGTAAACAAGACAATCTCTATTTTCTGACAATGCATTCATTACTTTTCTACATATTAATTCATATAGCCCAAAGAATACCCCTGTTTTTCAGTGAAATGAAAGTTTGTGTTCAAGAACTTGAAATCCAAAAAAAACACAACAACAACAAAAAAAACTTAAATCCCCCTAAGATAAAAATTATTTCAATCAGGTAGTTACATATTACATATATAATATAGGTAACATACATACACACATACATGACACACATCTATATTAATAAACTATCGTGCTATATAAAAATTTCATTATTTTTGAACAAATAGAAATGGTTGTGAAAGTCATATAGTTCTTTTCTCCCTTAACTGACTTCACAATGGATTCTTTTCTCAATTGTTTAATGAGAAGTACATCTAAGAAATGTTACTCAGCTCTTAAAAATAAAATTTAAAACTGGAAAATATATGTTTATTATTTTTTTTAACTTTAAATGCAGGTACCTAGACTCAAAAAAGACTCCAGTATATATTGCATACTTTCCATTATTAACTCCCTTAAGTTAAAAAAAAATAATTGAGCTCTCAGAAGCATCAATAGGAATGATTCTCTTAACTGACTTAATGGAAGTTGGAACCTAGCCAGTGTGGCTGTGTGTGTGTGTGCGCGCACGCGCGCGCATGCAATTATTATATAACAATATAATATGTAACTGTCATATAATTATAGAACAATATCAATAATATGTTATACAATAATATTCTTAAGTGAGAATGTACCTTAATTTGAAAATCCACCCGATATAAAGCATTTATGAAATCTGACACATGATAATTTATAAAGAAAATTGGATCTAAATGAAAAGTTGTCAGTCAACTTTGTGTAAAGTGAGGGATATCTAACTGGATTTTTAAACAAAAATTATGTGGCTTCTTTCGCAAAATCCTTTTTAAGATAACGTGATTGATCACAATTATTTGATACATTTGGATATTTGTAAAATAAGTTTTGTAGATATGGACACATTTGAGGGAAAAGAAAATGTGTATCTTTTAAGTGTAAAGCCAGACTAATCCTTGAACAGTATAGGCGAGTTACTTTTTTTAAATGATGAATTCATCTTGTATATAACTATTGTTCTTTGTAGTGGTTCAAGTGTTTCTTCCTTAAAGTGTTTGTGAACCGGGAGCAATACCATCATGAAGTTTTTGTTAAAAATGCAAAAATTTAAGTCCAATAGACACATACTAAAAATCTAATCTATATTTTAACAAGATATCTCATTAATTTGTATAGATGTTTGTTGAGAAGCAATGAATCAAGACTAAAATTTTTTAAAAATTAAATAACAATGAAAACAATATTGAGGGATACATAGGCTGGAAGGACATAGATAAATACACTGAGACCACACCAGGCCTTAGGGTTAGAATGGTGTGGTGCATGTGTACAATGGAATACTACTCAACCATAAGAAAAAATGAAATACTGCCTTTTGTGACAATATGGATGGATCTTAAGGATATCACACTAAGCAAAATAAGTCAGATAGAAAAAGTTAAGAACCATATGATTTCACTCATGTGGGATATAAAACTGAAAGCAACATGTGAACAAACATGTCTAATCTTAAAAAGTCTGTTGTATATGTTGGTTTGTCTCTGACACATAAGACAGGATGAAACTTGCCCTGGTGTCACCTGGAGCTGCAGAGCTGAGCCCAGGTGCTCTTCCGGAATGGAAGCTTTATACCTTATGTGCACAAGAATTGGTGGTGGGCAGGCATGGCTCAGACATAAGCTCTGTCTACTTTTGTGACTTAGAAAAGATGTTTATCCTCTCTTAGCATCCTCTGCCTTGTTTTTAAAATTGGAAAGTGTAGGGGGGGGAGGAACTGATTTTACAGGCTGGAATTATTGTAAGGTTCAAATAAAACAGTATGTGCAAATTAATTGTCATAGATTAAATATACAGGTTATGGTAATTATGATTACTTATTGAAAATCTTCAGCAGCACAGGCCTCTGAGTATGTTTAGCATATATTCTGAAAAATAGTAACAGTTGAAAATTTCAGAGAATTATGATTTGTGTTTTGTTTAGGGTTTCTTTTGTCAAAGAAGAATTCTTTTTAAAGGAACATACAATTTTGTTGCTGCCAATTAGAAAGGTATTTATTCTAACCTTGGGTAATGCAATGATAATAAAACCTATTTAGGTTTTGGAAACCTATAGAAGATTTTTTATCCCAGCAGAGGAAGTAAGAATATGGTTCCAGAAATGATACCCTGCCAGGAAGGATTGTATCCTGAAAAACTAGGAAGGGACCAAATTAAAAAAACAAAATCTGTGCTTGATTTATTATGTTATTATAAAAAGAAAGGGGATAAATGAAGAAACACTATAATAATGCCCAAATGACATTTTTTATCATTAAAAAGAACCATGTCCTTGAAAAGCAGTCCTTTTACAAAATTGTTGTGATTTGCTGTCATCTAATCACATTTCTACTCTAATTTAACTTTACAGAATGTTGGAAAGATGTCTAGAGAGGCAGAATAGAGAAAAGGTAATTTTATTTAAGGTCAAACATTTTGAAACCACCATATAATGGTGGTTTTATCTTAAGAATGCTTAAGTAACATTCTCAGTCGCTCACACTTGTTTGCATTTCTGTCATGGTGTCTAGAGGAAACTTGGAATCTAAAACTGAATTCTGATCTTTAGTGAATAATTCTTTAAAGAGACAGTTATCTCATCTGTTTCTCTTCAGAAGGGCCTCTATAATATCACTTCAGCTACTGTCATTATAGTTTTGTCAATGGATATATCATCGCTAAAGGTCATATCAGCATATCTGTAAATAGTGAGCAGTCAACAGATACATGTTATCTATCCCAAATATATATGTTATTTAATTTTACAAAAAAACCCTCATTTTAGTTATGTACTAATCATCTGAAAATGATAACAATAGGACCAATTTAAGGATTTAAAAAACACATAATTAGCCCAGCTGGTGTGGTTCAGTGGTAGAGCATCAAACTATGAACCAGGAAGTCACAGTTCTATTCCTGGTCAGGGCACATGCCTGGGTTGTGGGCTCAGTGCTCAGTAGGGGGCATGCAGGAGGCATCCAATCAATTATTCTCTTTCATCATTGACGTTTCTCTCTCTATCCCTCTCCATTCCTCTCTGAAATCAATAAAAATATATTTTTTAAAAAGACATGATTACATTATTTTTATATTATATTTTATTTCTAGGTCACAAGTTAGTTTGTACAAACTCAGAAAAGAATAATAATGTTCTTGGAAATATATGCTTGTGGTTTTGGTTTGTGTGTGCAGTTTTTCTTTTCTTTTTCTCTTCTTGGTTAAATATCTAAATCTAGGCTGCCAGCATCCTAGAAATTACATTTGCAAGAAATAGAATCTATTTCATATTCTTAAAATGTTTAAGCATAAATGATTCTATTTTTGGTGAAACCAATCTTTACAACATTACTTCCAAATATATGTTTTGGTAATCTCCAAAAATATTTGGCTATATATTTAAGTGCATAATCATTATCAAAATGTGGCAGTTGGGAATAAGAGCTGATTCACTCCCAAAATCTTACATTTACACAGCTGTGTCTGGATTGCAGGCATAAGAAACAAATAAGAAACCCTATCTTGTGAATCAGCTTGAAATATTTTGGAAATAAGTTTCTACAATTCTTCTTAATGATTATAGACATACTATATAAAAATTACTTCACTAGTTTCTTATTATTTTTTCCTGTTTATCTTTAAACACAAATATTCTCCCTATTTAATTAACTGTAGCAATTCAAGTTCACAGAGAATCCTCAAACCATGGTCTGAGATTGGCTAACTGTGCAGCCCGTTCAGTTCAAGTTTTTCATTTGAGCCACTACATGGGTTATGTTTGTGACCAACAGGATTTTAAGGGCCTGTTTCTCCTCAGAACAAGCCACATCCTCTTCAGTCTGAGTCACATTAGGGCAGGACTATAATTCCTTGGCCTGCATGCAACTTCAGAACTTCCAGAATAGAAATAAGATGCTGCAGTTTTTTCTACATATACCAGAGCTAAAAGGAGAAAGAAAGTTAGCTGAATTTCTGAGACTAATATGGAATCTTCCAAATATAATTATCAAAACAAGCATCCTTCTGTCAGTTTAAGAGACTAAAAGAACTTTAGCTCTGATTCTTTTAATGCTTAAACAAGAAGTGAAACAAAGTTATCAATGTGTCCCTGGGGAGAGTAAATAGTCTATTTTTTTTTTTTAGAAACTGTTTTAAACATACACTAGGTAGAGAAGCCCAGCAATCTCTGTCAATGGGCTCAGATGCAAAATATGAATATCCTGAGGCCTCTCTCGCGGCATTGGGATCCTCGAGTTCAGGTCTCAGAAGTCACAGGTTAACCCTCCAAGCAAGCAAAGTCTAGAAATGTAGAAAGTTATCTGGTTCTTCCCTGGATGCCTTGTATGCTTCCTTCGTTCCGGATTTTAATATTCGTGCCTTTGTGAGAACGAACTTCACTAGCTTGAGGCTCTTCCCAGTACTTATTTTCCGTAATTCTTCTTTTTTAAGTTTTTGTTAAAAACAAGACTGTCCATTTCCAATTGTTTAAATGCTGAGTACATTCCCATTGTATTTTCCCCAAGAATAGATGACTACTTTAGAAAAGTCAGATTGCTAAAAAGAAAAGAGAGGAAGGAAAGAAGGAAGGGAGGGAGGGAGGAAGGAAGGGAAGGAAGGAGAGGAAGGAAAGAAGGAAGGAAGGGGGGAAGCGAGATGGGAGCAAAACATTCTTACTAGTAAGTCCTTTAAAGAACTTCTGTCTCCATCTGATATGAAAAGATAGTGCCTTGTGCAGAGCAGATCTGATGTTCTCTTTCAGGCTAGTCTTTTTGTGGAAACAAACCTGATGCTCACTGTTGTAAGATAAGGGGCATAGCATTGATTGTATCCACTTAGGATTTTTCAATGTCACTTTCTGAGAGTGATCATAGATTTGGTAATATTCTCGATACTAACACATCTACTACAAAGGATATTTGTTACAACTTGAGAAAAAAAAAACAACCTAACATGAATAAAATTGTTTTTTTGTTTGTTTGTTTGTTTTTTACATTTTTTACTTTGTTTTTGTTTCTTGCTTTTAAACATTGGGGAATTTTTCTGTGTAAGAAAAGGGCTCTGGAAGGAGCTCAGAGCATAAGTAATTTTTGGTTTGTTTTTATTTTCTATGTCGCTAGCTATGTGATTTTGGGTAAGTCATTTCATTTCTCCATGCCTCAAGTTTTCATTTGCTATAACAAGATGTTTGCATGAACTATAAAGTCATGTTATTTTCAGTTTTAAATTCTGTGCTTCTTGAAAATAATCAAGTGATATATGTGATAAAATCAGCAGTATGTGTATGTGTGTGTGTGTGTGTGTGTGTGTGTGTGTATATATGTGGGCACACATATATGGCTTTTAAAATTGAGATATGATTTACATACCATAAAATTCACTTTTAAAGTGAACAGTTCAGTGGATTTTAGTGTACTCTCAAGATTGTGCATCATCACTACCTCCGAATTACAGAGCATTTTTATCACTCAGAAAGAAACCCCATACCAAATAGCATTCACTCACATTCATTCTTCCCTCCTCCTAGCCCCTGGTAAACATTAATTTACTTTCTGACTGTATGGATTTTCCTATTCTGGACAACTAATATAATGAAATCATACATATGTGGCCTTTCTGTATGTTATCATTCACTTAACATGTCTTAATGTTGTAGCATCTATTATTGCTTTATTCGTTTTTGTAGCTGAATAATATCCAACTGTATGACCACATTTTGTTTGTCTATTCTTTAGCTGATGGATATTTTGTTTTGTTTCTGAATTTTGGCTGTTATTAATAAAACTCTTGTAACCATTCATTTACAAGTTTTTGTAAACATGTTTTCAGTTATATTGAGTACATAGCTAAGAGTGGTATTGCTGAGTCATACGGTAACTATTTAACATTTTGAGAACCCACCAGACTGTTTTCCAAAATAGCTGCACCATTTTACATTTCAGCAATATCTGAGGAGTTCAATTTCTCCAAATATTCACCAATGTTTGTTATTGTCTGTCTTTTTTATTATACTGATATTAAAGCTAGACAAAGTAATTTAAATAAATGAAAACTACAAATCAGTATCTCTCATCATATAGATGTAAAAATTCTATATAACATTTTTTAAAATATAACTCAACAATATATACAAATAATATTACATCATAACTAGTATTTAGAATGCAATGTTGGTTTAATATTTGAAAATAAATCACTAATTTACCATATTTGAAAATTAAAAGGAAAAATAAACATGGAACCATATAAGCATTTCACACCTGCTCCCCAAAAAAGAGAAAACCAAATAAAAAATATCATGGCAAACTAGGTATAAAAGAGAACTTCTTCAACTGGATAAGCAGCATTTATGGAAAACCCACAACAGAGAGCTTATGTAATGATGAATAACTGAATGGTCTTCCCCTAAGATCAGGAACAAGACAAGGATGCCCCCTTTTCTGTCAGCTTTACTGAGGTATAATTGACAAATAAAGTTTTAATATATCTATTTAAAGTGCACATTGTGATGCTTTGACGTATGTATGCATAGTGAAAGGATTCCCACTATCGAGTTAGTTAATACATCCATCACTTCTCATATTTACCTTTTTGTGTGTGTGTATAAGGACAATTAAGATTTAGTATCTTAGCATTTTCAATTATATAATACAATATTAGCATTATCAACTATATTCACCATGGTATACATTGACTCTGAAACATATTCATCTTATAGATGAAGGTTTATGCCATTTTACCTAACCCCTACCTATTTCTCCCACCCCTCAACCCCCAAGCCCTTGACAACCACCATTCTTTATATCACTATTTCTAAGAGTTCAACTTTTTTTTTTTAAAGATTTCACATATAAGTGATAACATGCAGTATTTTTCTTTCTTTACCTGGCTTATTTCACTTAGCATAATGGCCTCTAGATTCATCCATGTTGTCATAAATGGCAAAATAATCTTTTTTATTAAGGCTGGATAATATGTGAGATATACAGAATACATATATATATATATATATATATATATATACACACACACACACACATACACACACACACACACACACACACACTGAGTGTCCATATTATTATGATCTCTGAACGCATAACAATCTGGCCACACGTGTGTGTGTGTGTGTGTGTGTGTGTGTGTGTGTGTGTGTATGTATGTATTAGAGGCCAGGTGCATGAATTCGTGCATGGGTGGGGTCCGGCCAGCCTGGCCAGGGGGAGGGAACATGAGTAGTTGGCCGGCCTGCCTGCTGGTCGAACTCCTGGTCGAGGGGAAAATTTACATCAGGGGTCCTCAAACTTTTTAAACAGGGGGCCAGTTCACTGTCCCTCAGACCATTAGATGGCCAGACTATAGTTTAAAAAAACTATGAACAAATTCCTATGCACACTGCACATATCTTATTTTGAAGTAAAAAAACAAATCGGCAAAAACACCCGCATGTGGCCCGCGGGCCGTAGTTTGAGGATGCCTGATTTACATATTAGCCTTTTATTATATAGGATATACACTGAGTGGCCAGATTATTATGCATTCAGAGATCATAATAATGTGGCCACTCAATATATATATTACACTTTCTTTAAGGAATGTTTACTCTTGTCCCTACCATTCAATGTTGTACTGGAGGGTCTATCCAGGAAAATTAGATTTAAAAAAAGTAATAAAATCTTTCAAATTGGAGATGAAAAAAACACACACAACTATCTGTACTTGTAGATTGTATTATCTTGTATATGGAGACTCCTAAGGAAACCACACACACACACACACACACACACACACACACCACACAACTATTAATGAATTTGGCAAGGTTGCAAGATCAACATACCAAAAATCAGTTGTCTTTCTATAAAACTGCAACAAAATACTCCAAAAATGAGCTTAAAAACAAGCCCATTACGTAGCATTCATCAGTGATAGGTTTTTTTAAGGGTGTGTTTCTAGCAGAAAGCAGAAAGAAAGAATGCAAGCTATCAATTTGGAATAGTAGTTGTGTTAACTTTGGAGAGTGGAAATGAAGGCTTAGAGGGTACACTTGACCAAAGCCACTGTTGTTTGAGTCCCTGTGTTTACGCGTACATGTAGCACAGTGCTGGGTCCATAGTAAACTTGTTATTGTTGAACTGTGAAGCACAGAATTACTCTGAAGCTGTCCGTTGTGTTGAACATGAGAGCCTCCTGTTCCTTTGACCATGTTTCCTGATTGGCATATTTTTATTTCTTTTAGGACAATAGTCCAATTTCCAGGACTGATCCTTTTAGAAAAAAATTATATAAATATAATATAAAATATATATTTGGCCTAGAAAGACAAGATACTCAGAGCAATTGATTGAAGCAAGTAAATAGAGGATGCTAATCTCTAGTTTTTTCTTAAATAAATGTCTTAAGTTATTTCCAAAGTTGGGAGAGAGTAGTGGAAGGGTCCCATTACAAAAACAAACCTTTGAATAGGTTTTTTTAATTTAATTTCTAAAGTTTCCCACTGTTCCCAATGGTTCTTGCAAGCCCCCAAGACTTCAGAGCCAGAATGATAGTTAATGTTACCAGTTGTTTTAAATGTCATTTAACAATTTGTCTTATTCAATGGGAGAAAGAATCAGAAAACATAATTCACAAAAGGACTCAATATTTATATAATTTTAATTCACTTTTCTCTCCTGGGTTAAAGAAAGAATAAAAACAATTTAGTCTTTAAAAGCTTGGCATAAATTATTCTACAAATTTTGTGCATACGATAAAGCAACAGTAAAAGGCTATCATATTGATTGTTAATATTACACCAGGCATATTGCTAATGTACATTTGACTAGGCTTTCTCAACTTATTGGCTTTATTGACATTTTAGGTTGGATAATTTTTGCTGTGGGGACTTTTCTATGCATTTTAGGGTGTTTAGCAGGATCCTTGGCCTCAAACAAATAGATATCAGTAATATCTGCTCCAAATCATAAAAAAAAAATGACCTATGGGGCATAATGACCCTTGACTGAGAACTTTATAACCTCACCACAACTCTAAGGTAGGTATAATTGTGATTCCTGTTTTATATCCAAAGAAGTGAAGTGGGAGGAGATTAAATTCCTCTAGGAAACATACCTAATAAGTGCTAGAGTCAAAAGTTGAAGCTAGACTTTATCTTGATGCTTCCATGCCCCATCCTGACCACCAGATTCTCTTACTGAATTCTTATTTGTTCATATAATAGGGTTTATACAGGGCACAGCTATTAAGAAAGGAATATTTCACTAAGAAGCCATGACAATAAATATTCTGATATTTCAATTTTAGATAACATGTTAGCTAACCTATTTGAACCCCGCATAGCCCCAATTGCTTTTTTTATTGATTATTTCAAGTGAAATTGTCACTAAATGGGAATAGGTCTAGATCCTCATTGTTTCTATAACATTATAAATCCAAACAATATTTTTATTATATTTAATGAGGTGACATTGCTTAATAAGATTATATAGGTTTCAAGTGTACATGTCTATGATACATGGTCTGTAAATTGCATTGTGTGCCCACCACCCAAAGTCAAATCATCTTCTGTCACCATTTTACCCTTTACCACCCCTTCACCCTTTCCTCTCATAACCAACCATCCTGTTGTCTATGTCTATGAGTTTCAGTTTTATGTCCCTCATATGAATTGCATATTTTATGTCCTTCTCACTTCATTTTAAGGGACAGTAAGGTCTGATGGCAAAAGTATGGATCTGGTGTCAGATTGCCTGTGTTTGAATGTAGTCTCTGCTTTTTATTAGTTTTGTGATTTGGGGGAAGAGACCTGGTCTTTCTGTACTTAAGTGTCCCCACATATACACATGGGCTGATGGTAGTATCTCCACATCGAGTTTGTGCTGGGATGAGATGAAACACAAGTTCTGTAAATGTTAAATCTTAGTTTTAAAATCTTACTTGTTTTAAGCCCATCACTTTAATAAATAAAGTACCAGAAGTATATATTATCCTTGCTTTGCTGAAAGAACTAGCTGAACACTTTCTCTGCTAAACCCTGAAGAGAATCTGAGTTTCTGGGGCAGATACAGCCAGTGTTTCTCCAACACTGTTTTCTGAGATGTGTGTTTCATGTTTTTACTAACCTAGCTCTTGCCAGGCAGGTCTCTATGAAAACTTTGGGTCCTACCCTACACTGCTGCTACAGTAACTGACTGGAAAAGCTACAGAGTTCATTCCTTTTCTTATTCAGTCATTTGCCCCTTAAATAACTATCACTTTCTATTTTCCAGATTATGTTGTAAGTGCTGGGTGATAAAGAAGCATTGCCTTTTCTATAAAAATGTTCGTGGGAATTGGAAAAGACAGGCTCTGTCATATTTCAAATCTGAACTCAACCATTATCTTCCTGTTTGGGTCCAACCAGTTTGCTTAACCTCTCTGTGCTGTTTTCTCATATATTAAAGTTCCTGCCTCCCGGGGTTGTTAGAGTAGATTAGACGATATGTGCAAACCACCCAGCATCTCTCTAGCCTGTAGGGTACATGTGCTGTAAGTGGTAAATTATATTCTGGGCTCCTATATGATAGTTCTGAAATAATAGTAATAAAAAGAAAACTGCAAAAATGTCCAGCTAGGTTGGAAGAATGACCAGAGTACCCATAGCATTTCACAACGGGCTAAAGCTAGTGGACTGGTGCATCCAAAGATGCACTCAGACCGCCAAAGAGTGCTATTTATTCTTGTTACTCTTTTACGTGTTAGAAAACAGTCGGGGTTCAGGGGAGGGACATGCCCTCCTCTCTCTTGGAAGCTTTGCCTATGATGCTCACCTCACTAGTATCTTTCATCCTCAATACCTTTGACACTTACTCCTAGACTTTATAAAATTTATTCTTTATAAATCAATTATTCTTAATATGTCTCCCCTCCCTAATTAGATTCTAAATTTGCAGGTAGGACACATACCTTTCTCCTTTTTTTAGTTGTTTTTCATAGTTTTATATAGTGGTATTAGATTAATACATGTTAATTCATTACTCAAAAACAGTAATGTGGAAAATTAATGGATTTTGCTCAAAAAGGTTGGGAGATGCTGACCTAGTCTTCCTTCAGTTGCCTTGTCCTACAGGCAACAATAATATTTATTTATGTTCCTCTGACATAGCTTTAGAGAACATTTGAGAAGCTTTTATATTTTGTTTATTAATAGAATTTACTTTTACACTGGCATATTTGCAACCTCAGTTTTAAAAAGCCTACTTAAAATTGTTCTCTTAACGAAGGAACATGATGGCTAAGTAGATGATCACATTAAATGCTGTGTAACAACCACTTACAGAGTTTAAGTCACTTCTCTGCAGTTACTCTTAGGACTGCCCTGAAGACCTGCAGCTGGACACTGCTGGTGGCCATCAGGCCCAAGCTTTGCCTCTTCAGTGTTTTATTTACTAGCATTTTGTGAACTGTGATTTTCAACCTGTTCATAACATCTCTGGTATATAATTACTTTCATCCTTCACTTCATATTTTTTTATGACATGAGTATTGACATGTCAGCTGTGGGTGGGTTTAAATGCTACTTCCCTAACCAGACCATGGTGTGTGTGTGTGTGTGTGTGTGTGTGTGTGTGTGTGTGTGTGTGTGTGTGTGTTTATCAGAGAGCGAGAGCGAGAGAGAGAGAGAGAGAGAGAGAGAGCGTGTCAGCATATAAATGGGAATGCAAGCAATATAGCCTGGGACCTGGCTCCTTCCCTTTGTGCTCATCTCCAGCTGTCTTTCCTCGCCTGCTGCACCCCACATGTGAGCACTTGAGTCAGTCTTCATGGCTCAGTCTGTTTATCTCTGATCTGAAAGTGCTGCTCACTGAACCCTCAGGTCCTGGGACCATCCTGACCCAGTCAAAGGACATCATCAATCTCACATTTTACGTTGACAGTGAATCCCAGTTTTAGAAACGAAGGACATTTCTTTGTGAAGAAGTTCCTACTGAGTGCCCCGTTTACAGAAACTCCATCTCTGTCTTGGTTCTCAGTTTATGAATAATTGAAATTCAACCTCGGATCCCAAGCCTCATGACTAAAGCTCTTGCCCAAGGTCTTTCCTGCCTCCTTCTCTGTTCTCCTGGAAGTCTGCCACTGTGTACCACTAGATCTCCTGCATCACCTACTCACCCATCCACATTTCCTTCCCAGCACTGCTGAGCCTTCCGTGGGTAATTATTTCAGTCAAGTGCACCTGTCAAAGCCTCGGTTCCGGGATGTCCCCAATCTGCTCTGCAAGCTGCTGAGTCAGCCCTGAATCACACTCTCTGTGGGTAGCATTTGAATCAACTAAAGGCGGCTGTGCAAGCTCAGTGCAGACAATGAAAACTGAGTGCTGACAGCACCATGGAGGCAGCGTGGGAAGGGAAGCCTCTGCAAGGTGATCCATTTAACCCCATTTCTTCCAAAGGATTGGCTGAGGAGCTCTAAAATAATTATATTGGATTGGGATTGAATAGTGTTATGTGGTGGCCTTTGACTTTCATTTGGAAAAAGAAAATATATCATAATATAAACATGATTTAATGAGCATAAGGAGTGAGATTTGATGGCATAAAATTTTTACATATGTTATATATCATTTCTCCCAGGAGGAGGAAGAAATGATTAACTTCACTAAAATGAATGAATACTGTAGGCCTCCAGGTACCATTAACTAAAAGTATTGCTTTTGTGTGCTTGTATGTAAGGGAGTGTGGGCTAAATGGAATACATAGGAAGTTCCTAAATGGAATACATTGAAAGTATTGATCCAGAAATTAAAATTGTTTGTAATTAATTAATCTGTATATTTTTCCCCATGATAGGATTTTTTTTTTTACCTTAGAAAACCACACATTTTACTTTTAACCTACACACACTACCCTATGTAATGACAATTGGTGTGACTTGAATTTGTTGGTTAACTACAGAAATATTATAAGACTGACTTATATTATTGTAACAGCTTTTCTATTTCAATTTTTAAAATTATTTTTAATTGAATTTATTGGGGTGACGTTGGTTAAGAAAACCATACAGGTTTCAAGAGCACAGCTCTATAACACATCATCTTCATACTGAACCCCGTCTCTTTTTGCCACCATTTATCACCCTTTTGCCCTCTTCAACCTCTCTGACCCCCTTTCCCTCTGGCAATCACCATACTATTATCTGTGACTTTTTTTCCCCCTTAACCCTTTCATCTTTTTCATCTAGCTCCCCAACTCCCCTCCTTTCTGACAGCTCTCAGTCTGTTCTGTGCATCTATGATTCCGTTTCTATTTTGTTTGTTAGTTAATTTTTTTCATTAGATTCCACCTAGAAGTGAAATCATATGGTACTTGTCTCACTTTGAATGGCTTATTTCACTTAGCATAATACTCTCCAGGTCCATCTATGCTGTTGCAAAAGGTAAGATTTCCCTTCATTTTTATGGTTGATTTAGTATTCCATTGTGTAAATGTACCACAGATTTTTTTATCCACTCATCTACTGATGGGCATTTGGGCAGCTTCCAAATCTTGGCTATTGTAAATAATGCTGCAATGAACATAGGAGTGCATATGTTCTTTTGAATTAGGTTTCTTTGGATATATACCCAGAAGTAGAATCGTTGGATCTGTTTCAATGTTTGAGTCCACATGATATATAAGTAGTATGGTCCAAGCACATGTAAAATACTTAGACAATTTTCTTTCCATTTCCTAAACCAGGAAGTGGAAATGAGCTACACTTGACCATTTAACTGTATTTCTAATAATTTGCTAAGTGATTCTGAAACATTATACTGCAACAATGTCGAAAGGATTTCATTGCTCTCTGTTAGGAAACTAAGACTCAAAGACATTTAAGCATTTGCCTAAGGTTATAATAATAAATGCCTGAATCAGAATTTGAATTCTGTTCAATGGATCTGGTGTCCACCATGGGTCCATGCTTACCTTATTCTCCATTCCATCAGGCAGTGAAAATGAATTATTAAACAGAAATTAAAGTTTGTCTCTAAAATCTCCCATTTGCCAGCCCTCTGAACATTGTTCTTGCCAGAATAACAGTGTTCATCTCTCTTAATATTTTACCCTCATATTCATTGACTATTTAGAGATAACCTCTGTGTAATGCCCTCTACTGGGCACATGATGAAGCACAAACAAGTATATGAGATTGTTTTCTACTTCTAGCAGCTTACTTTTCCTGTTGACAGATGAAAATTATGCCACTACAAAAAAAAAAAATAATAAAAATGTTAAAGTATGCCAAATGGCAGAGTGGAAGTGATGCTCCCTGCGATCTAGAACAGATGAGTAAAGGTGAAAGATAATTTAGCATAGAAAAAACAGGAGCTACTTTGAAGAAGTGATTTGGGACTAGTTTGGTCAGCCTGGACTGATGCTGATCTAGTTTCTTTCACAATAATCATTTTGAAAAACGCTCCTGCACACTTATCAGAGTCACTTTCCTTTTCAAATATTTTTAATCAATTTAGTAGTTTAATAGTTTAAAATTGTAATAGTTTAAATTTAAACTAAGATTGGGTGGTGGGTACACATGCAATATACAGAGGATATCTAATAGGATTGTGCACTGGAAACCTCTATAATATTATTAACCAATGTCACCGCCATAAATTTCATGTAGAAAAAGGATTACGTTTTTAAGTTAATTTCCATCTTCCACTTCTAAAATATGAAGCCCGTAACAGCATCGATCATTTCTGATTTGATTACTTCTGTATCTCTAACACCTACAACTGTTTCTAGCAGGTAGCAGTTTCTTAATAAAGGTTTGGTGAAAGAATTAGGCATGACATACAAAAACATTCTTCATTCCGCTTTCTAATTACCAAAGCAGCTCACATTAAAGAGTTTTACATTGTTGACTGCTCTTCTTGATAAATTATCTGCCCGCTGTTACAAACCATGGGTATTTATTTGTTTCATCATTTTGTTGTAGTATTGCTATATGTGAGGAAAGATGGATCTTTTACCAGGTCTCAGTTCAATATTTTTTTTTTTTTTATAAAACAGGCCCCACTTTACTATCCTAAATTGAAATTCATAAATAAGATAATCTAATAAGATAAGGTAAATTACATAGATTATGTAACATAATTTTAAAAATTAATATAATTCCATATTGTTATTATAAAGTGGAAATATGAGAAAAGCTACTTTTATAAATGTCTATATATCTCATATGCAAATACTTAGGCATATAAATAATAAAAGTCATAAAAGGTAGTCAGCTGTACCTAAATGTGGAAGCTGCTTGAATCTGAAGCTTCATTTGCACACTGGTGGAGGTGTGTTATATTGGTGATTCAGACTATGACAGGTGTTGCAGTTGGTGACTTATTATTTTTTTTTTTGAAATGGTGACAACTCTTGGTAAATTTCCAAACCAAATAAGTTTTATGCACTTCCAGGTTTACATAATGATTGCATTTTGGAAAAGAAAACAAAAAAAAAACAGTGAACTATAAAAGTGTGCAAAAAATACTTGTAATTCATTTGCTTAAAATTAGTTCTAGGCTCAGATCATTATAAACAAGTTATTCTCAGAGGTGGGGAAAGTCCGGCACAAGGGCCATCCTATCTAATAATAGACAAATATGCAAATTGACCATACCTCCGACACACCCACAAACCACGCCCACAAGCCACGCCCATCATCCTATCAGAGCGAGTATGCAAATTAACCCAAACCAAGATGGCTACAGCCACAGAGAGCAAGGTTTCCTAGGTAACAGAGGAAGCCAAGCTTTCTGCCAGCCGTTGCAGGCCTAAGCCTCCACTCAAGCTACAAAGTTTCAATTATAGAAGGTAAACAAATTCAAACAAATGGAGGCAGAATGGAGCTTGAGAGAGCAGGCCAGGGTTGCCGGCGGCAACAGGGGAAGCAAAGCTTTCCACACACTCTGGCCGGGCCCACCTGCTTAAGGCAACAAAGTTTCAATTATAACCCCAACACAAATGGCTACGGGCTTCGGAGGGAGCCCCAGGCTTGGCTCTGCTCCAGGCTACAAAGTTTCAATTGTAGAAGGAAAATAAGATACCAGGGCCTCTGCTTGCGTTGCCAGGGGGCGTGGCCCGCCTGCAAACCACCACAGGCCCCTCGCTCAGGCCGCCCCACGCCCCAAGGGAATCCCACCCTGATTAGGGACACCCTTCAGGGCAAACCAGCTGGCCCCCACCCCTGTACCAGGCCTCTATCCTATCTAATAAAAGTGTACTATGCAGATTGATCATAACTGCAACACACAATATAGCTGCCCCCATGTGGTCAAAGATCCTGCCCCCATGTGGACACAGGATGGCCACCACAAGATGGCCAGCAGGAGAGGGCAGGTGGGAGGCACCTGGCCTGCAAGGGAGGGCAGTTGAGAGGGACCAAGCCTGCAAGGGAGGGCAGTTGGAGGTGATCAACCCTGCAGGAGAGGGCAGTTAGGGGTGACCAGGCCGGCAGAGGAGGGAAGTTGGGGGCAAACAGGCTGGCAGCAGAGTGGTTAGGGGGTGATCAGGCTGGCAGGCAGAAGCAGTTAGGGGCAATCAGGAAGGCAGGCAGGCAAGCAGTTGGGAGCCAGCAGTCCTGGATTGTGAGAGGGATGTCCGACTGCCCGTTTAGGCCTGATCCCAGGGATCGGGCCTAAACGGGCAGTCGGACATCCCATGAGGGGTCCCAGATTGCAGAGGGTACAGGCTGGGCTGAGGGACAACCCCCCTCCGTGCACGAATTTTGTGCACCGGGCCTCTAGTACATAATAAGGCCCTTACAATCATTTGGTCTGGCCCTGCCAAGGCTTTAGTGGTGAGATAATTCAATGTTTGGCCAAGTATAGCAAACTCATTTTTAAATTGACAATTTTGTATGGTCCATGAATGATGTTATAAATATCCAAATGGCCCTTGGCAGAAAAAAAAACTTCTCTGCCTCTGAAGATGGATATCTGGTGGGGCATTTGGAAGCTGCATGGAGCATACTCTGCATTGTAGGACGTATAGTACCCACCAAATGTCAGCGCAATCCCTCTCCTCACTCCCCCCTTCCCCATACCTGTGGAATCTACATATGTATATGTCATCACAAATTTAAACGATTTGTGCCTCTGGGTAGTACTATCTATCCCCTTTGGAACCATTGCAGTTGACAAATGGAGAGAGCTAGGCAAAATGTAATTTATTACTCTCCCGCCTTCAGTTGAGGTACTAATTTCTCCCCTCAATCAAATCTGCTATTACTGACACTGGTTGCCTTCAGTCAGTATTTCATCCCTTCCTTTCTCAGTGCTCATGCTGTCCTCAAGGCTCATCTCCCTGGAAATATCCTGGGCTTTAAGCCTAATCTTTGCCAAACTTACTGTCATTCAGCAACTTAATAAAATCTGATGAATTAACTCACAATATACTACTACTGACATAAAGGGACTTCAAGTTTTACTTCCTATTTTTTTCTTACTTAGATCAGGTCTAAGCCATCCATGTGGAAATCCAGACCTCTGCCATATATCTCTGAAAGAAGTGCTCAATTATGTTGGCTTGCCAAAGCCATTATATAATTTTACTAAACATCTATTATAGACCAGAATCTGTTAGATTATTTAATATCTTGAAGATTATGATTTTTCTTTTGTGAAATAGAAATTATAATTAGAACTAAAGTTATTTTGTCTGTGACTATTACAAGATATCCCCTGTGTAAAACTGATACCATAAACCCAAGGTCACAGGTAATGTTAGTGCTCATGTCACCAAAAAGTCTTTGCCTTTCAGCTTACTGTAAATCTGTGGTTCTCAGTTAAGGGTCATGTTGGTGGGGGTGTGAGGGTTATAACTGGCATTTATTGGCAAGGTTAGAGGAATGCTACTTATCAGCCTAAATGTCAGTAGCAACAAAGGAGAGGAAACCTGCTATAGATATATGTAATATTTGCTCTTTTATTCATTGATTAGCTTTTCATCTGCTTTCTTTTATTCTTTTTCTTAAATATATTTTTACTGATTTCTGAGAGGAAGGGAGAGGGAGAGAGAAATAGAAATATGATTGATGAGAGAGAATCATTGATTGGCTGCCTCCGGCACGCCCAACACTGAGGATCAGGCTGCATCCTTGGGCATGTGCCCTGACTGGGAATCGAACTGTGACCTCCAGGTTCATAGATCAATGCTGAACCATTGAGCAACACCAGCTGGGCTTTCTTTTATTCTTGAAGGGAAGAAACTAATGAAGTTAACTCAAATTCATTGAGTTAACTTATTTCTCCAATTAAAGCCAGCCTAAATTGTGAAATATATACTATTCTGAGAATCAAATGTGAGAATAAGATATATAATTTCACACACTTATAAATACATATGCTTTAATTTTTGTTGCTATCTTAAGGCACATCCATTTTAATTTTCCCTTCTGTATCGCTTTCCCGTTTTTAGTATTTATGAAGCTAATATCTTGACACATGCTTTAGAAGACTTTTTCACTCTAGAAAAAAAAAAAAAAAGGACAAATCCAGCCGCATTCTGGTTTTGATTAATCTCTGCTGCCTTCACATCTTTATAAGGAGCAAGATACCCCAGGCATGGTGTAAACATAAATAGAATGGTAGTTTTCCCAGAATTCCCCTTGTACATATACATCCACTTGGAAGAGAAATAGGTGAAACAAACGTAAATGATATCAAGAAAAACCTGTGTGTGGCACTGGGGCCCCTCATCTGTGGGACCTTCTGACCTGTGAAATGCAAGCTCAGCAAACGTTAGTGCATGGCAAGTGCTGGCCGTGCAAGTAAAAGCTCTCCAGGGAAGTTATTATCTCAAGCTCCAATTTTCTCAAGATGTCAGAAAATTCTTTCCTTGCAAAAACAATGTGGAGCTCTTAGGAGAATGAAGGCCTGAGTAGGAATGAAACCCCATCATGTGTCCTGCTCAGAAACATGCTCCCGTTAGAAAACATTGTAGTATGTCTGGATTGAACCAAAAAGGAGAGTAAGAATGATTTTTTTTGTTCTGGATGGAATTATCAAATCAGAACTGTGGTCTTCACTATCCCTTGTGTTCCCCAGTTTGATTTTTTTAATGTGGAACTATATTAATAATGATTTTTTTAAAGCATGTGTTTCAGTATGAGTATGTGTAAACTGTTCAGCCAAGTCAATTTCTTGATGTCATTTTCTGACCCTTGGAAACATCAGAATTGAAATGAGAGGTAAGTGACTATAAGTTAGACACAGGTAAAACCACCCACACTTTCATCTTGTTTGTTTAACTAAATCCCTATGCCAGTTTGGTATTGCATGTTTAAGTGGTAAATTATTTCCCTTTTCTATTGAACCCATGTGTTTATTTTGAAAATGAGAATGTATAATAAAGCCTATTTATATAATTTTAATTGAATGGATAAGATAGTGATAATAGTCAAGTATTATCAGGTTCCCCTCCCTCAATTCCTACAAGCACATTCCTGGGCAGAAATATAGTTATTAACAAATGCTGGATCAATTACTAGTACGTGGATGTATTCCCTTGGGTGTCTGGAACAAGATCTGGCCTTTTTTTTTTTTTCTTTTTTTTTGCTTTGTTTGCTACCTGGTTGTCAACTTCTGTAGCAAGTTTTTGGAGTATCACAACAGCAGCAAAGTTTTTAAAATTGGCAGCTAAACCATTTTAAATAAATGGAAACAACTATTCAATAAATTGTTCTGGGAATTATTCAGGTGGAAGTGTGTCTTTTTCATTGTCCCTAATTGTAAATTATCTACTTGTTCTTATAAAAATAGAGCTCAAATCTGCTATAATTCAGTTTGGTGTCTTAACTAGGAAGCACACACAAAAAGTGTCTGGCTCAATTAGCGACTGCCTGAAAGAAAGTTGTCTGTCGTGTGGCTGCTCTATGGTTCAAAAAGAGTTGTTAATTCTTATTATTACATTACAAGCCTGGGAGATGATATGTATCATGTGCTCCCTCAGTTGTCAGAATTTTTCATGTGAGTTAGTTCAACCAGTGAGATCAGAGCAACCAATGAGCCTCAAAGGAGCAAGTGCAATTTGTAAAATATTAACCTGCCCATCAATATTTGTAATTTTGATTCCATTATTTTATTTCCTGATATTGCTTTTCATTCAGTTGTACAAAATTTTTAGTTATCTATTGGATTTTATTCCTATGATTGAAGAGAGAGCACATATTACATTTTTAATATTTTTATTGTAATTGTGTTCTTTGCATAATTTGTTTGATGTGTTTTTTGTATCTAATTTGTCATATGGCTATTTCACTTGTCAAAGGTATCTAGACATTAGCAATAATTTGTGCATATAGATATGTAGAAACAATATTTGATTTACTGTTGTGAAATATTGGATGTCTTTAAATTGCCATTAAAGTGTTTATTAATTCTTTAATGATAGATAAAACTCATGATTGTTTTTAAAAATTGTCAATTTTACAATGTTAAGAGGAGCAATTATCCTATATAATAAAAGGCCAGGGACCATAAGCGTAATGACTGGAATGACCACTCGACTTGTCGCCATGAGGTGCATTGACCACCTCTCGATCCCTCCCCACCTCCCCCCTCCCTCCCCCCGACTCATGAGCAGCGGCTCACAGCAGAGGGCAGGGCAAGCAGCGGCGAGCTACGCATGCACGATTTTGTGCGCTGGGCCTTTAGTTAAAAAAGAAAACAACAATCATCCCAGGAAATCTTTCACAGCATACTTAGAAACAAAAGACTTTTATTTTTTCAGTGATGGAAATGTGGTATCTGTAGCATATGCATTATAAGCATGTTCTGGGAAGTGTGATAATTTAACAGCATTACATGGAAAGGATTTTTAGCTTGTTTTGAGATAAGTGAAAGTTTCATAAATCGGAAAGTAATTTAGTAAGAACCATGTTTTCTGTCTGAATAAATGAAACCAATATTTTGCATATTGCACAAACCTATCAGATTGACACAGAGTGATGAAAAAACAATTTTTTAAAACTTTTCCCTAACATGAAAAAATATTTTAGGGACTACATTGTAAAGTAGATATTATAAATGTGGATTTCACTAGAAATGAGTGAAATAAGTTTTATATCAGTGGCACTTTTTGAATGTATATTTTTTCCTAAACATTTGATAGAGGATTGTTGCATTGCTATGTAAGGAAATTTTATGACATTGATTTTGTATTGATAGTTTTTTATTCCTTCAATGTACTAAGATAGACTCTGCAATATAATCTAAGCATTATTAATTTTGTGTCTGTGTATCATGGATGAGTCTATTATATTTGTCTACCCTAAAGTATCTTAGGTCTCCATTACTGTGCATGGGCAAATAATGGTTATGAATGATATTGAAATAAGTAATTGTAATAACAGATTATCATTTTGCTTGTTTTAGTTCTTTTGAATTTTAGGATTTTATGTTGTAGAAAATATTGCTAATTTATTCAAAAATGTATTTATAAATAGTAGTTCTACATATGAGCTAAAGTTATTGACAAGTGTCTGATTCATCACTTCATTTACTCATTCACCACATATTTATTGAATGCCTACTAGATGCTAGAATAAGATACCTTGTTTATTTTCTCTAGCTATAAGTTGCTTTTGGTTAATTTATATGTTTAATTCCAAAAGTCAGCTCCAACTTCTAGTATTCAAATTGGTGTTAGACAAAAATGCGTGTTTTTGTTGTGGAAGCAAGTTTTGGTTGCAAAGGAAAAAAAGAGAATTGGGAAATTAAAGACCCACCATCAGTCAGATAATCACTGTGCCAGAAGAACAGGACTGCCTTTTTAAAATGAACTGGTATTCCAAAGAACATAAATGTATAACCAACCCATAGACACTGACATCAGTGAGTTGATGGTCAGAGGGAAGAGGGGTCAAGGGCTGGGTGGAGGTGGGCAAAGGGGGAGAACATGGGGGACACTTGTAATAGTGTCAACAATAAAAATAATGTAAAAAATTTTTAAATAGTATGTTAAAAAGCCTCCAGAAGAAATCCTGTGAGTCGAAAGCCCTATACAGGAAACTGATGAACTATGCAATTCTTTTTCAACCTGCTTTCCTGCTGGACAGTTTAAGCAACATTCAGCAAAAGCCAGAATAATTTGGATGTTAATGGATTTCAGTGCCTTTAGCACAAAGCTCTTTAAGTCTCTATCACCTGATATTATCTCCAGGGGATATGCTTGTTGTTATTTTTTCAAAAATCAAGTCAGAGACATTCGATATTTGAAATTTATTTTTCTGTTCCCTATTTAAAGTATATTGAGGTGAATGTAATTTTCATACTGCTCAAGTCATCTTACAAATTGGGTTGGTTTCCACATGACTGTTTATAAGAAAAATCCCAATATAATGACACACTGATGGAATGTCAGTAAATAGCTGAATATCCCTGTTCTCATTTCATCAAATGTGGGAACAGTGGGGCATTTTCCCCAGATTCAGGATGGGATGGGGAAACTTCCCCTCTTTATCCTCTTAATTTTTCTGCCTGGCCTAAGAAATACATTGACAGGAGATAGAATAACAAGAGAAAAGAATCAAATTTATTACATATGTACATGTGGGGGTTCCATAAGAATATGGGATCCAAGAACAAACCAGGCAGTTGAGATTCATATGGGGTTTTGAGCTAAGGAGAAAAGGGGGTAAATGGTTTGAACTTCAGAGGGGAAGAAGGCAATTCCCATGGAGATAGGGAAAATGTTTGGTAAATAAGTGTTTCCTGGGCCATCGACAATGGGGGACAGAGAGGATTTTGATCACAGGGGCCTCATTTTGTCCTCCCTGTCAATCACATCTAGTTCATATTAAATTACAGTTATCTCTGATGACAGCTCTCTTCTTGGAGAAGTTACTCCATCTAAACTCTTTTAAGGAGTTGGGGGAAGGTCAAAGGTTTTCCTTAAGTCTTTTGTTTCTTAAAAATAACCAGCTTAAAATAATCTGTCCCCCAAAAGGCACACTGGGATAGCAAAGTCTGCTTCCCTCCAGAGCTTTTCTCAACATGTGTTCTGGGGAACTGTATAATGGGGCTTCACCCACAAAATAATCTGTACAGAAATAAATTTGGGAAGTACTAGGTTGGACAGAGTTATACAGTTTATTAATTTCAGAACATTTCAGCATCTTCAGTTTGTAAGTATGCACTGTGAATCTCTGAAAGAGGAGTATAATTGTTCCAAACCTATTCGTCAGTTGACAAGTATCTCTTTATTACTAATGCTCATAGTGCAATAATATACTCATGTTGATGTCACATGCACTGTTTTCAAAAGGATTGATCACGGACATCTTGAAAAACATCTGCCTTGACTACTATAGGATGGGGCTGACTTTAGGAACTGCTGTCTTAATCCTATCTGCTCTTCCTCAAATTTTAGAGTTACTACATAAACTTTGAGTGAGTTTTATGCAGTTCACATCCTCTGAGGTCACCCCCAGAATATATGTGACTTCTAGGGGTCTTAAATATAGAGGTGAAAATAACAGCAATTTACTAATTATAGTAACAGCACCAATAATACTTCACAAGTAAGTCTATAGCATTTTTATAAGTGCTTTCGAATAGCGTCACTTGATTTTCATAACAAACTTGTGGTAAATTCAGTTTTTTAGTTTTTTCTAACATATTTGAGGAGGCAGAATAATTTAGAAAGGTGAAGATACTTGTCAAGTTTTTACATCAGGTTTATACTCTGTTGCTGTTACCTGTTGTATAAATAATGATATTGAAGATCATTTCGTACATTGTACTACCTGAGAATTAGGACCTATGTCAGGGTTAGTCAAACTATGACTTATAATCATACAGACTATTGGGCTAAACCTGGGCCCAATGCCTGTTTTATTTGTTTAAATAAAGTTTTATTGAAACACAACCGTACACATTTGTTTATGTGTTGTTTGTGACTGATTTCACACTACAATGACAGAGTTGAGTAGTTGCAACAGAGATCAGATGGACTGACAATCCTAAAATATTCACTATCTGGCCCTTTACAGAAAAGTTTGCCAATTCCTCATCTAGCTCATCACCAGAACTAGAGGCTATTTATAGATACTAGAATGCTATTTATAGTACACTGCATTCACAATATGTAGTGGTTAGCAGAAAACATGGAGGTAGTTCCCCAAGGAAAAAAAACCCTACATTTGTACTGTTAGTGTAAATGACACTCATTTGTTAATTTACACACATCCCTCTGCATAAATTACGGGTTTTAGCACACCTCAGTGCTGGCTGAGCCTTCATCCTTCAAGCATGGGGTTATTCAATTATTGCTGCTAGAGGCTTTAATCAAGTCCTTATAGAAAACAAACAAACCATTAGCCTTTACATTGCAGGCATAAACAGGAATTTGAGTCATGAATTTCCTAATTATACTGCACCATTTTGGAAATCAGTTCACATTCAGATTCTTGCTGTTACTCCTTATACAACTTCCTTTGGCAAAATAGAAGTATAGGATAAAAAATGTTGTGAAATATGTTAAAATTAAAGTTAGGCTTAATTTAAATTTTTTTCCCTACGTGCTTATACAGATTGTTTAAAGGGAAGTTAACTGGTGTCTATTATATATCAGCTGCATGCTATACATTTTATATGACTCTTATTAATTTATTCTCCCAATAATGTATGAGATAGATTTCATTATTTCCATTTTAAATATATTTTTATTGATTTCAGAGAGGAAGGGAAAGGGAAAGAGTGATAGAAACATCAATGATGAGTGAGAATCATTGATTGGCTGCCTCCTGAATGCCCCACAGGATCAAGCAAGCAACCTGGGCATGTGCCCTGACCTCCTGGTTCATTGGTCAACGCTCAACCACTGAGCCACGCCAGCCAGCCCCATCTATAATAAAAGCGTAATATGCTAATTAGACTGGACAGCTGAATGACCTCCCAGATGACCTTCTAGATGAAGTCAGGGATGCAAGGGCCGAGGCAGGCCGCCCAGGCTGAGAGGGCTGAGCCCCTTGCACGAATTTTGTGTATCGGGCCTGTAGTTTAAATATTAGGAAATTGAGGCTCAGGATGTGAAATGACCATCTCAATGTCACATTAGAAAGTAGTATATGATGGAGCTCAATGGGGGTCCTGATCTCTGGGCATAGCTGTGGGTCCCTTCCATCAAGACTTGTTGCCTCAGCCACATGGCCAAGGCTGTTCTCGATTTCTGTGACCAGTGCCTCAAAGTTTTTTTTTCCAAGATGTGCTTTTAGTTTCATGTAACATTTGATGAGTTAAATGCACATCCTGGTTTTGTAGCACTAGATCATTTTGCTTACTGTTTTAGTCATGTGAAAAATAAATTCTGAAATAAGATCTACCAGGTGGTATGTTTTTTTTACATTATGTCTAAACAAAGACAACCAAGCTCTGCATATTTTGAGAGTTGAAACCAATTTAATCAGAAATACAAGGTGATTCTTAATTTCTCCTCCCCAGTAATCATTTGTCAGTAATCAAATGCCAAGGTCTTCCACAAATAAATTTGGCTTCCTAAGTAATTGTCCTGAAGGAGTTCCTTGGAAGAAATAAAAAGATACATACAAGAAATTATTTTCTCTACTACTTTCTGATATGTTTTGGTGTCTCTGCAGTATACCTTATTTTCTGAGAGTTATTTCACATGGTATTTTTTCTTTACCTTTGTGTGGAAGACTGATCTGGACTAGCTCATGAGCCTTCTTTCATTTTCCCAGAGCTTCATAGAAATCCTCACAGACAGGAGTTTTTATTGAGATGATTCCTTCTCATTCAGATCTTTACAAGGCCTGTGGAGTATTTCCAAAGACAGTATTCTTGATGAGTAGGTTAATCTTGGTTAGGGTCATAATCCAGGTCTAGTTCTTATAAAACATTTCTGTTTTTCATTTAGGTTCTGTTGGACAGCAGTGGTCTAGAAAGAAGCATAGAAATGTTCTTAGTGTATCTGGTTGCTTATCACACCTCTGTAGTAGTCTCTTAACCACCCTGGGCCCCACTTTTTTCATCAGTAGAATGAAAATAAGATTATATGTGAATTCTATCTTTATTTGTATCCAGCAAATTTCAAATATTTTACTAGCAAAGTCTGAAATTTGTGGTATCAGATTCCCTTTAGGGAGGGGGCATTAGTTAATTGATTATTTTTTATCTTTTAAAAAAATCTTCAATACAGGAATCTGTTAGCAAGAAAATTAGAATTTTAATGTCTTATTTGGAATTCACATGAAAAGAATTTTTACCCAACTTTGGATTATTACCCTTAGTTATGGAGTATGCAGCTTTGTTCTGGTTTGTTAAAGTTTGCTTTTCAAGCGACTTTGGTTGTTACTGATATCCTTCCTTTTGGAATCTTATTCAAAGCTGTGACCCAGAGACCAATTAAACAAGGTTTTATCATGCATTATGGAAGTTGGCCTTTGTTTTATTTAGATAGTTGTTAAATGATCCTTCATGTTACAATACAAGTATCTACATTTTGTATGACTATGCATATATATGAAAGTCTAAAGAAAATAAAACAAACTTCATGCTCTGTTTAAAAAAGTGGGCCTTTGATTTGATTTTTTAAATCTCTTAAACAAGATATTATTCATTTCATTTTTAAAATTCTAAAACTATAAATTTCTGAATACCATTCCACTTTAAGTTTATTGTTTGTGAAAAGATATTCAGTCAAAATTTCAGGAGCCATAAATAGGAATGAACAACAAATAGGAAATAATTTCATTTCATAGGGTGTTTAATTTAAAACTAGGCCTAGTATAGTAATGCCTTCATAGGTCAGTAACTTAAAAATACTACATGTTTCTATACAATGAATGATTTGGTTATTTCTGCTGAGTTAACTACAGTGTGGAAAGGTATATTCGTCAACATACAACCCGTTGGAACCAGAAGATGTTTATCATGTTTACAAGGTTACCATCCTAAAGGTAGTGTTTAGAAATGACTAAAAAATTAATTATATATTTCTTATATACATAATTGATGTACTTTCTTTTAATTATTTTAATTGAATGGAAAATTTTAATTTAGTAACTACATATCAGGTACCATAATGACCAATTTCAGTGAAACCTGAGATTAATTATTTGTACTAAAATGCAGAGAATGCCATTTTTAATACTTTACTGATTTTTAAAGTTTATCAGTACAAAATTGGCAGAAGGACTAAAATTTTATTTGAGATCTACTTAAAATGTCACTAATATAATTGTGTTGAAAATTCACATCTCATCCAAAAGAAATATGTGAGCTTGATACATCTCATTATAATTTACAAATCACAAAATATATTAAAATTATGAAATATGTTTGGTTATAATTTTGTTAAAATCACTTAATTTACTAAAATATTTGTTTCTATTGATATCTTTCCATAAATATGCCATGGAATATATTAGATTAATTTTAGGAAGCAATGGTAGTATTTATTTCAAAGAGATGGTTTTTAAAAAAGAAACTCCGTAAGAAGCCATTATTTTAGTTGGGGTTATTTGAATTCCCATTTTCTTTTAACTTAAAATAATTTGCTTCCTATAAATATGCTGATAAGTCCTTAGGATACCTGTGATTAATTGGAAATTTGCAAAAACCTCCATAGAATTCGGGGTCAGACGACCTGATTTCTACCATTTAGTCATTCATTTTTTAAAATATATTTTCTGTTTATTGAGTGTTTAGCATGGGCCAGAACTGTGTATAAAGTGGTGAACAAAGCATATTATTCACGCCTGATTGTATTTTAAGTTACTTTCTTCTTAAGTAATCTTGGCCTCATTATTAGTAAATAACATCACACAAATGAGTTTGTGAATTTAAGAGATGGTTGCATTCTGCTACATCACTGTCTTCTTCTTCATCATCATCATCATCACCACTGTCAGATCTACTTGAGAAACAACAGTCCATGTAGAAAAGAGTTTGGAAATGCTCAATTAATCTTGAATTGCCTCAGAATGATATTTCAATAGAAACTAATACTAAAATTCTTCATTTAACTTTGCCCAAATCAAAATGTTTTCAGTTGTTAACGTTTGTTGCTTCTGATGTGAGTCTATAACTAAAGTCAGCTTACTGTGGGAAGTAAATTCTGCCTATGAAAACAAATTTACTCATACTCCTTCCCTATTTCTGGTTTCATAGGATCAATACAGGAAGTTAAGATAGGAAATTAATTACTCATTAAAACACGTATATTAAGCAATTTCTATATATACACACCGTGCTAGTAGCTCACATACAGTTTTTATAAGGAAACATTAATTATAATTAATTATAATAATGCCATAGCTAACATCATTAAACAGGTGTGATCTATACATAAAATGCTTTACAATCTGTCATTATGTAATGAGTGGTTTTAAGGTCTTTAACTGCTATGAGCCACAGACTCTCTGTGGAAGAAGTTACACATTTAGCAAATGAAAAAAATGAAAGAAATATTTAAAACAATGTATCTAATTCCCAAACCGAATTTGTGGTGGCAGAGCCTTCTAGTATCCCAACCCTAGGCTCATTGTCCTTTCCAATTCCTTCTTCATGGCCAATGAGATGAAACACTCAAGTATTGAATATTATTGAGAAATGATGAGATTCTCTAAGAATTTCTAGTTTCTGAGAGGTTCAATGTGTTTGTGGACCTTGACAATTTATTCAAATCATTTTTCCTCTTTCTGAATATTTGCATACATATTTACAAACTTTAAAGAGATTAAAGTTTATATTAGTAGGTCATTTTAAAATGATCAAATCTATTGTCTCATCAAACTCCATCCAGAACACTTTCCATACTATTATAAGAGAAACATATTAATTAAAGAGAAAAAAGATGAAGCTGCCTATTCAGTATTTCAAAAAATAGTAACCTTTCTACTCTTTTTCCATCATATTTTCCCTGTGGGTTGAATATTACTTCCCACATAGCACATTTTGAACGTAATTTACTTCAGACAGCTATACAATACACATTTTCTAGGCTACCAGGTACTGCCACGAGCTACATTTGTTAGGAGGTATTAGCCATTCCACGTAGTGTTTGTTAGCTATTGTACAACCAGTTTGTTTTTTTTCTCATTATTGTAATAATTACAGAAATCTATTAAATTTTTGTGGCATATTTGTGTTATGTACGATGAGTTTTACCTAGTAATACATCTAAAATAGTACCGTGTTAGTTCAGGCTGCTGTAGCAAAGTACCGTAAAATGGGTGGCTTATGAAAACCAGATATTTATTTCTCACGGTCCTGGAGGATGGAAGACTGAGATCATGGTCAAATTCTGGCGAAAGCCCTCTTTCAGGTTGAAGACTGCGGACTCCTTGTTGAGAGGGGAAGCAAGCTCTCTCACGACTCTTACAAGGGCACTAATAAGAGGGTTCCAGTCGTATTTCCTCTTCTAATCCTAATTACTTCTCAAAGGCTCCACTTCCTAACACCTAATCATATTGGGAAGCAGACTTTTAAAGTATGAATTGAGGCAGGGCACAAACATTCAGTCCATAACAGGCACTGAGTCAGGATGCTGATTCTGGTTTGGCAGCATATAATTTCTTCTTTGGAAATAAGATAAGTATCCAGTTATGTTGTATAATTTCTTTCAAAGAATTTTAGTGCTGGGGGCTGAGCTAAGATATCCAATGACCTCAGTACCCTTTGAAAATCATCTGTCCTTTTCAATACTTAATCTACTTACCATTCAACAGCTCCTTGGGATATCTAGAATAACGGTTATTCATTATGGTATTGAGGCTATAGATATAAATATATTTTTATTTCCATTCTTATATTGCCTCATTTTCATTACTTTTTAAAAGTGGAGATTGGATGTCACTAACCAATCATGAAAAAGGGCACTTTTCTGTAATAAAAGTATAATGTTTAATTTTAGGAGCGGCTCTACATTCTTTAAGTACTAAAAATAGACTTAGCAGGTCAACTCTAAATTTTTATTGTGCACCTTATTTATTCATTATGTGAACCTTTTTAGTCCATTATTTCATCTCCTAGGTGTTTTTGCCACTTTTCCTTTTTCTTTTACTAGTTCATTAATGCTTCCATATTCAGGGTTATCTTTCCCCACTCACAGTTATTATTTGCCTACCAATGGTGCATTTGTTATTATGCACTAATAGTTTTTAACAGGATCTTGGTCTTTTGTAGAATTAACTACATGTTTGAGCTGACATATTTATCTTGCTGCTGTATGTCAGTGTCACAGAAATGTTAATCTTTTTACTTGCCCATTTGGTTTATTTTCCTACAGTGTATTAATAAGAGGTCTATTTTATAGGAAAGGAAATCTTTGACTTATTATAGTGTAAGATAATTTATTGTATAAGATTGTAGGACAGAAGGTACTTTTTACTAATCTTAAAACTGCTGTTGTTATTAAACTATTGTATAAAAATTGTCATAAACTTACAGATAAAGTCTATGACAGAGAATATTAAATTAGATCTATGACAAAGATCTAATGGACAATATTGAGAAAAGTGGGGGAAAATCAAGTATAAGAATTATATTACATTGTTTATTTAATTTACTTAACAACCAAAACATATTTCACATTTTCTCATCATTATTGGTGAGGGTTAAAGGACAGAACATATGATGAAAAGAGTAATAATTAACCAGAGTTTGAATTACTCTAAGACATTTTAATATGAAAACAGAAAAAACATTACTAGGTTTCTGTCCCAATTTTTGTTTTTATTTTAAAGTTAAAATGGAAATATCACACAGTCCTCTGTACCACACATATGCCAAAGCAAATCTAATCTAAACTTAGGTTTTTTTAAAAAAATATCATGATGAATTTTAATTATTTCTTTATGAATAAAAGTAACATTAGAGGAGCTGCTTTACAGTAAAAGAGATAGCCAGAGAAGTGATTACTTGTTTAAAGAGTACTGCCCAATCGGACTTTCTGGGATGATGGAAATGGTCATAATTGGTGATATCCAGTCTGGTAGCCAGTGGCCATGTGTGGCTATTCAGAATGTGGAATTTGGCGAGTGCAACTGAGGAAATACATTTTAAATTTTATTCTCTTGTAATTGATTTTAATTGACATTTAATTTCATATGTGTCTTTTGGCAAATATATTAGTGCAGTTAGAAAATGCTTCTTTTCTAATCAGGACAGACATAAAATTAAATAAATGAGAAAGGGAAAGATAAAGAGAAGTTTATGATTTTCTCAATACTTATTATCACTAAATAAATATTTTTGAAGGAAAGTATTACAGCTGACCCTTGAACAAAGTGGGGCTTGGGGCGCCGCCCCACCATTCAGTCAAAATCCAGGTGTAACATAAACAGTCAATTAACATATTGTGTAATTTATGTGTATCATATACTGTATTTCTCTAATATAGTAAACTAGAAAAATATGCTATTTAGAAAATCATAATATAAAATAAATGTACAGTACTTACTAAAAAATATAGTTCAAACCCTTGTTCAAAGGTCAACTGTAGTTACGTTGCTGTTGATTACAGTATCAAAGAATTTGTTGTAAATACTTTTCCTATTCTATCATGTCAATTTTGGAGAAGACAATATTTTTTTATTGAGAAAAATACCTAAGTTTAAGTTTGTTCATGAAAGTAAGTACTGAATGGCTGTGTGTGTGTGTGTGTGTGTGTGTGTGTGTGTGCGTGTGTGTGTGTGTGTGTGCGTGTGTGCGTGTGTGCGTGTGTGTGTGTGAAAGATATGACACACATGCTGGTGTTGATGTTTGGGTTGGAGTTCATGAATTGATGTGGTCACAGTATCTTTGTATAGCCATGATTCTAAAGCAATACATAATGAATTTTAACTTGATGAGATTATTTTGAAGTTTAAATCTTTAGCGTGAAAGTTGTTTGGGGGGGGAAAGAATGCATACTTTCTGTAATCAGAAACCAGTTTACACAAATGTCAAGAAGTAGTTCCATCATAGTCATGTTATTCTATTTTTTAAAATAAAATGAATTGCTTTGAATGATGGCCCTAACATTTCAGTATGCTTTTTAAGGGTCCAAAAAAGAAATTTCTCTTCATCTTTCAGTGTGTTTTCCTACCATTTCAGGAAAAATAAGATGGGGAATTATAAGGCTACCTTAAAAGTTTGTTTTTGTGGTGACTTGATTTTATTATTAATCAGTAAATTGGGACAAATAAAGGAGATATTATTCAAGCTCATGGCTCCCTCCTCAACATGGGTTTGCATTTCTATGGGCCTAATTAAGTACTAGTCATTAGCCCAAACATTTATACATATGAAATCTTCAAAGATATAGAATTGCTTGTACCTATGAACAGACTATTTTTTTCTTAGCCTATAACATAAAACTTTTGAAAAAGAAAATGAGTTAAACATTGTATTTAGTTTTTCTTCCTACTTTTTTATTTGTTCAGATTTTAGAAGATTAGAACTTGTTGCTTAGTTCCCAGGAGATTCACTATACAGCAGTATGTAAAAATAATAAAAGTAATGTTTTCATCAGATTTTCATTTTATAACTAAAATAAAAAGGCAAATACACTTTATGTGGCAAATTCATGTTATATTGCCTAACCTTTCAAATATTTGACTTGTAATGAAAGTGCCTTTTTGTTTCAGATATTTTAAAAGGAAACAAAATTTAATGTGCTGTGAATGAAATGAATACTTTCCTTTAAATTTTAAAGAGCAATAAATTTGCGGAATAATTCTCCCTTTTATTTCTAGTGGTTAGAATGCCCATCGGTAAATGCATATACTAACCTGAACCTGCTTTTATACTGTTAAAGTAAGGCAAAAATTTTATGAACTTTTTTCCTTGGAAATAATTTATTCTAATGCTACAGGGAAGAAGAGTGTTGAGGTATTTTTCTTCAATAAAAGAAACTACTGATTTTTCTTTGACTTTATAGAATCAACATATACATGCATTAAAAGATTTCTGCCTTCTTGCCACAGAATCAAGAATCATATATAGAATCTTCTTACTCTTTTATTAGGTTATCTTTTAAAAAGTAAGAGTAGACACATTTTAACAGTAGTTGCAGAAGCATAACACAGCCTTAGTAGTCACTCCAGCATTACCCTATATCGTCCAAATCCTTCATGTTAATTTTCTTTTTAAAACAATCTTTGAAATCTACACAGACTTGGACAGAGCCTCAGAAATACTTTTTGTACACTCTTCTAGTTTCTATCTGGGTATCTTTGGCAAGTCACCCAATCACAGTGAGTTAACTGATGAGATAACAAAGATTATATAAGATAGCCCTGCCTGGTGTGGCTCATGCACTGAAGGGTCCCAGGTCCTTTCCTGGTCAAGGGCATGGCATGTACCTGGGTTGCAGGTTTGATCCCTCGCCCTAGTCAGGGCAGGAGCAGGAGGCAAACATTTCATGTGCCTCTCTTTCATTGATGTTTCTTTCTCTCTCTGTTTCCCTGCCTCCCTTCCACACTTTCTAAAAATCAATGGAAAAATATCCTTGGATGAGAATTCTCATCCAAGGATATTTTTCCATTGTTATATATATATATATATATATATATATATATATATATATATTTATATATTTATTATATATAATATATATAATTATATAATTATATATAATATATATAATTATATATGTTATATATAATAAATATATAAATATATATTTATTTATTTATTTATTAGGGAGAGGGAGAGAGAGATAGAAGCATCAATGATGGGAGAGAACCATTGATCAGCTGCCTCCTTGCACGCCCGCCTTCCCCCACTGGGGATCAAGCCCATAACCTGGGCATGTCTCCTGACGGGGAATCAAACCATGACCTCCTGGTTCATAGGTCAATGCTTCAACCACTGAGCCATGCTGGTTGGGCATGAAAGTATATTTTAAGTGGTGAGACTACCCAAGTCTTAGTATTTTTTTATATTATAATTTCTCTTGAACATTTGGGACAAGTTACTTGAGATCATTGTAACATTTTATAAAACATGTTATGAAAATTTCATTCACTTTGATTAATTTTGCTTTCCAATGATTGATTCTAATGAATGAAATAAAACTTTGGATTAACTTGATACTACTGCATTATATTTAGGTGGCAAAGAATAGCACAGTTTCTAGGAAAACCACCAACTCGCAATATTAAATTTAACCATATTGAATTATTAATACTTAAACAATTTTTATCTGAAAATAGTAACTTCATATGTTTCAACCTCAGGTTGTATTGGAATAAAGGATTTCAGTCTTTGGAGAAGCCAACAAATTATTTCTGACAATTTTTCTCATATTGAAATATCCTGAACTTTAAAAGATTACTAGTTGGTTCATTAGGGTGACATTTTAGTCAACCCTGAGAGCTTTCTGGAAAATTTTAACATAATATCTAATTTACTAAGCAAAATAAAACCTAAAAAAAACTTAAAAGACAAAAACTGTGCATTTCCTTCAAAATGATTTTAGTGACTTGTATAAATCTTTAAATTAAATTAACTATAAATTATAAAAATATGTAAATATCCTGAGTTTTAAACACTAAAGAAAATGAGAAATGAAAAGATCTGAAGAACTGAAAGATCCTTTTAATATTTAATGCATTTTTCCTTTAGACTATTTCTTACATGTGCAAAGTTTCTGTCAAATTAAAGATAAGATGAAACCGTTTGTATTTTGAAATAAAATTTTGATTTTACTTATATATAAGAATATATCTATATATATAAAAGCCTAAGTGACTGACTGGCTGGCCAGTAGCTATAATGCACACTGACCACCAGGGGCAGATGCTCAATGCAGGAGCTGCCAAGCAACAGCAACTTTGCAGAGTGCCCTCTCACACTCAGACCCCTCAGGGGATGTCGGACTGCCAGTTTATGCCCAATCCCCACAGGCCAGGCAGAGGGACCCCACCGGTGCATGAATCCATACACCAGGCATCCAATATATATATATAATTGGCAGGTCAGTTGTTACATTTTATGAACCATTTTCTGTTCACTAATACAAATCTAATTTGTTAGGCTCTAAATTTAGTTCTTCTTTTTATAATATGGTTTACTTAGTTATATTTTTATGCAATGTCCCCTAATTAAATGACATAATGTTTTGTTTTGTTTTTCAGAACAATTAAATAAGTTTGTTTTGGACTGATTTAAGATTCTAAGTATAGATTACTAAAATCAGAAGTATTTGAAAATTAAAAAACAAAACAAAACTCTGGCCCAGCCAGAGTCTCAGTGGTTGAGCATCAACCTATGAACTAGGAGATCACGATTTGATTCCAGGTCACGGCACATGCCCAGGTTGCCGGCTTGTTCACCAGTAGGGACCATGCAGGAAATAACTGATCAGTGATTCTCTCTCATCATTGATGTTTTTATCTCTCTCTCCCTCTCCCTTCCTCTTGGAAATCAATAAAAAAATATATATTTAAAAAATCTCTGCTCTACATCTTAATGTTGGAGAACATAGGATAGATTGTGTAATATTCTCTTTTGGTAAAACACAGAAAAGAATGTGTCCTATTCATTTTTCTCATAAGGAAAGTCACATCCACATAAACTTTAGAACAGGTGATAAGTTGAGTAGACAGGGTGTATTTAAATTTATTCTCCCAACTGCAGTCAAAGAGCTTTTCTGATCTATTTTCTAAATTACGATGACTTCAAACTCTTAGAGAGGAAGCTCTATTCAACTGAATTGGCTTTCTTTGGAGAGTTATGTAGTAGAGATTGAACATGGGTGGGGAAATACATGTTAACACCCTGCTTAATGATTTTTTTTTTGGCAATTTCATGTCAGGAAATGTTTATTTCTCAGTAAGCAATTAAAACAATAGCAATAAGTGACATGAGCGCTGGCCAGTGTTGGTTGGCCATCATCCTAAGAAATGAAAGGTTGCTGGTTCGATTCCCATTCAGGGCATATGCTTGGGTTTCAGACTCAATCCGCAATAGGGGAAGTGCAGGAGGCAGCCAAGTGATGTTTTGCTCTCACATGGATGTTTCTCTCTCCCTCTCACTTCCTCTCTCTCTCTCTCTAAAATTCAGTTGAAAAAAAATTTTTTTAAAAAGTGACATGAGCACACACAGTGTAGGCTGTGATTGTCACAATTTTTATGCCAATGTTAAGTGGAGTGGTCCTAAGTCCAGCCATTGAAATGAATATATAAATATTACCTCTCAAATTAGATGTAGGTAACAATGGAGGCTATAAAAGCCAAGCAAAAATCCTCATAACAGCTCCTCATGAAAAGAAAGTTTAAAATTGTATACAATATTGTTTATGTGAGCCACTTAATATATATTTCAATATGTTGGTGAGTAACCATTAAATGCCATCAGGTCCAGTGAACAGCTAAAATACTGTGAGAATCAGCCATGTAATGAGCCCGCCTGTCCTTCTTCCCTCCCTCCTTTTCTCTGTTAACAAGAGGGAGCATTTTGAATCAAATACCATAAACTTCTTTGTAACAAAACTGGCTCCTGTGTGAAGCAGAAACACAGGCAGTCTCCAACTTATGAAAGTGCTATTTATTCCAAAAGCTCTTTGAATTCATAAGTTGAAGTCCTTATTATAGTTTCCCATGGAAACAACACTGTGAGGCAAGGTAAATTTCTTAAACCACTACACAAAGGATTCATCTATAGCAATAAAAGCATACTATGCTAATTAGACAAGACATCATTCTGGACAGCCTTTCGGATGAAGCCGGGTCCTGGGTGCCAGAGGGAAGCCGGTGCTGGCAGCCGGGGGAAGGAAGGTCTACTCTTGCACGACTTTCTTGCATCGGGCCTCTAGTTAATTCTATAATATACTTGCTTCATTGTATTGTACGAAAAGTATAGTCAGGCATTGCCCCTGATGTACCTAGGGAAGTGTTTTTTAGTTCCAACTGTGGTGTCAGGAATATCTCTTCTGCTGCAAGCTGTTTTAGTGATACCGCTCCTTTCACTCCTGAGCAGTAAAGAGAGAGGAAAAAAGGAGCTATTTCTTTCCTGAGGTCTCCGTGATGGACCTTTATGCTTCATTTTCTGTTGAACCTTTTCCTGGTTCTGGCCAGCAATTCTCTTCCTCCAGCTGACTGCTGTACAAATCCACAGCCCCAATGATTCCTCCACATTCCCATCCTCAAAGCCTTCCTAGACCATTGAGGTTTTCTAAAGGCTTTCACTTGCTAACACCAAAAGAAAAATAAAATGAAACAAAGCTCCATCCTGTGCTACCATGGGAACCAGACTCTGCCACACTGGCATTTAATATCCAAAATAAGGGCTGGCTTATGTCTTGAAACGTAATGGGAGGGGCTAGAAAGGCACAGATAGAAGCTGGCCAGCCCAATGTATGGAAGAAGGAAATAGAGTCTTATTCTGCATCCCTTCTCTTGCTGGCTAGTACCGCCACCAGTTTTGCTATATGTACTCTACCGTGGGTGGCATGGATCTGGGAGGCAAGCCACCTGCTGTTGTGGCATTTTTTGTTGGAGGAGAGGGAGAGCCCAGGAAAATGAAGGCAACTAGCAGAGAAGGAAGGAAACCAAAGAAGAGAAGGACAGCCCCAGAGGGGACAAACTTCTTTTGGCCGTTTTTAAAATGTAAAATATAGCACATAAGTTGACTACTGCTTGTACATTTAGATGAACTTCCTTATATAGCTAAACCTAAACACTGATTATACAAAAGGAGTGATGTGGGATATTTTACTCACATTTTTAATTGACCCACTGTTCATGATTGCATTTTTACTTTCTTTGTATTGAAACAAGCACATTTGTTTTCTTACTCATTTCTCTTTTCTATATATGTAATTAAGATTATGTCCAAAGAATGCTGACATGATAAATTAAAGAACTGCCCTTGCATTCTTATAGACTGGGGGCGAAAGGAAACATTTTTGTGGAGATGCTCTTTGGAAGTAATTTAAAAGCATGCAATTTAACAGTCTGCAGCTTCCCCTCATGTCAGCACACCACCATCATTCATAACATGATTGATGTGCCTAATTCCCATCTTTGTGAAGGAAGAATGTCTTATCTGAAAGAAAAATAAAACTTAAGGTATCTTTTTCCTGGTTTTGTATTCAGTTTTTTTTTTTTCACAATTAAAAGAAAGAAAAGAGTGTGATCTTTTTAGTAACGTTGATTATTAAGAGACTCACTTCTTGCACACAGCAGCATTAGGTGAGCAGAATTAAGAAGCCAGGGTTTTCTGCAAACCTGAGCTTTTCCCGACAGGTAAGGCTGGATGGACTGCTTTCTACGTTACACTAAGTTATTGTTACATCGTGGCATGCCAATTTCATCATCTCTCTGTGTTGCTGCAAAAAAAAACCAACAAAATAGTATTTGATTGCATAAGCATACACAGAGAAAACAAAGTTGAAGTGATCAGAAAAATGATCCTTTTAAAATAGATATTCTTTGTTTAGTCCAAAAGCCAAATAGAGAGGAAAGAGAAAAGGAAAAATACCTGGAGAATGATTATAAACACCAAGCGCTACCACCATTTATCACTACTTCCAAATTCTGAAATAATATGGGATCATCTCTAGGTTAACAGACAAATGAACTACTAGTAAAACTAGCAAATAGATACTATAGGCAGAGAATAGAATGAACCTGGTAAAGATAAGGTGGTGTTTTTGTTGTTGCTGTTTGTTTTGTTTTGTTTTTATCCTATGACTGAATCTGGAAATATATGGAGACTCAGGGCAAGCCTATCCCAAGCCAGTTTTACTTTTTATTTTATTTTATTTTATTTTATTAGAAGTTAACATTTTACCCTTCTTTTTACTCTAGTACTTTGACTTTTTTTTTTAATTCAAGTCATCTGATATAGAACATTTTTCTGAACTTGGTCAAGTCAGGATTTACTTACACATTAGGCAAGACTTGGATTTGCATAGAAAGAGCTCCATTAGTCAGCCTTGTTTTCCTTCTGAATAAGATCTCAGAAAAATGCTTTAAGGTGGGGTGGGGTTAGTGGCACGAGCTGTGGTCCTGGGCCTTAGTTAACAGTGAAATGAATTTACTTTCTTGGAGCAAATCAGTGACCTTTATTTTATTAGCAAAACTTCTTTCCCTGGTATCCTATTTAGCACATTTTACAAATTGGTGTCAAGCCTGGGCCTGTTTTGTTTATTTATTTATTTTATTTTCGTATTAGATTTTCACGCAGCACTTAACCAAAATCTCTTTCTGGGATTGTACTACTCACAACCATATTTGCCAACTTTTTGTTTACAGGAATTATAAGTAGTGCTGTAGTAATTGATAGACCTTCTCAGCGCTTGACTCTCTTAAGCTCCCTGATTTTGTTATTACTCTACATATTAAGTAGTCTTATTAAAATAACCACCTTAAGTGCGGAATAGAATTTCAAGGGCAGTTAGTATAAAATCAAAGTGTATCTTAAATATTGAAAGAATCTAGATCTTTGTATGATTTCCCATTAAAATCAATAAAATAATACTTTAATATTTGTGTGCATGTCACGTCTGAGTTGCCATTGAAAAGTAACATACTCAGTCTAATTTCTTATTTGGTTGATTGGAAACCAAACCCACCCAGTAAGTGACTATCACATATACAATATTGCAATCATTTTTTAAATGTCTTTTAAAAATCAAATATGGCAAAGCACATATTTTCTATAGATGGTATTGTCCACATTTCTCCGCTTAGCTATTTCTACTATATATTAAGACCATGTGAGTAAATGTGCCTCTGTTGACATTTGTTTCCAGCTAATACAATTTAAGCAAAATTGATGATTTTTAAATCATTAATAACTTTAATCATTAAAATGTTATTTGTTGAAACTTATGAAATGAGTTTCATTTTTAGTTGTATTTCTCTCGTTTTTACACTTGCTATTGTTTTGTTCTTTATAAAACACTTTTAATCAAATGAGCACTTTAAAAAAAAGTATAGCTAATAAAATGAAATTTAAGAATGAGACTAGGAATTTCAACATGGATATACTTTATTATTGGGGAAAAAATTGAATTGCTATTGAAACCTTTTTCTCTCTCTAGTCCCATAAAACAGTTTTCCCTTACATTTCCTATGTGGATACCAAGGCCTGTGTCTCAAATAGTTCTTAAATTCTCTAGTGCATACTAATAATAATTTAAATCCTATTCACTTATATTGATTAATTGTAGAAATACATACAAATTTGATTATCCATAGGTGGAAATTTATTTAAGTAAATATATAAAATATGTAAATATTATATAGATGTATAGAAATATAAGGAAAAGTTTATCAAATATTATCTTTATCTTAACTCTGTTCATATTCACACCCTAAACAAATTCAAAGTAAATAAATCTTGATAAACTTTGCCTAATGGACATTGCCAAATGGACTTCTCTTGCAATGATTACTTTTTCCACTTAACAATTAAAAGTTAGCATTTTCATAGTTACAATAAACTATCATCATTTGCAATAAAATATGAACACGAAAAATAAGTCAAATAAATTGTAGTCTTTAGTTGCATATTTATGTTCTGTTTCTTTAAGGAAAAAAACTTGAAGTATTAGAAATACTTAAAGGCCATGATAGAAAATTGATTACATATTTAATAGAACTGGAATATCTTTAAATGAGACTTCATGTTTATTTATTTTCATCGAAGTCCAAATCAGAATTTAGAAATAGAATCTTTAAGAATGGTATAAAAAAAGCTTTAAAAGTCATTGCCCAGAAAACCCATGCCAGCAACATGTAAGAATGTTTGCTTTACACAGGCAGTGAAAGACTTTAAAACTCCATGTTCAGGAAATGCCAGCATTACTGAAATTCGGTCATAGTTTTTAAATGCTGCCAGTGAGAGAGAACCTGCTTCCCATGGTTTTGTTTTCCCCTTTGGATGGTAGCCATGGAGCACTGCATGTTGTGTTGGTGCCTTGCATGAGGAAGACATGCAAAGGCAAGTTCCAGTCTGCATGCTGCTTAATGAATGTTTTTCCTTTTTTTCTCCCTCCTTGTCATGTGCTTTCAGAAGACAACAATGTGGAAGGTGGGTGCTTTTTACTCTTTTTTCAACTCTCATTTACCTTTTATTTCTTAGCATTAACAGAGTACATCTCGAATTTAGACGGTAAGTTGAACATCTTTTTGAGCATTTGTTTATTTGTGGATTGTGCGTCACTTTTCATATAGAACACTCATACTCTGTACCCCAGGCACCCTGCGTATATGAAACTCCTTCACCCTTAATGCCAGTCCTTGATGGATTTCAGCACCCCATATTAGAATACTTAATTGCAGTGTTCTGTATGGAAAAATAATACAATCCCATTTTTTAAATATTAAATGAGAAAGTATTTATTTGTAGTTTCAGAACATAGTGCATGATCCTTTCTCCATTTTTTTTTTTCTTGATCAAAATGATTTTTTTTTCTTTTGAATTGTTTAGCATCACATCATCTCAAGCCCATTGGTTTAGTTTAAATGATTTGATTTATAAAAACACAGAATAAAGTACTGACTGTACGTAAGAGGCATATATTTAAATTAAAAAATAAGCCTTTGGCCAATGGAAATGAAAGCATACAGCACCCCACCATGTTTAATGGTAAGTATGTTTGTAATATTCTGTTTCTGTTAAGTAAAACTATAATATTTATTCAAGTTTTTAAAAAATTATTTCTCAAGAAGTTTTTACAAAGGTATATGTATTTTTCTATAGAATCCAAGAAATTCAACGTATTTCAACATTCTACTTTTAAAGAACTTAAATGCATTTGTCAGTGTACTGTCAAACAAATCTCTTCATTATAAAAATGCAAAAAGAACTAGGTAGAGCTTAGAATTCTAGAAAGGAAGATGGGGTTCTATCAAATTATATAATTATAGTATTAAAAGTTTTTGCATAAGCAATTTACCAATATCTACACATCAGAGGCAAACATTTAGCATATTTCACTTTGCTGCAATATTTTGAAATAAAACCATTTTGTAAAAATAATAAACATTTGTTTTAGAACAAAAGTCATCAAATATTATAGATAAATAATAAAGTTACTAAGATTTGATGTTTCAAATAAAGAACAATTCACAGTAATATGAAGTTGATCAGTAGCAAGTTATAGCATATTGTTGTGATTCATTCATGTACAGTACAGTTGCTTAGTTGCTGAACATGTCTGTTTTATTGTTTAAGTAAGAGATTAAAACTTCAAAAGTAATTCTCCATGATTATTTCCTCAAGTGTTGGCTCTGTATAAGGCTTCCGTTTTTCTATACTATAATTGTAATAGCGTGTGAGCATGCACTTGATAAAGATGATATTACCATGTAGGCCTGACATTTTTCAGAACCAGTCTCATTTATATTGTGCATGTTAATTAAGATTGAAAGTTTTTCTCAGTATCTTTTTAAACTTCTTTTGCATTTCCTTAATCATCCTGTAAAGTTTTATGTTTTCGTCCTTTTCTCCCTAAATCCAATTGCATTCCAATGGGCTTTAAAACCAGCTGAATAAGCATGAATGCCTCTCTCCTTACACACAATCATCCCATGAAAATTTTTGACAAAATTTTCAGAATGTAGGTCCATAACTATTGTAATAAGTTTATTTAATCATACTTTTAACATACCTAATTTAAAATTAACTTTGGTAATATAGTGGAGTTCTCTTAGAAGTAGGAAATCTAGCATGAGGAATGTGAATGCGTTAGAAATCTATTAATTAAAAACCATTAGAGCTGGCTAATATATTTTGTAAAAGTTAGATCTGATACAGGGATAATTCTCTGATTTAGTCTACCCAATGTTATAAGCTGTTATTAGTAAATATGTATAGTAGTTTTAAAAGTGAACTTAAATGAAACAATTACATCACTTGAACGGATAAGCCACTATTCCTAGGTAAATGAAATAATCACGAATCACCAATCGATCATAAACTTTTTAATCTGTCTGTGTGATTATATTTTCTTGTTAAAATCACTTAGAAAATGCAAAAAGAGGCTGGATTACAGAAACTTTAAACTACTATGTTTAGTGATTTTCATGTAATTATATGATTATTTCAATTGTATATGCCCCAATGAATGTTTAATATCCACAAAATGTAAGGAACTAACACTGATTTTAATAATGATGTAAGTAATGCATAATGTTATGTATCTCAAGTAAAGTCTCAAATATATTTGAAATAACACAAGGAAAGGAAATATAAATTTTAGAGAAATTTTATGTATACTCTACTGCTGTAACATTTCCCCATGTTTTTTTAATATACATGGATTGGAGAGTAGCTTTACTCCTGAATTTAGAATAAAACTAGGAATTATGCCATTCCTTAAAAAAATATCTACTTGGGTAGTAAAAATATATTTTAAAAGAATATTAACAGTATTCTTTATCTGAAGTTAATTGTCAAGTAATAGATAATAAATAATTTAAATAATTTAAAAGGGAATTCAATATTCTTTCAGAAAACATCCTCAATGAAATTGTTTCTTATATGTATCTGTATATCACTTACATTAACTCACAGTTTAGTATTTAGGTTGTGTTTAAGTAAAATGATAAATAATTTTGTTCTCCATGGAAAGCTAATTGAGCCTATTTAAAGCTGATGCATTGTTTCTTAATAGTAAACTCTAACTTTACAGTTGCATGTCTGATGATCTCTGTATAGGAACAAGCTTAGTTAGTTGCCACAGGTGTCAGACAAGGAGACATTTTCTTCATTATCATTTCAGTGTGACTAAGACTTTTTTCTTTTCGTTTACTTATGAAACTTCTCATTTTCTGATGAGGGGAAAAAGATCAGACCCAGCCCATATTTCAGGTATCCCTTTGGGTTTTTACAACTATAATTGCATCACCGAAGACCGACAAGCCCTGTGGAGGCTGTGTTCAAAACAGTCTCCTCCCAGGGCGTGGAGGGCAGGTGCACTATGTAAGGGATTGGCTGGATTTTAAGTGATGCTCTTCTGCTCTTCATTGTCCCAACTGATACACAGAAGAAATACACAGGGCAGCCTATGCCAGTGTTTAAACTACAGTTCTGGAACTCTTTGCCCCAAAGCATTCCAACCAGGGGTTGAAAGAATGCTTTTTGATTTGCTCCTGTGATACAGACCTGTCTCACAGGAAAACACGATGTCTGTCACTGAACATTTTTGTCACTGTGACAACCCTGCCTTCCCATGCTCCCGTGTTGATTGCTGACTGTGCTCTTGTTTCCCTTCAAGGTCTGGCGCACCTGATGATGGGCGACCAAGGTATGGGCTCTGTTCCTTTTCCACTCTGCTGTCAGTGTCTCCTTGTTTCGTAGCTGCTTTCGCACCATCGCTGCAAAGGATGGGACAATGCTTGCAAATTATCTGGCTGCAAATCAAACACATAACTTTGGTTCACTTTTTTTTTTTTTCATGTGTTATTCTCTTTATATGTCAGTTTGATTTTTGGTTTGCTCCTTTGACTTTTTTTTGTTCTTGTTCATTCTTTGCACTGTGATATCTGAAAATAAATGAGACATGAGGACTTGTGATGGAAAGTGTCCGTACATTTATCAGCATATGCAATTGTAAGGGTAGTTATAGTAAAGAAAAACCAAGAACCGTCACAAATTATTTGAAAGAGGATATTCAGCTTGACCTCATGTGCCAAAAAGAGTCCGTTTTTCACCCATGCATGGCAGTTTGGGAACATGCAGACATCTTTGGCTTCTGGCTTCTCGAATGCTGAGTCTAGTGCTCCACCGAATCAATACTTGTTTTACCTGCAGTCGTTATGGATCTCCTCTTTGTGTGAGATTTTAAAGTGAGCATGGGCTTTCCACTTTCCTTGCATGTACTGCCTTTTAAAACAAGGCAGGATTGTCAACATTTACTGATTGTATTTCCATTTGTTTTCAAGCCCTTATTTATGCTTTCTTGATTAATTTTCAAAGGGTAGTGCATTTGCATATATTCATAATTCTTACTGTTGTTTCTCTCCTCTTTGTTCTCTTTGTATGGAAACCCTTTCTTCATGGAACCATTTCATCAAATCAATAGGTAAAAGTAAAGGTATTACACTCTTTTATTTCTACTTAATATCACCTGTATGAATTACAGTGTGTCTAAGTTATGCAAATGTATTTGCACCTTTTGGCATTAGTAATGGGAACTGGGAGGTAGGTATGAGTGTTAATGAATATTTTATGAACTTAAGGTAAGAAAAAAAATCCATCAAAATGTTCACTCTTTGTTTTTTCTTGCTCGTTAGTGTGATTTCTTTTTGTCAGCTGCTTATGTAATTAGTGTATTTTAAAATTAGCTACCGGTTTCAGTGTCAGTTTTTGCAGTGTCATTCAATGGCAATTAAATGCTGTGCGTAGTTACCATAAATATATCATCCTCAAACTTTTAACTCGGGAGCCCACCTACCCCTGCCATTCTGCCTTGGGATGTAAGTCTAAGCATGCGCAGCATTGAAATGGTCCTGCTCATCGCCATGCTGTCTGCTAGAGGTCATATGTGCACATTAACTTCATGATATCCTGGAAAAGGCAGTATTCTGAAAGAGAGAAACAAAGGAGCAAGATAAGCCTGTTCTTTTGTGTGCATACTAACCCTGTTTAAGAACGTTATCAACCAGGTTCACATCCCTGCATCACTTGGTAAGTCAGGCATGTGTACTCTTTGACAGCATTGGTGCCAACTTGAAAAGCATGTATAACGCCATTTAGAGCCATCCACATTGTGTTTAGTGTTTTCGTTGAAAGGTGGTACCTGGTAGGCAGCTGTGACAAATATGTATCATCACCTTTAAACGAAATATTTTAAACAATGCATTAGTGAATGCACTCTTGGTCTCCAGTTTTGTGGGGTTTTTTAAAATTTTGTTTTGTTTTGTTTGTTTGCATTTGTGTGTTTTTCCCTGGTTATTTTAAACACAGGAATGTACCTTATCCTTGAATTCTCTGTATCTTTCTTATGCTCTGAATCCTAATCCGGTGAATTGGGACTAAAGCCCACAGTTCTGCAGCTTCACGTTTATGTCATCTAGGAGGGACGCTTTTCTGCTTACACAGGCACCTGAACATGAGCTGAGCACTAAGGAGGAAATGGTGTCAATGTGTTACATGTGTAAAGTAGAGCTTTAGAAACAAATGTTGTTTGGATACTTTGAGTTCATAAAAAACAACATATGCTTATTGCAGTTTGTGTTTCGGTCAACCGGTTTTTTAATAATCTAATTTAATCTCATTTTAAGCCTTCAACAACATGCAAATGACAGCATGTATCGATTCTTTTAGTATGCCATTGGTGTTTTGTGTGCCATTTGAGATGCTTTTTAAACTTGTTTTGAGGACAAATTGCCACCTACTTTTCTTTCTTAAGTGGGCATTTCCCACCAATTCCTTAGTGAAAGATTCCAAATGGCATAGAGTGAACTGTATTTATATTTTATTTTACTGGCTGAGTGAAGTATATCTATGTGTGTTTGTGTATATGTTCCTGTGTATATTGGTATGAATGCATATACATATACAAACTTTCTAAATATGCACACATGTATTCATTATGATATGAAAAAGTAACTCTTAAAAATAATTCTCTAACTATATAATTATTTAACGCTACCTAAGGAATAATTCGTTTTTATATTAAGCTGGTATTTGTTTTGGTGTAATTAATGTGAAGTGTCACTTCATTCCGTTTTACTATGCCAGACCTAAATGTTTTCTGTTGTTTTATGTGTCAAGCATATTTTTTGCTAAAGTTTTCATCAAATTGTATTCATCAATCTGCACAAAACTATAGAGGGCAGGACTTTGTTTTTTCCTTTACATGCTTCTGTTAATGGGACCAGGATGCTTTTCGATATTAAATGGGAGAAAGAAGATGAAATTGAGTATTTTGCAAATAAGACTGGTCCCTTTGCATGTTGTTTAATTCGATGTTAGAAATGAGAAATGTGACTTGTAAATTTTCTTTAATTGCAAATTAATTAAACAAATCTGTATTCTAGATAAAAAATCCAATCTTGAGGATGCTATGCATCCACATCCAAGGAGTGTCATTATAACAGGAAAATGAAAACGTGAGCAAAGTAGTCACATGACAGAATGGAAGTGCTGTGAGGGTGGGAAAAGGCAGTTAAACATGTAACATGAATCGGGGTTGTCATAGGTTGATGTCCTTCCCTTGTGCCTCCTCTTGGAGAAGTCACAAATTGTCTAGCAACTTTACATTGTAGCTTCCTCTATTAGGTTAAATCCTAGTTGTATATAAAATGCCTAGTCTAAAATAACAGATATGCATTGTACATTCATGCCTTGAAATCTTTCTGTCACAATATAATCTTGGAGAATTTTTCTTGACACTACTTGTCTCTTTAGGAGTAGTGATTTCAGGGTCTCTGGAATTATTATCTCTGGATTAATGTCTTCCCCCCCCCCATTAATCCAGAAGCAAAACTGGATTCAGGAGCATTACTATTATTATTTTTATTTCTTCTGTATGGATTCTTAAATATTTTCTAAAAAGTTAAATGCCCAGTGATAAATGAATGCATTTCATTAAAAAAAGAACAAAAGGAAATAAAGTAACTCATCTAAAGAGAACATTTCCTTCTGATAACCTTCATCTTCCTCCCCAGTCTTCTCTGTAGAGGTAAACACTGGTATCATTGTGATGTATCCTTACAGAGTTGGTGTGGATCCTTCTATAATCCCTAATTAATTTTTTAGGGTTTGGAAACTGAAAAATCCCTTATCATTTATACATCACAGAAAGAGCTAAGTCATCTGGAGACACCGTTATGTGCTCACAGTATCAAAATGAATGAAATGGAAGCTTTCTCCTTCCCATAGGCCTTTGTGTCTCATATTTTTATTTATTTATTTTTTTGTTAATCCTCACCCAAGGATATTTTCCCATTGATGTTTAGGGAGAGTGGAAGAGAGAGGGAAAGACAGAGAGAAACACTGATGTGAAAGAAACACGTGGGTTGGTTGCCTCCTGGATAAGCCCTAACTAGGGCCTAGGCCCAGGGAGGAGTCTGCAGCCAAGGTAACCGACCTTGACCCGTGACCTTTGGTCAGCAGGCCGACGCTCTATCCACTGAGCCAAACTGGCAAAGGGGTGCCTCATATTTTTAATTGGTCATTCTGTTTTAAACTCTGGAGTCAGTTATTTGGAATAGGTTTCATGTTTTATGAACAAGGATATGTCACCTTTAACTAGATACAGTTAGGAATAAACACTCTTTCAGTGATTTATAGCTTTTTTAGGTATAGCTGAAGAGATATTCTCTAGAACAAACCTGCTTGTGGCTAGATGGATCCAAATGGTCATTGTAAAGTTGTGGTTGCTTTCTTTTTAGATCAGTAATTTGTCATTGGTATTGTTGGGACCATTGATAATGCTAATAACTTTATTTTCCATTTTATTTTACATATAGGTTTATCTGTTTACCTGGGAATTTACTTTTTTTGTTTTGTGTTGTTTTTCCATGTATGTTTAACTGGTCATTTCATTCCAACAATTATTAAATATATTAAATTATATTTTACTTCAATGGTTGTATGAAAGTAATGAGTGAACATTTATATGAGAAAAATGTTAAAGTAACTTGCACTGCAGATCCAGCCAGCATGGCTAGTTAATAGCTCAAGAGCTCAGGTCAGTAATGGCCAGATAAGTGTTATTGTTTGACTGGAGGCCTGATTTTTTCTTCATAGCCATCATCATAATTATAATTACATATTTATATGAGAGATTATACACTTAATGTCAACTGTTTCTAATAGAATGTAAGCTCCCTGAGGGCAGGAAGGTTGTCTTTCTTTTTGGCCATTGTGCTTCCAGAGCATTTTTCTAACTATCTTGACTATGTCATTTTCATGACTTAAGTATGTGAATGGGTGGGGAGCATGTTGGAAAAGGAATATGTAAAGAAGGACATGGAGGATTTGGTGTGGGCAAAGTTGGGGGTGGAAATGAGAAAGAAACTTACTCCAGTAGCTAGAAAGGATTATAGCAACAGATTGCATGGCATCCATCCTCTCAGCCTCTGTCTCTAAAGTTTCTTTTGCTTCCTATCATTCATATCCTTTTGCAAAGTTGCAATGTATCTTTCCAGTAAGGCACCAATCTGTGGTCAATTTAATATGCCTTAGCATATGCACAGCAATGGGTCTGGAAGGAAATGAAATCAATCAATTTTTGTGTTTTAGGGTTTCAAAAATTGTAATGTTATTCACTGTCACAGTGGCAAATAATCAAATTTTGTTTTCTAACTCGCACTATTTGTGCAAAAGCTGGCACAGAAATGTTACTGAAATTCAGATCTGATGTTATCTTTTGTGGTTCATATTTGTTCTTTTTTTACTCATACTGTGTCAATTGTGATATACTGTACCATAAGACCAGTGTTTAAATGGGGTTTGGATTGTAAACTTTCAAAAAAGCCAAAATTTGAGTCTTATCCAATGATACGAGAATATTTACTTTTCCTTGTATTCATAAATCTAACAGCATATTTGCAAAATAATTGTTCATTTGACTCTTTCAAATGAACATTGTTTGCTTATCCTGGTTTCTCATAAAAGGCCAAGGTATTACAAGTGTCAAGCATATGATCACACATTTTATAAGTGCCAAAATTGTAATGTATTAGTGAAAATTAAGTTTTTCAAATAATTTATAAAGAAAATAAAATTAGATTTTTCTCAAAACTAATTGTGTTAATACCTAGATATAATTGATAGCTGCAACTAATTGATAAGCAACATTAAAAATTATGTTTTAAAACTTTATCTGTAGTGTCATGCCATGGTGAATATTCTATTTTCTCTTAGATAGATTTGATATTTTTAATATTTAGAGAAGAATAAAGCATTTAGTATGTTTTGTACATTCTGTTTCCAAGATTTTAGTTACCATCTTTCAATAATAGTGTTGGCATATAGCTACGTTGTCAGCTCCCAGTCACCAATATAATGATGCTTATTTGTTTTATAACTTTTAAATACATTTGCTGTGGTTTCTGATGTAGAACTAGTTTTGAAAATATCATATTTCTCTTCTTCTGTGTGGCTTATTCAATCAAATTTCCTCATTTATCTTCATAATATAAAGTTCTTTTTAGAAGCATTTGTGCACGTGGGTAAAATCTTACTGTATTTAAATGCCTGTGTTTGGTGCATATGGAAATGAAGAAATAAATTAATTTGAATTATCTATTATGATTTCTACTGTTGCAGTACTGGATGCTCTTCATTTGCAGCCACAGCACATGGAAAGACCAGAATACCACTACGTAAAATCAGATATCCAATGTCCACTTCATCAGTAGGATATACATAGAAGGCTATGTGACTATTAGAAATGGTATTAATTTTGTAGTTCTCCTTTAGCCTACATGCCCATCAGTTCTGCTATAATCAACAAAATCTACTTGAAGAGTAAATATGTATTATCTCTTGCTGCAATTGAAACAATTTTGTCATTACATTTATTACAAATAAAAGTCCCAGCTCCATTGTATCTCTGCTCATTTGGCTCTGTGATGAGAAGTTTTCCATGTATTTATACACTCTATAAAAATGATGACATTGAATGACTGATAAATTAAATAAAAATTTATTAGACTCTAAGGGATTAATTTATCCTCAGAAAAGAACACAGAACTCAACAGTATAACAGTTTAAAGACTGAGGTGGTATAAGTATAAATTTAGATGCTTTATTGAAATAGTAAATAGCAAAACACTTAAATTATGACATACTGGATTTTAAAAGGATGATTCCTTTGCCAAAGGAAATTATTTTTTTTAAAGATGTTAATCTTATTTATCATTTTAAAAAGGTATTTTGTGAGCTTATTCTTTTTTTAAAGCCAGCATCACCACAATTAGGCTGGTAAGAGGGTGTTTCTTAAATTATGCTGGCCAGTGGTTTTAGAGAACAGTATAATTTCCCAGAGTGCTTAGCTCATATGCTAAAGAAATTTGAATCTTTAATTATAATTATAGAACTGTAGGGTAGGAATAAACATTAGTAATTATCTTTAAAAAAAACTGTTGACACTTTTTGAAATATAAGGCATGATAGGGAACATTGCTTATATAACAGCAATAAGATAGATACTTTGATTTAAAATAACTGATATATAATAACCAACCTTAAAGAGATTTTAAAGACTCTGTCCACATACACACCAGTAATCATAAAACAATGTTTCATCCTCTTATTCTTACAAAGTAAATTTAGAGGTAATTTTAAGGAAACCAACCATAGAGCATTATATAGGATACTTTTGCTTTTCATTTTTAAGGTTTCCATTTTAGGGGAGTAAAATTGCACATTTTAACAGGGAAACAGTATAGTATGTTTGCAAATACTACAGTGAACATTGGTACAATAAAACATTACAGGTTGATTCTACTCAACCAAAATTACTTAGTTATTTCTGTAACTTGACACTTTCATATTATTTTACATACAATGATGACACTGAAATGGACTTGGCTCCCTGTTGAACAAACTTAGGAGGTCATTGGCTATGAACTGCTTTTTAGATTCAAATTTACAGTAGGAAGCGTACAGGGAGGTAAATATTTTCTCATGGACCAGAAGTACCATCCAGAGACAACTTTTTCATCAATTAATGTTTTGTTTTTGTTTTTTTCACTAAGGACTTAGAGTGATATATGAGTTGAGCTTATACTAACCACGTAGTCACCTGAAGACCAGATTTTCACAGACAAGCTAATTAGATAGTTCTCTTTTTAGATATCTATCTTTCCTGAAAAAATAACAACATATAATTACCTTGAGATAGTTAATCATTAGCTAATCTTCTCACATCCTTCAAGGTTTTTCTCAAATGGCACCTTCTCAAGAGATTTGTCTTTACCATTTTATATAAATTACAATTTTTGCCTCCTGAACTCTCAGACTCCAATCTAGTTTCTCTTCTGTAACAATTATTATCTTTTAACATACTTGAAATTTTTAGTTTATTTTGTTGACTGTTTATTGTCTGTCTTTCTCCCACTGGAAAATGAGAAGGCAGAGATCTCTGCCCTGCCTTCATGTATCTCAAGGGCCCCAGGAACAGGGGCTGGCACAGTAGGTAATCAGTAATTCTTGTGTAATAACTGACTGATTGGCTAAACAAGTTATAAAATTTCTCTTTAGAGTTTAATTTGGATATTATTTCTTTCTCATAAAATGCTAATTTGCAAATTTATCTTTTTGTGTCAAGGTAAATCTTATGAAAGACAAAGCAAATAAAATCAAACCAAATTTTTCTCCTTGAACTGGGAGTGAGGAGGATTCAGACTTGACTCTTGATCTTTCTTATTTTCTGTCCAATTTAGGTGGTCTTAGAGAATTTGGAAGGGACTTGAAAACCACTCCAACCACTGATGGTCAAGCCTTTCCTTTAAAATTTCTCTAATATTCAGTCTTAAAGGGATATTTCTTTGAGGGGACAGTAAGTCATCTTTATATGTATCTCTGTATATAACAGGTAACTGGAAGAGGCTCCTGGAAGTTCGGCTTCTAAATAACATGTGACTTTTAGGAAGTACTTTTGGGCAATTTGTGACATTGAGAAAGTTTCAGAGAATGAAGTGGATCTCTGCTCCTTTACGTTCATGTAACTTACTTGTGCTTCTAACATTAAAAGAAACAGATTCAGTCTTCTTAGGCCCTCAAATAGCTACCTACACTCAAAGGGCCTCTGAAATTTTTCCAATCCAGGGAAAAATGATCATGTGTTCAACTGCATAATTATCAAGTAGTACAGGTCCCCAGCCTGCTGTCCTAAGTGTGGAACCTAAGCTGAACAACCACATGGTAGGAAATCGCTGAATTAAAAAGCAACAAAACTGCAGTCCTAAGGCCACATTTCCCTTAAGATGAGAGTCTTATCCCTTGTCCTTTTAGTAGAGGTAGAAATACAGAGAGAGTGTCAGAACGGTTTCATTCAATCTTAGTCACTATTACTGGAATCACCAATCCTTATGTGGGACTGTTACACATGGTGTAAAGCCACAGCTATTTAGAATAGATGTTTTCAAGATTTTTGACATTAAATGTAAACACGAGGATAATAATAGTTAACCATTTCTCAGGACAGGTCTTCACACATTCAAATTATATCTACTTATACAAAACACGTGTTCCACTAAATGTAGGTTTTCCCTTTCTGCTTGGCTTCTTTGCCTAGGAATTGCCATGTGGTTATGACTACATGATAACTCATTTAGAATAGAAGAAACACCAGTAAATTGTTAGTATTGACTTTTATTACATAGCCCTGATATAGACCACAAAAGTAGACTACTGAGATAATGAATAATTCAGGAAATAAAAATGACTTACACGTTATACGAAGTTTCTAAGCAATATATATTTTATTTCTTTGGCCTGAATTACCTGGTCAACCAGCCCAGTGGGTTTTTTTTCCATTTTGTTTTCTGGAGTTAGCATTATAAAGGCAGTAGACATTTGGAGAAAATTAAATTACTCCTTTCGAGGAAACAATTACATTTAGATTGGGCTTAAGTGCTGCCAGAAGGATGGAAATCCCTAAATTGGCCAGTGGTGATTTCAGTTCACAGGGAAATCCTTGTGCACAGGCTAACCATAGGTTTTTGCAAATTGCTAGTGGCATAATGGGCCAGAAATCTGCTAAACGTAGTAAACAGATATTGTTGATGACACGCTGACTTGAAAGAATGATGTGATGGCTTGTTATGACTATCTTTCTAATGATTACTGGTTTAAAGGGAAGAATGCATTATCTGACTGTCAGTCAGCAGGGTATATACATTTTAAATTACTTCCCTATCAGTGAGGTGGGATTTGCATTAACCCATCTCTAGTTGCTGTGACCCATGGCCTTCTTGGTGAGCAGATGGTGAAATTGTGAGTCATTTAACGCGGTGGAAAGAGAAAAGCTGATTGGTCCAAAAGAAAGCCAAAATTGGAGTGAGAATGTGAGAACAATTTGGTTTGACGTTTGCACTCGCATTATTTGTAAAGAGCAATGTCATGACCTATTAGGCCATCTTTTTTCTGCAACTACTTCAAATATGTCATCCCCTTCTTAGAAGAATGCCTTGTATAAAGAAGGACTGTTGCTGTGTAAGCAAGGCTGGTCAAGTGGCTGACTTCCTGTTAGAACATCTGCACGAACTCTCAAGCACTTACAACACCTGACCTCATACCACTGTTCTGTCCCACTGGTACTCAGGTTGGCTGTCCAGCCCTCCTCCACAGCCAGTCACCTGAGGCACATTATAAAACTCAAATTTAACTTAGCAAATAATTTTATACAGTAGGTCTATGGTGAATTGGAATCCTGTATGGACAAAAAAAATAAATAAAATCCTCAACTCCCCCATAAGCTTTGAGAGCACAGCTATTTTTGTGTAGAGTGTTACCAAGTCATCAAATTGGCTTTTGCCCTCTAAGAGTTGATGATTCTTTCCTTCATAGTGATGAAGGATTCTTTTTCTCTTTCTTTCTTTCTTCCTTCCTTTCTTTCTTTCTTTCTTTCTTTCTTTCTTTCTTTCTTTCTTTCTTTCTTTCTTTCTTTCTTTCTTTTTGCAGGGGTATGGATAGCTTATTATTTCAATCCACATTATTTCTGTGCTGAAAGACTTTTTCTTATTAATACAAATAATTATTACTTTGCTTTAAGATAAGTTGGTCCATTGGGAAAGATTATATAGTTATTCAACTAGGTCTACCCTTTCTTTATCTTTGAAACTAAGCAGTTGGTTTTCACACAAGTAAAGATGTCATTGGGATCTTTCAAACCTTTTGGGAAAGGTCATTAAAACTTTCATTCTATAGCATTGAGAGATGCTATATATAAAAAGAGAACAAAATCAAACTGAATATGTGACAACATTTAAACTTTTTATGTGTTGCCCACCCTTGGATACTTTGTACTATATTTTAGGGTCATTATCCATAATGGACCATGGTAAAGAGATCCAGACAAAGGGAAAACTGAATAACAAGTGCTGAGCTCATGGAAAAAAAATGCTACAGATACATCTCTCTGTACAATGAAGAATTGTATTATGATGACTTATTTTGGAGCTTATGGTGAGAGGGGCATTTAATAGAACAGGAATATGTTATTTCTACAAATAATATGGTGCAGGGGATAGAAATTTGGTCCCTATAGCCTATTAAAGAAGAGCTCATATACTTAAGAGACATTTTAGAAATGACAGTTATTTCGTGATATATTAGCAGATTTTTTTTAATCTACAAAAGGAAGTGGTTACAAGTAAAAGCAGGGAGAGGAGAGCTGAAGGTGAGAAAGCCGTTTCTGAGGGGTGGGGAAAGGGGAGATAGTCATGTGGTTTCTGTGACAGCAAGATTATTTTCCTAGGTAAAAAAGATGTGCAAGAAGAATGATAACAACCTGAGAGGGTGAACTCAGGAGCTAGTAAAGGAAATGGTTACACAGTTCATGTGATTTTTGGGGGACACTAGAAATTATCCCTTGCCAAAGGTAAATCTCTCAGTAGCCCTGCTCTGATGCAAAAAAATAATTTTTTAATGTACAGTCTTTGTAAATGCCGCACAAAAATCAGAATTCCTTCCTGTCCTTGAATTCCTTTTTTGGGGTAGGTTTTGGAAAGTTAGAAATCACTTGAAACTTATGTGAGAGTGATAATTATGAGAGCATACGTAAAACTTGGTATGGGGCAGAGGGAATGTATTCATGTGACTTGGTAGGTCTGTTAACATTTTGGATCCAGAGATAATATTTAAGTTAAAAGTAATTTACTGGATTCAGAAAGTATGTGGTAATGTGTCTTAAAGAAGATAACTGTGAAATTCATGAAATCAGAGAATCACAGTGATTGCTTTATAATGGAAAAGGATTTTACAAATTGAATCATAAATTTGAGTAGAGCTCAAATGCCTCCTCAGCCAACTCTCCTGGTAGTTCTGCGATGGGTGATGACACAGACTGTTTACATGTCCATAAGGAGGGTGTACTTGGTACCTCACAAAGTAACAGTCTTTTTAAAAAGAATTTCATTATTAAAGAGCTTTTCATTTATTTGAATCACAATCTGCCTGCTGAAACTATCGTCAATTGGCCATCTGCATGTTGTTATTGTTGCTTCTTAAGATATTTATTGAGTTTCTCCAGTGTGCTATGCTCTGTGTTTTCAATATATCTGGAGTTAATACAGTCTAATTCCTCATCCACAGCTAAAAAAATAATTTATATGAATACATTACCCACCATCATATCCAAATCCAAATTTTTCTTTCCCTAACTTTATATTTTCAGTTTCTAAAACCATTCTTCACATTGTTGCAATCCTTCCCATATGCTTCCTGGCCATCTTCCCCTTCTAGTTTGAACATATTCTAATTGTCAGGAAATCTCTTGACATCATTAAGCCCAAAATTAATTACAGTATCCTAACTGAGCAGGGAAAAGTATAATGGAAGCATTTTCTGTTTCTGGAAATAATGACACAAAGGTGTCAAAGGTGTGTGTGTGTGTGTGTGTGTGTGTGTGTGTGTGTGTGTGTGTGTTGATGCTGTTGTTTTATGTTTTGGGTCAGTTTGCTGTTTGTTAAATCTCTACATTTTTCCACATAAACTGCTAGTAAGTCAGCCTTCCCATTCTCTACTGAACAATTACTACTGTGAGCCTACTTCAAAGCATGAAATATACTTTTATTCAATTAATAAAATAATAAATATCTACTCAGTGTCCTGTGCAGTATGCTAGGAGTACAAAAATAAATAAGATGTGCTATAAGGCAAGGTGTCTGTCTTAGATTTATAGCTCAATAGTAGGTAAATACATTGTTACACAGAAGTTCCATCAACAGCTAAAACCTTATGATAGGAGTCGTTTACAAGGATCAACATTCTTCATTAGCTGAGTGTTAAAGAGTGATTGGGTGTTCAGTAGATTGCCATGGTTGGGTGATATTATTTGTCTTCTCTCGATGCAATAACAAGTTCTATAATTTTAACATATTAACACAATCTTACTGTCTTACAGTTTTATACGTCAAGCGTTTACCATGGATCTCACTGGGCTAAAGTCATGGTGTCAGCAGAGCGGATGTTCCTTTTTGGAGGGTTTAGGAGAGAATTGGCTTCCTTTTCCAGCTTTTTGAAGCTGGAAAAAAGCTACAGTTGTGACCCCTTTCCTCTATCTTCAAAGCCGGCAACCTTGAATGTCTTTGACCATTCTTTGGTGGTCCATTTTCTCTTAGACTCCCTTCTCTTTTTCTTTTCTCCTTATAAGGAGTTTGTAATTACACTTGGCCCACCTGGATAATTCAGGATGCTCTTCCTGTCCTCAGGTCACCTGATTAGCAGATTTAATTATATATGTAACTTTGATTGCCTTTATCATGTAACCTGATATGTTCACAAATTCTGGGGATTGAATTCTGGGCATCTTTAGGATACCATTATGTTTGTATATCACAAGAAGAAACATTAAAGCAAAAGAAACATGGAAGCTGAGTCACGGAGCTATGGTAGAGAAGTGCTGATTCTTAGGATTGGAAGCAACTGAACGTAAGTGGAACAAGGGAGCCTAAAAGATCCAACTGGAGAAACAGATAAGGGTCAAGATGATGAAAAGCCTCAAGGAACAAAATAAAAGTTGCTTTTTCGAAAGATTACTCTGGCAAAAGAACAGATATGTGGAATGCAAAACTAAAGATAAGAAAACAGCAAAGTAATTCTGATGTAGTCAAGAAGGACATCGAGGGCTTATGCTTTTATATAGCATTAGAGATGGAGAAGAGTGAAGAGATTTGCTACACCCTAAGAAGTTGGGCTCCGCAGGACTTGATGGATTATGCAGGAGTGAGGGCAAGACTGGAGTCATGATTGACTCCCAGGTGTCCATCAGAAGTCTCTGGGTGAATGGTGGTATCATTCACCAAGAGACTATGAATCAATGCAGACACTAGTGCAAGTAGAGAGGAAATGGAGGGGAAAATATCCTGAGTTCTATTTTAAATCATGGATACAATCAGTCAGCTATTCTGAATCTTTACCTATATTTCCATCCTTGTCCCATCTACAAATATGATTTATATCCACTTGGTGTTTTTTTAAAAATGGATAAAAATGTGGTAGAAAAAAGTATCATCAGAATACTACTGGGTATCACACTTCAATAGCCACTGTTACATCAACCTGAATAATATACAATCAGTTTTGACTGTACTATTAGCAAAATCACATTTCTCCATATATTTCAAAATATATGCTTAAATTTTTTTGTCAAATGTCTTCCTCAAATGTTTAATATACTCTGTTGAAGTCATGAATCAATATTTGGAAAGGTATTTGTTTTCAGTAGAGATACATATTTAAGTAATTAATTAATTGGATCTTCCAATCCAATAAATACACTGATCTGGTACACTCTTATGTGTAAGGTTTTCTATAAAGTCCTTTGTGGAGGATGAAAACTTATGCTATGTTTTTAACTATGTAAAAAATAAAATACAGCGACCACATAGGAGGACACAGGTTACTTCTTGTTTGAAGAACAAAAGTAAGTTCCTGGAAGAAGTAGTGATTGAATTGGAAGAAGTGAGAAGTGAAGATAGACTTACCAGGGAAGGGAGCGCCTGGAAGAAGAAGAGCATGATCAAAAACATTGAAATAGCATCATCCCAAATGTGTCATGTTTTGGTTGAAATATAGTTCTAGCTAGAAGGGAGGCATAGAACCAAGGAACAGTAACATTCTGGTTCATAGCTGTAATTATTTTTTAATGGAATTTGAATGTCTTAGGCACAGTATGCACTCTCCATATTTCCATAGTCTTGATAATTCCTGATTGTGTGCCCTACCCAGATAATCATATTTATATCTCTTACCTGATGCTTTAGAAACCTGGTTTATGACCCTAGATTTAGAAACTTATTTATAGTCAATTTACTGCCAATTAGTGTGTGTGTGTGGAAGGTGGGGTGAGAGCCATTATCAGAAACCTATTTTAGAAAGACATTTTAATGATAGAGTGGATTGCAAATTGTAGTATTGAAGAAGGATGAGATCATTACAGAAAGGTAAATGAGTAAGGAGGTTGTAAAAACAATTCCTGTAAAATGCAGTGGACCCTGAAGCATTATGATAATAACTAGAAAGGAAAGGAGGGATCAAATGTGAAAAATTAGATTCAAAACTTCTTCAGGGCGTGATCTGGGTCTTGTTCTTTCTATGGTGCCTAATATGGTGCAAAACACTAACTAGATACTCAAATAAATGAATGAAGACATTGGAGGAATTGAATTGGATGTGAGAGGTGAAAGGAAATAACTGAAGGTGACTTTAAAAGCCTGAATATGGATAATAGAAGTGTCATGCTTCTGAAAGACTCTGTCGGAGAGTAAATTTCATCTTACAGTACAGAAAAAATATCCAGGGAGACACATTCAGCACACAGATGCAAAGATGAATATGGTCCTCAGGGTAGAGATTATAATTACAAAAGAGTATGAAAAATTTTAACTTGGAGTATGGTTTATTTTAACTCAGCCAGCAAAAAGATATGTATCAAGATAAACTATGAATTAGTAACTGATAAGAAAAAAGGTCAGATCATTTACAGCAGACACATTGTGTTATGGATGAAGAAATGGAGAGACAAAGAAATGTTTGGCTATTCAACAAATAAATGTAAGACTTAATCCTACAGGGTAAAAGGATGCTCTCTGAATCATTTCAACACATAACTTCAATGCCTCCTACTTCCTACCAAAAATTTCTACTTAGAAGTCATTTTAACCTATTTTATGTTGCCAACTCTAAAGTTTGATCCACTTGGAAAAAAATTGGGTATAGACTGTTTAATTCTTAGGGAATTAAAGATAATTTTACTCTATTTCAAGACCTAGTATAAAGAGAGTAGTGCTGCCTAAGCTGAAGGCCACCAGCTTAATTTTATTTTCCTTTTTATTGAGTTTATTAAGGTGACATTGATTAACAAAATTATACAGGTTTCAAGTGTACAGTTCTACAACACAAAGTCAAGTCTCCTTCCATCACCATTTATTCCCCCATACCCTCCTGCACCTCACCCACTATAGCCTGGCCACCCTGATGTCTCATTTTTCTAATGAAATTGCTGTAATAAAATTAATTGTATCCCTTCAGTTCTAATTTTCAGAGACTTCTATATAGTGAGTAGATTTCAAGTGGTGTTGGATGGAACCTGAGGGTATTGTGTAGGTATCTTAGGACCACCACTGAGAGCACAGAGAGGAGAGGGCTTTGTAGTCCCTGTCCTGATTCAAAAACAGTATCATAGCCTTTCATCTGCTTTAATAGTAAGCCTTCTTCAGGATAATAGGAGGATCTCTTATTTTAAACTGTATGAAAACTATAGGGCATTAATCTCAGGGCTTTGGCTAGAATTTCATAGTTTTTCCTTTTGAGTGTATGAATTATATTAAAACATTCCAAATCCTGCTGCTTCAAATGAGTAAATCATACAAATTCAATTTTACCACCTAAATACCGTGGAACCATTTAGCTCTGTGATAAGCAACATCTGGCCCTTGCCAACAGGGCTTCCTTAGTCTAGGGCCATAGTGAGAAGAAAGGGTTTCAGGTTTTCACAACTAAATATGAGGATTTCCACTGAGAGGATACATGTTTTCATGTATCTGTCACCATTTCTATTTGTTTCCATTGCTACTTGGAAGCCAAGTTTTATTAGTAATTTACAGAATGGTTATTTAAAAGACCCATAGGGTATATTAGGAGGCACTGTTTTGCCTTTAAGACAGTCAGTCCAATGGAAACAGTTATTCAAAGCTTTGAACCAGATTAATGTATTCCTATCATTTTATTGAATTCAGTGTTAATATGATTTAGGTTAAGTAGCTGTCATTTTGGTCAACAGCACTAAGTGAGAGGTAGCTACAGTTTAGGTTGGGCTAGTCTGGGTGGTGAATTCCTAGAGAGTAGAGGAAATAATTGAGATTTAGAAGGGTCCCCAAACTAATTACAGTATCTTATTTTAGTGTTTTTTTTTTAAAGTTCTAGCCTGGTGTAAATAAAAATAGCTTTATTCTTTCTATTTACCTTAGTCCTGTAAAATAATAAATTTGTATGGGGTGGAAATATATGCTCAAGACCTTCTGTATAAAGCATTATCACAGTACTTTTCCATTCTCAATAGCTCCATCTGTTATTCATAAATACTTGTTTATGATTTGTAAAGGTATTTTACAAATACAGTTTATTCTTCCAACTTCACTTATCTTCTGCTTCCTTACCCTCTTTAAATAATACCAGCACTAGTGGTTCTCATTGAGGTAAAGTTATAGATTAATACATTAAATTAATCTATTAAGGTAATTTCAACTTTTAAAACATTTCCTTATCTAGTATCTTATAATAACTCTCTGAGATAAAGGGGCAATGCTATTTGACTCCCTTGTGGCAGATAAGAAAACATAACCAAGATACAACTTTCCCAAGCCATACAGTGATGGCCAAGTTCTTAAAGGATGCATTCCCATATAGCGACTCTTCCTTTTTAGAATGGGAGCATGATACTGTGTGGTGTTTGGCATATAGTGAGGGTTGGGGATTTATAAAATCAAGACTCATCATGCATTTACAAATCCAGCATTGTCCAACTTGTCATTGTGGACACTAGACTCTTAGGCTGGTCCCTGTCACTCAGGGAGAAACTGAGATTCAGAAATGTTGAGTTCCTTCTCATGGCCACAGAGATGTATTTCCTTTATTTGCATTGCCCTATCTCCCCTTATAACATTCATGTTACTCTAGAGCAAGCATGTCAAACTCAAAGGCTAACACGGGCCAAATAAACATGGTTTAGGTTTATGTGGGCTGCAAAAAAAACACCAATAGCTTCAATTTTCATAGAAACATAGGTTTATTTCGATAGAGACATGCTGAATACAAAGGGCTGAAATAAATGAGTAATTGTTAACATAAAATAATAGAACATTTTAATAAAAATATTTTTTCTTGAACATTAACTTATCAGACACTGAATAACTGCACAAATTAATAAGCAAATGCAAATAAACCTATTTTTCTTGTTCTTCAAAAGCGAAATATTTCCTCTTGCACACACCAAACTAGTCAGTCCAAGACTAATGATGTGGCAATTAGCTGCTAAAATATTCTCTGCTAGTATTAGTGGAGAGAAATGGTGTGCCTGCGCATAAGGCACATAAGGGAAATGAATGCAACACAATTATAGTAATCAATCATCAGCAAATGTTGTAGTTTATTATTAATAATTGTGTTTAATAGGATATTGTAAAATTTAAGTTACGAAATTTTTGTTAAAACGTTTCTTATATACCATTATATTGGCTGGGTCACAAAAATATTCATTGTGGGCCACATGCGGCCCACGGGCTGCGAGTTTGACATGCGTGCTCTAGATTGTCTAATTTTCTGATTGTTTCATGAATAGGTGTTTGATTTACACCAAAAATGCCCTATTGGTAGCTTTCATATCTTATCCCTTCGGTCATTATATATTTTTAAAATACCTTCTTTGTGCCTGATATCATAACAGCATCAATATCTCCCAGGACACCTAGTACACTGCTATGGTTGGTGTTCAAAAGCCCTTGCTGATTGCTTTGATGTCGAAGCCATTAGAAAGCTGGCATTTATGCTGCTTAAACGCCAGTTCATACATTTGACTTAATTCTGCCAGATATGAAAGGTTCTATAACATCACCTACATGAGGTTATGTCAAGCAAAAATGCTGTAAACAAGAACATAAAAGTGATTTATGTGGCTTCCTGTCAGCTTTTTTTTTTTTATAGCCTTTCTACAGATTTCTTTAATACACCCAGGAAAATGTGAGAAAAAATAAGCTCAGCATCTCTTCAAAGAGGACTTTGATATTATTTTTACTTTTTTTTTCTTTTAAAAGGTTTCTTTTTATGTGTTTGTATTGGTTTTTACTTTTTACACACACACACACACACACACACACACACACACCACACACGTAATTTCCATTTTACAGGGATACCCTTATGCAGAAATATAAACTCATTGGAAGCAGCACTTACATTGGCGGGGAGAGAAGTGAAAACAAAGCCCTGAGATGAGGCAGAGGGGACCCTAGAATGTAATAAACACAGTGGAGTGCAAAGACCCTCCTTTTAAGACTCATTGCACCTCATTTTGTCATTGTAAAATCATTTAATGTGGTAGACCCTCAGGGACCAGTTACAACTCAGGAATATTTTCCATTTTACTGCGTTGGAGACTCCAGCAAAGAGCACCTCAGAAATAAGAATGAAATTCTGCTCAGTTAGATTATTGATGTGGAGATTTTCTGTAGATGCTTGAATTCTGTGGATTTGGAAGTATGTGAAAATCAGGATTAAAAGTCTACCTATTGCTTCAGTTTATGGTTCATTTATTTTGGTGACTAGTTTAATTTTAATTAGTTATGTCTCCTCTGAATAGTTCTTTGGCAAATGTTCGTCTTCTTTTTCAAGCTGTGCCTGCAGTCAGAAGTCTTAACTCTCTATTTGACAGGTATCTCTTTGAGTCATCTATATTAGGAAGTAATTTTCAGTCTACAAGAATCCGGAATTTGCTTTCCAAAATTGGTGCTGTATTTGAAATTTAGTAGGACTCCTTAGGCATTCAGAATGCTGTACAGAAAGCTTACATAGGGATTTCTTTTCCTGGTAAAAGACAACTAAACAGTTTATTCTTCAAACTATATTTTACTGTTAATATCTTCCATCAATAATATAAAATATATTTTAGGTCTATTTATACTTTCAAAGCATTACTTTCTGGAAATAGCTAATTTTTGTGGGCTTTTTTTTTTTTTAAGGAATCGGGTTTTGAAACAATTTATTGATAATCCCATAGAATATTATACCAAAATTGAATCATAGGAAGAACACAATATCTCTTTCTGTGTTTTTTTTTTCTCACACTCCAGGAACATATAAATATGCTTTATTTGCAACTTCATAAAAATGTGTTATAATTTTGGAAACCAATTATAGTATAAGATCACTTAAAATATTTTGAAAAGTCTGTCTTTAGAATTAGAATGTATTATTTCAAAGGCTTCCAGATAGAGGCTATAAAATTGCCTGTATTTAAAAATGAAACTGTAATTAAATCTTTGTGAGTTGCATTGAAAGCAATAAGAAAATGCTATAAATCTCTGTAAGAAGCATTTCCAAGAGGAAATGAAATAGTATGAAAAGAGAATAAGTTTAAAGTGAAGAGATAATCCAATGAGACATAGAAAGAATGACATAAAGATATTGAAACATTGGATGAGACCAGAACTAGTCAACTTAATATAGAACTTTATCATCAAACTCAATAAATTTCTAGACTTAATACAAATGAAGTAATATTTGGAAATTGCATGACCTTTCAAATCTGAACTAAACTTGTCCAATAATTTTCTAGTAAAATCTGATAAAAGTTACACTCTTGCCTCTTCATTGAATCCATTGTTATTAATCTTTATTACTATTGTTTGTGCTTTTGCTGCCATCAGTTTTATGAAGAAACAATTTATAATAAGTAACACATTTAAGAAGTACAATTCGATGAATTTTGACAGTTGTGCACACTTGTAAAATCACCCCATCACCAAGATACAGAGCATTTCCATTAAGTGGGACCTCAGTTCTGGAACTTCATTCTGGAAGGCTGTTCAAAAATGGAAGCATTTTTTCCCCGTTAGAAATAATGTAAATTGAATTAATCCATCCAGACCCCCAAATGATTCCATTTTTAACCTTTCTTATATATAGCACATGTCTAATGTACCATGTAACCTATAAATATATACTTTAAAAACAAAAAGGATGAGTTTAAATGAAAATTTAACAAAAAGGAAACCAAATGCACAGTAAGAAATGAAAATTTAATAATAATAAGCAACAAGTACAAAAAAACTGTGAAAATATTCACAGCACAATATTCTGAGATGTTAACAGCGGTAAACTAACTGATACTCGCACATTCTCTCCTTTGTGGCCTGAGAGATGTGTGACTGTCGGGTTGGAAGCAAATTGTTCAAGATGAGAGACATTTGACAACCTAGGTTTGACTTCTTCCAAAACATTATTTGTGTTCCTTTGTATATTGCATTTCTATATCTGTCCCTGGACACAGGAAACCACTTATCTGCATATTGTCACTATAGATTTATTTTCACTTTATATAGATGGAATCACGCAGTAGGTGCTCTGTGTGTGTGTGTGTGTTTTCACTCTGCATAATGTAAGATTAATTCATGTATTTATTCATATCAATAGTTTTTTTTATTTCTGAGCAGCATATAATGATCATGTTTTTATACATAGGTCTCATTAATATAAAGGGATGCATTTTAAATTCTGTATATACCCATAGAACCTAGAATAATCCCCTACACATAGTTGAGATTGCTTGGTTAATTGATTCATCCATCTGAAGATAGATGCTGGGAGAGTTTTAGCATGATTCTGGTGTCAGTGGTACTCATTTTTGAGAAAAAATTTGTGTTAGAAGTAGCAAAGTAAGAGATCATTTGTTGAGTAGTTACAATATGTCAGTTACCGGACAAAGTTTTTCTGATGCATTAACTTCATGCTCTTATACTCATTTGATAGATGAAACACAGGGATGAAGGAACTTGACATTGATTACACAAGCTGATAAGCAGTAGAGCTGCTACACTACAAAGCTGTTGCTCTTAACCATTTACTCTATTTCATCAGAAATAAAGTTGTTTCATGTTCTTCTCTTCTCAAAACACTGCAATTTCTCTCCATTTCTTTTAAACTTAAAATGAAAGTCCACACTGTAGGTACAAGGCACAATGTTATTTGTTTCCAAGTGACCTCTCAGAGCTCTTCCTCTCTCCCTGACTCACATTGAACGTGCTCTTCCTCAGACACATGACATATGCTGCCATCTAAGGGCCTTGGCTGCAGGATCCCTTTCACTTCTCAATAGGCTGGCTTTGACTCACCCAGGTCTTTGAAGTCGGCTCAGATTTTACCTCACTGAGGTTTATCCTCAGCCTTTCTATTAAATACTGCAACCATCCACCTCTGCCCTCCCAATTCCTTCTACTCTTATATGTTTTCCCTCTTTTTTTCTCCATAACATATTACTTTCTAATATTTATATACTGGAGGTCTGGTGCACAGATTTGTGCACTGATGGGTTTGTCAGCCTGACCGGCACCCTCTTGCAATCCGGCATCCCTTGGGGGATGTCAGACTGCCAGTTTTGGCCTGATCCCTACAGGCCAGGCTGAGGGTCCCCACTGGTGCATGAATCTGTGCACCAGGCTGGTTTTGGCCTGATCCCCGCAGGCCAGGCCTCTAGTATGCATATAAGATCTTTGGTTAATCTCTTCCCACCCTCTTTTCTCCCTCCTTCCCTCTGAGATTCATCAGTCTGTTCCAAGTTTCCATGCCTGTGGTTGAATGGTCACTTAGACTTAGATAGATAGACAGATAGATAGATAGATAGATAGATAGATAGATAGATAGATAGAGATATGAATTACTCATTTTATTAGGTGTAATTATTGTTGCCTCTCTCTGCAGAATATAATTCCCTCAAGAGCAGTTATCTTTGCCAGTGTTGTCACTTGATTGATCTCAAATATCTGGGATAGTATTTTCTTAGTTGGAGCAGCTATAACAATTTCTATAGACTGGGTGGCTTAACAAACAACATGTTTCTCAGAGTTCTAAAGATGAGGAAGTCCAAAATAAAGGTTCTGACAGATTCAGTGTCTGATGAGGGTTCTCTTCTTGGTGTGTAGATGGCCGTCTTCACATTGTAAACACAGAGGAACAAGCTGTTTTGTCTCTTATGAGGCTACTAATACCTTTCATGAGGGTTACATCATCATAACCTAATTTCCTCCCAAAACCCCACTTCCTAAAACTATCTTGGGGGTTAGCATTTCAACATGAATTTTAAGGGGAACAAAAACATTCAGTCAATAACAAGTGCCTTACACATAATAGGTTCCCATTAAACATGTTTAGGATATGAGGGGGGATAATTTTGGTCTTTCCCTATCAACTAATTATTCTTTTCAGAAAAAAATGGCATTAAACAATATTTGAATGGCTTAGCGATATTAATATCCAGCTCTATAACAGGAGTCTATAAAGAATAAGAAATAGTTTCCTAATTTAATCTCCTCTTAGATCTTGTTTCTCTTTTATTTTATTAGATCACAATATCAGTGATTTCCTAGATTGTTTCTTAGAGTTGGGCAGAACTTGAGAGACTTTTGAGATAACTAAGTCTAGAAATCCCAACTTTGGGATTTCATAAGGGTTTTGAATTTGCCTTTAGATGAAAAGTCTTGTCAAAGCAGTCTTTTGTCTTAATTCACTCTGACCCACTCATTTTAGTATCTGATCCTGAAACATCGTTAACTAGATTACCTCTAATAAAACTTCTTTATTTTAGGGAAGAATAAATAGACAAGTGGGGAAGCAAGTTCCCTACCATAAAATGATAACTTAGTGCCATCTCCTTGGAGGGAATGAGGGGGGATTTTCTATCCAATATTGTGGAAGCATTTGCAATCAATTAGAGCAAAGATTAATTAGAAAATATTATCATTTCTGCCCTTTTAAATCACCTTTTTATTGAATTCTGTCGTTAACACCCATAAAATGGCTCATTGTTTGTGTTCGTTTAGGTGCAAATATGGTGTGCTTTCTTTCAGCGTCATAAATTACTTTTAACTTCTCTGGGATGTACAGAAGCTCCCATTAAACTTGGTGAAGGGAAAAGTGAATGGATCGTTTGTTATTTACTCTTGTGGTGATTCATTTGTGGTGGGAAGCCCAGTCAAAGTCAATATATTTTATTTACTGGCTTTTCATGTTACTTTCTTGAAAAGCAGTAGTGATCACATTTGATGAAAGAGTGGAGTGGGGAGTAACATGGAGGAATATTACCAGTATCATTTCTAGGAAGAATATAATCTTGGGGGAAGGCCAGTCAGAAAAGTATTAGGTTGCTATTTTGAACTATGTTGACATAATTTGTTTTTAAACAAAACTTCTCTTGCCAAAATTTTTCAATTAATTTTAAAATGTAAAACAGCATCTCTCAAATGATATCCTCTTCTAGTGAGTAATAAAAAGTATCCCTTTTGGTATGTTTATTTTTTATTGCTAAGGTAATTTCTATATGTTGTATAGCAACATAGGGAGCCCACCATTTTATTAGCAGTAATTTTTACATTGATCTTCATGGACTTTGGTGGTGAATATTTTTCATGCTCAGCTAGCAATAAACCCTGTAAAATAAATGTACACAGTAAAGTGCTGCCCATTTTATTCCAACTGTTTCTGTGTGTACAGAAAATATTAATTACATGTTTCTGCTTCTGTGAAAAGCATATGTGGAAATAGGAAGCTCTACATGAATAATCAGGGTAAAATATTCAACTGTTCTTCCAATTGACTTAAATTCTCCTTTCTGAAAGTAATGAACAATTACTGGCAAATTTCTCTTAATAAATTAAGGATGGAGAAATCCTGAAGGATGCATATAGCACCGAGGAAATATTCATTAATAAATTGAAGTACTTTTGTTTACCAAAATCACTCTATATTTTTGAATGTATACTCTGATTTATATTTATGATATTGTCATCACAATGCTTTCCTAATACAATCAAACATGATGCTATCAATTCAATAAAAATAAGGCTCACATAGTAAAGAGTTGTCCCACACTAACATTTTATTTATATGACATGAGGGTATTCCCGATGTGAAAACAGCTTCTAAGAAGCATCTTCTGGGCTTTTAAACAATTTAGATGAGACAACCAAACCAAACATTATCAGACTCTATTAAAAATACTTTAGTGAGACTGCCTTTTACATTAAAGTTCTCATAAAGAATTCTATGCAAATGTCTAATGTTTTATGGTGGGGAAACCCCTAGTAGTATTCAGAATACTTAGTAGAATAGATTTAACTACAAAAAATGTGTGTCTTTTTTAGCATTAGTCAAATTATCAGTAAATAAAAAGAGTTTAATAATGCATTAATCTACTCAGGATTAATGGGTACTTAGATATACATCAATAAACATATGTATGTCACCTGGGCCCTTCAGGGAACAGAGGCTCTGATGTAGTCAGGGATATAAAAAGCTGTTGAGGGGTAACAATTGTTGAAAGATAAAAGAGGAAAAGGCAGTATGAGGGGTGGGGGATACACCTTCAACCACAGTACAGATCTGATCATCTCTCAGCCAACTCTGTGGATTGTTCTGGAGCAAAGGTTGCTCATCAGTGGATTTCCTGGGTGGGTAAAAAATGGTCAGACCCCAATACTCCCCTGCCCTCCCAATGCCTAGTTATTGGCTATGGGTTATTCAGGAGATCATGGCCTCAGCAGATCCTGAAAATGCTAATTGTTGTCAGTTGTCAGCTAACTGTATTCTTTGCAGCTGAATAGTATGTTGTTGAAAGGAACACTGAGTGACATATGACAAGTGACACTTCTTCATGGCTGCTCCAATATGTAATAAGTCTTTATAGGCATATGTTTATGAGTAAAAATATACCTGTGTACAATAATTTATGATAACTCCATTTATGTCCACTAGGAAGTGAAGAAAGGGCAGACAGATGTGGTCTTGGCCACTGACCTGCTGTCTTGTGCTTTATGGTCAGTCTGGTAATCCTGTGGCATCCCATCAATAAGGCTAAAATGAGTATTGATTTCAACTTGCCACTCTTCTATTTCTTCTGCCTCTGCAGCTGCTATATAGGAGATATGCTTTTCTCCATGTCATCATATCAGGGTTCACTTGGCCTACTTCTTCATTTATCATTGAAAGCTACAAGTATAGGTCTTTCAATAAATCACTAATATTTTCCCTAAACAATCAATAGTTACTGATAGACTGTCTCCCTGACTGCAAGTTTTGACCTCAAAGAAGCTATAGAATATCCTTTTGCTAGAACAAGAAATCTAAGTCCCTAATGAGTAAAATATTGATCATATATAAATATATGATATGTTTGTGCTAAACTGGGATTAAAATATGTAAAGTTTGCAATATTTCATTGAAGCTTTACAGATCCACTCTCTCATTATATTCCTTATATTGAAGTAAAATCTAAGAACGATAATCCTAATGAAAAGAAATCTAATTACTAGCAGTTTTGTGTTTTGTTCATAACTAAGACAAATCAAATATCATTCTATCTCACTTAGGTAGTGATATTTAGACATCTCATTTCAGAATGGAGCTGTTATGAGCTGGTAAGATGATAATTAAATTAATTTTTCAGTGCAGGGTTCTGTTCATATTTTTTTTATTTTAATATTCAATGAAAATTGAAAAACTCGTTTTTCCTATAGATACTCCTTGAGGAAGAACCAGAAGTTCTGATACATTTATTCAGTGCTTGGATCATAAAGGGTCAGAGAATGTCCTTTCCAAGTTCTGTGAGGCATGAGATTTTTAAGGCCAGAGATTCACTCATTTCACCAAATTTGTAATTTATGATATTATTGATATTATGATATTGCTGGCCTACACAACTCTCTAAATAACCAAAACAGATTACAAAAGCACTCTTTAAACTGAGATGACTCATAAGATAAGGAAGCATTATATTTACTAGTTCAGAACCCTGCCCAGTACATACATTTGTGTTTGAGTTAAAAATAAACAACCTCTGTATTAATGGGAAATTTTAAAGTTTTAATATGGGCATATGCATATTAAGAAGTTATTAGCATGCAACATTGTAAAGATATTTTTAATACTGATAAATTGGGCTTATTCTAAAAATAATACATGTTTAGAAAAAGTGCCTTTTTATTAATTATTGGGAAACAGCTGATAGAAAAGGCTTAAATGTCTTATAAGGAATAACCTTATGGGACATCCTAAATGCCATATTTTCCTGAATGTATATTACATAGTATATCCAGTTATGTTTATGATTATTTTTAAATGTATAAGTATAAAGTTTTCCTAATATTTCTATTTTCCAAAATTTGTTTAAAATGTAATATTAGAACATAAATCAGTGATGCAATCCAAGTTTTAATGTATAGTTAAGTGAAAAGTTCTTCGTATCTGAAAAGAATATACTTGTTGCATTGCAGAGTTTTCTTATTTTGAATCTGAGTTTAAAAAATTAAATTGGAAAGGAGGCTATTATCAGAATTGTTTTTCATTTGGTGTGATGGAAGACAATTTACTTTTAATTAATTTGAATTTAAAGAATGTTTATTGAGCATTTGTTATGTGTGTAGAAGTCAATGATAGGTGGTGTTGGTGAAGAAAGGGGAGTGGGTGAAAAAAGAGGAAATTGTTACTGTCTTTAAGTAACAAAACATATTTTAAAAGGAACAACGTGCTTTGGATGTTCTGAAGAGCTCACAGGACATTTGCAGTCTGTGGGCCAGTTCAGAAGACTTGATTAAAAAGGGCACATCTAATATGAATCAGTTTGAAATCTAGCTGGGATTTTAAATGCATTAGAGAGTAGTTCGTCAGCCTTATAGTTCAGGACATTAAAATTCTTTAATCAGTCTTCATATGTCGAGAGGGATCCTCTTTTACTTACAGAGTGAAAGATGATCAAATTGTAAATAAATATAATGAAATCTTAGATGCCATGCTAAGATTGGACTTTATATTTAGGCTATGCTAGTCTGGTTTGTTAAATAGAATACCAATTCCATATATTATAATCTGATATTTCCAAACAACAAGGATTCTTTTCCATGTTATGACAATCATAAAAAGATAATAAAACAGGCAAAGCAAATTCTTACAGCAGGTAGTTATCAAATCCATCAGGTCAGGAGAAGCCTTTTCTTACTGAGAGGTAGTATGTAAATAGTGTTTGTGCAAATTATCATATGAAAATTAAGCAAGACTTAAGCCACAGAATTGAAATAGAGTACCTGTTTTATTGTTCTGATTTTATGTGATTATTGAGACAACATTGTTAAGGCAATTAGAAATCTGCTGTTGTCAAAACAGAATTTAGAATAAAAGGCAAGGAGCATTATACTTTTTTCCTGAAGCTAATATGAGTGATAATTATGCTTAAAGATTCTCTGCAAAAAGAGAGAAAGAGGAAGGAGGAGGATAGGATGGTAGAGAGGAAAGAGAATAGAGTGAAGAAAGGAAGGAATGAGTGGGGAGAGAAAGGAAGTAATGAAAAATTGTCCAGTCTGTTTTACATCTCCTAATTACTTATACCATATTTTTTATGGAATTTCTATAATTTAATATAAAAAATACCATATTTTTCTGGAATTTCTATAATTTAATATAAAATTTGGTTACTTTTAACTGTTGCATGCAGTAAAGAAATCAAGAAGAGTATAAGATACTATTTTTAGTCCCTCTCAGGTTACATTATGACAAGTGTTGGGCTTTTTTAATTTTTATTTTTACTTATAGTTGACATACAATATTATGGTAGTCTCAGAAGTACAACATGGAAATTTAACATTTATATACCTTAGAAAGCAATCACCTGAATAAGTCTAGTAACCATTTGTCACTGTGTATAGTTATAATACGTATATTGAGTATATTTCCTATCCCAATGACTTGATTGGTGAAACTCAATGGCTAAATTAAATATATGGTACGTATTAAATGTATTATGCCACATTGGAAGTTAATTTATATACTTCTGAACAGATTTGAATAAAATGAGGTTAGCATTGATTCTTAGATAATTTTATAAGACAAATATGTTCTGATAAGTGATCATTATAACTGTGGTAATAACAAGTACTGATTTAAAACCCTGTTTTCTATCATAGTCTCCACCCAGTTTTAGCATATTCTGAAAACTTTTGGAATTCAACTAACTTACTCTTTTTCTTGAGGAAAGACACACAAATACATAAGGTCAATCATGTACATATTATGGGGACACGTATTTGTGAATTGATGATGGAGGAATTAACCAAATGCATTTCTAGGTTCTCCAAATAACGTAGCTATTGTTAGAGACAAAAAAATAAATAAAGAATAAAATAAAAATTGGCCCTAGCCAGTTTTGCTCAGTGGTTGGAGCATTGGCCCTCCGACTGAAGGGTTGTGGGTTCAATTCTGGTCAAAGGCACGTATATCGATTGAAGGCTTGATCCCCGGCCCTGGCCGAGGTGTGTGCAGGAGGCAGCCAATTGATGTGTCTCTCTCACATCAATGTTTCTCTCTCTCTCTGTCGCTCCCCCTCCCTTCCACTCTCTAAAATTCAATGGAAAAAATATCCTCTGGTGAGGATTAAACAAATATTGTTCCTCAAAGGATATTTAAAACTTGCCAGGCAGAATCTGAGCAAATGTCTCAGAAGTGTTCCGTGGGCTTACTGTTTCTAAGATGAACACACTGTCTGCTGCACACAGACGCTCCTACCCCACCACCCAAGTAACTTGATGGAACGTGGACTTTAATACTCTGTTCCTAAGCAGTAAAGAACTTCCTTCGGGCCTTCAAATATTCATAATTCTCCTTTGTTCTTAATTTTTTAATATCTCAAATCCTATGCGATTTTTGTCTGATGTATTCCCTGGATAATTGTGTCCAAAAATAAAATAAAAAAATCTTTTAAAAATTATCCGAATTTATTTAAATTGAAACTAGGGTATTATGGAAAAAAATAATAAAACATTTGGGCCTCAGACTTTTCCAGAGCTTTTTTCAAACCATTATCTTATTGCCTTCCAAGAGAATCGACTAGACAAAAATTTGACAATATATGTTTGATGATTTAAATTAAATTTCTACCTTTATTTTCCGTCACCTATCTCCCTTTCATTCCTCTTATTTCTGTATGCTTCCCCTTTTATTTTTAGTACCAGTTATCTAGCCATTCATAAATATGTTTGGGTGAATACGTTTATAAGTGGTTTCACATCAATTAAGTCAGCAGTGCATGTTTGTTATACTCCCCAGTAGAATATTTAAAAGGAAACACAGAGGTGGTTTTCATAGTCTATAAAATGATCAAATGAAAATCTCTGTATTAGTTAAAACCAATATCAGAAGCATATTCCTAACCAAATTAAAGTTCTTTATACTTAATCTGTGAATTGAATTCTCTTAGATATTTCATTTTGTATCTTATTTTTTCCCTTTAAAGAGTTATTTGAGGAAGATAATTATCTAAAATGTCATTATAACTTCAATCACTTTGGACTAAATTAAATTGTGTAGACAAAAGATTAATTTATATTTATTTCATCAATATACAGAAACATTTACGGTTTACACATTCTGGGCAAAATGACATTCATAAATTTTCCTAAGAGTTCCTGATATAGATTATTTTTCAATATCATCATCAAACATATTTAAATGCAATGAAATCTATTTTCTTTCAAGTTGAGCCCATCATGGGAATTGTTCATGAAGCCCACTGCTGGTTTCAGCAGGTATGTTCTTCAAGTATCCTGGGACAACTTCATTTTCATATTTTCACTCAATAGTGTCAGTTTCATGTGCTTTGGGATCAAAGGGATTTTATTGTGAAAGTTTTTACTGTGGGATCATCATAGCACTTTGATTAGTTTTTCTTATCCTATCATAAAATAGTTGTTGAAAATAAACCTATAAGTAGGTGTTGATGTTTTAATTATGTTTAAAGTAAGAATATCAGCAAAGTTGGAATCATTTGTATTTTCATTGTTGATAATTTATGGTGAGCGAGCCTAACTGTTTAAACACCTCATTTTAATTTTAAAAGTTTATTTAACACATAACTTTCTTGACTGGCAATAAATGAGACAACAGTTATAGTTAATGATGCCTATGTATTTGTGTGTCACAGCATACCACAAAGGATAGTACATACTGTCACATCCAGTACGATAGATTTTATAAAACTGTGTTGCATAAAGATGAGCCCTTTTATATTACCTTGCAAGGTTGCTATAGTTACAGTGCATTGCTTTTTGGGAATTTCACTTTTCTTAGTAATATTAAATACTGAACCTAAAGTCTCATTTTATATTGTTTTTAAATCTCTTTGAAAACAATCTCCTTTATAAAAGATTTTGAATTATTTTTATGATCTATCTTTTTCCTTTTTCCACAAATAAATTATTTTGAATAAACAGAGAAGGAAAACATTGAGCATATGTTTATCTTCCAGACACAGAATATTACCCAGAATTTTTGCTCCCCCCACCAATTGCTGTTCTTCACTTTGTAGAAAAAAACTAGTATTATATTTTTAAAGAAGCAATGTTCTCAGCTGGTAAACTACATTTAATAAATGCTATTAAAACACCTGGGTTTCTAGCTATTATTCCAACTTTAAGGCAGGATTATATGTTCCTGTTTCAAACTGTCATAGAGTTTTCAGTTTTCATGAGATGTTGCTTCATTAAAAAATAAGTTGGACCTGAGCAGTTCCTATTCACTTCCTACAAGGCTACTGTGTCAAATAGTGGGACTCCAAGGCATGACTGCATGTTCTCCAGCAATAAGCCCAGTCTGGTTTCCAATCTTGATACATGAGGAAATAGGAAAGGTGCTCCCCACATGCAAGGTATTTGTAATTCTTTGAGGGGAGGAGAATAAACATTTGTCTTTTCAGGTTACTAACCAAATGGTTCTCATAACTGGATCAGAATAGTCATCTACTCTACATAGTGTAATAGCCTCACTGTGTTATCTACAATACAGTAAACTTCCTTCTGGTAGAATTATGTTTACATTATCTTCATATTTTTTTCGTTAAGTCTGGTCAGGTTCTTAGGTCCCTTACATTTAAAATGTATTCAAAAGAACTTAAGCAAATAATGAAAAATCAATGCACTAAGAGATTGAGTGTCTACACATGACAAATGTTTTGTTAAGTTTGCTATTAGTGCCCTAGCCAGTTTGGCTCAGTGGATAGAGTGTTGGACCAAAGGGTCCAGGGTTTGATTCCACTCAAGGGCACTGCCTTGGTTGCAGGCTCCTCCCTTGCCCAGGCCCTGGTCAGGGCATGTGCAGGAAGCAATCAGTGATGTGTTTCTCTCACATCAGTATTTCTCTCTGTCTTTTCCTCTCCCACTCTCTCTAAAAATCAATGGAAAAATATCCTCGGGTGAGGGAAAAAAAAAGATTGCTATCAGCTAATATATTTTGAGTGAAATACTTTATATGCATTATTTCATCAAAGTGTTTAATCCTTATTTTATGGAGTAGATTCTATGCTATAAGTATGTGCATTTCACAAATGAGGAATCTGAGTCTAAGAAGTAAAATAATTTGATCAAAATCAAAATTATTATATTTAAATATTTAAAATAATTATTGGACTAGATTGACTAAACAAGACTTTGACCTATTACCTCATAAAGAGTAGAATAGGATAGCCTATGTAAAATAATAATTATGGTAACAAATTTGATCAAGAAAAAGTAAAATAAGGGAGTGACATCAGTAAAATGGTGGAGGTTAGCTTCAAGCTCTCCTCCCCATAAAATGTCAAAACACAATAAATTGTCAACCTAATTTTAAAGAACTATAGAAATGTTAAAGATTTATAGAAACCAAGTGAATGCTAAGTTATGAATACAAGGCTGGTCAGCATAAGAACATCAATCAATATAATGCACAGTTCAACAGAAGGTAGTGGAGGGTGGGGATAAGGGGGGGACATCAACCAAAGGACTTATATGCATGCATATAAGCCTAACCAATGGACACAGACAACAGGGGGGTGAGGGCATGAGTAGGGGGGTTGGGGGAGTAGTGGGGGAATAAGGACACATGTGTAACACTTTAATCAATAAAGAAATTTAAAAAATGATGCACAGTAATAAAACAAAGGGGAGAACTAAAAAAGGGGAACTTCAACATGAGAAAAGGTATTTATGAAAAAACACAGCTAACAGTACATTCAGTGGTAAAGCTAAAAATGTTCCACTTACGTTCAGGAAAAGACAGGATCTCCAGTTTCAGCACTGGTATATATTTTGCACCACAAGTTCTAACCAGAGAAAATGGAGAGTGAAAAGATAAAAATACATATAAACTAGAAAGAATAAGTAAAATTGTGTCTATTCCACAGTAAAACATTGCAGAAAGAAATTACAGAACTAAATGGAAAGACATCTGTATTCTTGGCTAGGAAGACTTAGAGATTCAATGGAATTCCCATCATAATTCTAATGCCCCGCCCCCATTTTTGACAGAAATGGAAAATCTTATTCTCAAATTCTGTGGAATTGCAAGGGACCCAACCAACCCAAAGAAGGGAACAGAGTCAGAGAACTCACGTTTTCCAATTTCCGATCTTACTGCAAAGCTAATAATTAGAACAATTAGGTGTTGGCATAAGGACATACCTTTAGACTCATGGGATATAACTAAAATCCCATGCATCTCTGGTCGATTGATTTTTTTACAAGGGTGACAAGATTATTCAGTGGGGAAAAACAGTTTCTTCAACAAATGGTGTGGAGATTACTGGATTCCCATGTGCAATATTTGGCTCTGCATACAAATATGTACAAAAATTAATTCAAAATGAATCAATGGAGTAAATATAAGAGCTAAACCCATAAAACAGAAAAAATATATAGATTAATTTCCATGACCTTGAATTTGGCAACAGGTTCTTTTGTTTTCAATCTTTAATTCCTTTATTGATTAAGGTGTTACATATGTGTCCTCATCCCCCCATTAACCCCCCAAACCCTCAACTTATGCCCTCACCCCCCTGTTGTCTGTGTCCATTGGTTAGGCTTATATGCATGCATACAAGTCCTTTGGTTGATCTCTCCTCCTTTCCCCCACCCTCCCCTACCTTCCCTCTGAGGTATGACAGTCTGATCGCTGCTTCTCTGTCTCTGGATCTGTTTTTGTTCATCAGTTTATGTTGTTTGTTATATTCCACAAATGAGTGAGCTCATGTGGTATTTATCTTTCTCTGACTGGCTTATTTCACTTAGCATAATGCTCTCCAGGTCCATCCATGCTGTTGCAAATGGTAAGAATTCCTTCATTTTATGGCAGCATAGTATTCCATTGTGTAGATATACGACAGTTTTCTAATCCACTCATCTACTGATGGGCACTTAGGCTGTTTCCAAATCTTAGCTATGGTGAATTGTGGCAATAGGTTCTTATATGTAACACCAAAAGCCTGAGGAAAAATAGGTAAATTAGACTTAATCAATACTAAAATTTTGTGCATCAAAGGACCTTATGGAGAATGTGATAAGGGCTGGGGAATGGACAATATGGATGCAGATGGTTAAAAGGTACAAATTTTCAGTTGTAAGTTTTGGGGGTATAATATATATTGTGGCGACTATAATTATCAATGCTGTATTGTGTATTTGAAAGTTGTTAATGGAGTAAATCTTAAAAGCTCTTACCACACAAAAAATTTACTGGACTTGATGGATGTTAATTAAACTTGTGATAATTCTATAACTGCATATGTCAAACCATGTTTTATACCAAATATGTTATAGGTCAACTATATTTCAATTAACAGAGAAAAAGAAAAGAAAAATGACAAACTGCAAAAAGATAAAAAATATTTGCAAATCATATATATGAGTTTAATATCCAGAATATATAAAAAACTCCTAAAACGTAACAACAAAATTAGAATTCATAGTCATGGGTTGTTAACTATTCAAATTTGTGTTACATAGTCTAAGATGCCTGAAGCTCCCCACTCACCCAAATGGAAACTTATTAAATATTTCTTACATTGATGTTTATTGTAACACAGAATCAAATCCATTTACAAGGATTCATTTTCAAAGGCATGGTATCTTGCATCAGGTAATCTGTGAAAACCAATATGCATTGCGTATTAACCTATGCCAGTAGAAGTCTAAGAAATCAAATAATACTATAAGTACTATGAAATGAATATATACACTAGGGGAAAATAGATACTTAATAAATACTTATGACAGTTATGTTATAGGAGAAAAAAGGTGGGTGTTAGATGAGCTAACATTTGTGGAATGCCAGGTGGATATTAATTTTAAAACTAAAAATTAATTTTCATTTTTTACTGCACACCCCCTATTGGGGATTGAGCCTGCAACCCAGGCATGTGCCCTTGACCGGAATCAAACCTGGGACCCTTCAGTCCGCAAGCTGACGCTCTATCCATTGAGCCAAACCAGCTAGGGCATACTGTGGTTGTTTTTAAAATTTACTTACTGTTAAATAGGTGTTGGCATGTGAAAATTTGGATTGCTAGAAATCATTACTGACTTAAGATCAATTGGAATGCAATTAATGTAGCTTTGGTTGATGCATTGTGGAGAAAATAGCATTTACCATAGACTATGTCTGTTTATATCTATTGCATAAAATAGGGGTCTACTATTTTTCTTAGTGAATTTGTTTTATTTTTAATTTTTAAACTCTACTTCTAAATTCTGGCCTGGTGCAGGAGGAGGTAGAAGTCTTTTTTTAATAAGCTTTGAAACAGCATATTTTTGTGCTTTGTACTTACCTTTTTACTTAGATTTTTTCATTGAGGTGTAATATGCATGCAGAGGTGAACCTATCATAGCTATTCAGTATATTATTTTTAGCTACTCCAGGTCCTTTGGATTTCCCTTTGAATATCAGCTTATTAATATCTCTAAAGGTTTGGCTGGGATTGCATTGAATCTATAAAAGAATTTGAGGAACATTTACATCTTTAGACTACTGAGTCTTCTAGTACATGAACATGGTGTATCATCAAACTTTTAAAACTTTAACCAGAAATTATTTTAGAAGTTTGTGCAAATGTCCCCGTGTGTCTTTTGAAACTTTAGCCCTAAATTTTTGATACTTTTTATGTTGTTGCAAATGGTACTTTTGACCTTCGTTTTCTATTCTTTGCATGTTTATAGTGTCAAATAAAAATTATACCTGACAGCCAAAACCGGTTTGGCTCAGTGGATAGAGCGTCGGCCTGCGGACTGAAAGGTCCCAGGTTCGATTCCGGTCAAGGGCATGTACCTTGGTTGCGGGCACATCACCAGTAGGGGGTGTGCAAGAGGCAGCTGATCGATGTTTCTAACTCTCTATCCCTCTCTCTTCCTCTCTGTAAAAAAATCAATAAAATATTTTTTTAAAAAAAATTATACCTGACAAAATAAAATGGGTGAGGAAGACTCTTCAAAGCTATGGCAATACACAAAAGAGGCCAGAATGCAGTCTAAGCAGTCTAAATCCATTTACGCTGAGTTGTATGGGAGGGTTTTTAATAGCAGGGATGGAGGGAGAGTCAGCTACCTGTTTTTTCATTTGGCCTACCCAAAAACCTTTATAACAGGAGGTATATTTACAACTTGGAAAAAGGTGCCCACCAAAGTTAGGCTCCTACTGTCACCTGGAGATTGGGAAATGAAATAGAGGCAATATTTTACATGATGGTTACATTTCAAAGAGTTGGCTTCCCCATCCTTGAAAAAGTCCTGAGTTGTAAATCTGGCAAAACAATATTTACATCTCAAAAAGGCAAAGAAATAATTTACAATGACAAGTTTTCTACAATAAATGTTCTAAGAAAAGGGAATGGGGAGACTTCTGTGGTTAGACCATCTGGATTCTATAAAGGCAGATATGAGAAGGAGGTCAAGGGCATTGAGGCAGAAAGAAGTCAAGCTCAGGAAATTGTTAAGACTGTCTCGGTCTGTAGAAATATGATTGGTTTTGCTCTATTGACCTTATATCCACCAACTTAGCCAAATTCATTATTCGTTTTAATAGTTTGCAAATTTCATTTGGATTGTTAAATTTACAGAGGTGGGCAAAAGTAGGTTTACAGCTCATATGAAAAAAGAGGCAGGTCATGATGATTACAATAGCTTTATGAACTCAAACAAATGTCACAATGGCACAGTATACTTAGGTACAATCTCACAAATGCTCAAATTGTTGGCCTTCATTATTTACACATTCTTGTCATCTACTTGCTATAGTCAAGCACACTTTGGCACAGAATTCTTATCTACTTTTGCCCACCCCTGTATAATCAGTTTGTGTATGAATAATGGCAGTTTTTTCTACCATTGTAATCCTTGGGCTTTTTCATTTCCTTTTCTTAGCTTATTATACTAGCTGGGACTTTGAGTAATATAATGAATTAAAGTGATGATAGAAGACAACAATTTTCTTACTTTTAGTATTTCACCATTGAGTATGATTGTAGAGGGTTTTTTGGTCAATATTTTAAAAATCATCTTAGGGAAGATTCTCTTTAAGAATCATATCTTTAACTCTCTAAAACAGTGTTTCTCAACCTTTCTAAAGCCGCGACCCTTTAATACAGTTCCTCATGTTGTGGTGACCTCCAACCATAAAATTATTTTCGTTGCTACTTCATAACTGTAATTTTGCTACTGCTAATGAATCGTAATGTAAATATCTGTGTTTTCCAATGGTCTTAGGCTCTACAGCAGCGGTTCTCAATCTGTGGGTCACGACTCACAGGTTGAGAACCTCTAGCAGGGTCGCCTAAGACCATGGGAAAACACAGATATTTACATTATGATTCATAACAGTAGCAATTACAGTCATGAAGTACCAATGAAAATAATTTTATGGTTGGGGGTCACCACAACATGAACTGTATTAAAGGGTCGCGGCATTAGAAAGGTTGAGAACCACTGCTCTAAAACAACAGGAATAACATTAGATACCTCTTAACCATAAAATAAGTCTAATAAAAAATGTCCCTAAAGTTTATAATCTTAATGTAAATTGAGTTCTCTCATGGAAAGTGTATTTCTCTATCATTCAGGGCATGCTGATTGTTGTACACGAGCTACTATAACCATCAACTCCAGATCTCAGAAAGTGTTGTTTCTCACTTACGTGATAGTCCAGTGAAGGTAGGGAGGATATAGTTATATTGGGAACAGGCTCCGCTTAGTCCTTAATTCAGAGATGTAGATTCATTTCATGTAATGGCCACTAGAATCCTCTTCTGGACAATGTGCATCTGATTGGCAAGAGAGAGAGAGAGAGGGAGGGAGAGGAATATGAGGGGGGGGAGGAGAGAAAAGACATAATTGCTCTTAACTGAATCATCCCAGGGATGACACACATCACTTTCACTCATATTCCAATGGCAAAAACTAGCCTCGTGGTTCAATCTACACTGAGTGGCCAGATTATTATCATCTCTGAATGAATAATAATCTGGCCACTCAGTGTGTGTGTGTGTGTGTGTGTGTGAGAGAGAGAGTGTGTGTGTATGTGTGTGTGTGTGTGTGTATGTATATTAGAGGCCCGGTGCATGAATCTGTGCATGGGTGGGGTCGGCCAGCCTGGCCAGGAGAGGGGATGTGGATGGTTGGCCGGCCTGCCTGCTGGTCGAACTCCTGGTTGAGGGGACAATTTGCATATTAGCCTTTTATTATATAGGATATGCACTGAGTGGCCAGATTATTATGTGTTCAGAAATCATAATAATCTGGCCACTCAGTGTATATTGAAGGTCAGAAACATGTAGTCCAGGTGAGTGCCAGGAAAGGGTAGGCAAACATTGATGAGCATCATCCATCTTTACCGTAATCTTCCAACCAATATACTGAGCATCCAGGACCTAAAATAAACCACATGCTTGTCCAGTTAGTCTCAATATCATCTCTTTGCTCCATGGGAAAATACAGAATAATACATTTGTATCCTAAACAAAGACAAAAATTTAACTGATTATATATATATCACCAAATACAGCATACCAACCTAATTGCATTCAATTTTAATGTTTTGCAAAAAAAATCATTGTAAAATTATACATTTATTGTAATATGTCCTTAGTATTTTATAATACTAGTAAAAAATTTTGGCACTCTTCCTTGAAATTCCTCATTTTTGAGGGACAGTGATTTATTTTTTTAACTCTTGGCTTATTTATTCTTGATAGATTGGATAGACAGGTAGATAGATATGAATTTGTTTTTAAAGATTTATGTAGCAACATCTTTTGGGAAAATTCCCTGTGGTGTACTGAAATCGACCTCCAGAGGAGGACAGAGTCAAGAGACCAAAGAAAGAAGCTGACAAAGGCAGGATTAAACAATGGGTTTATTCAGGGCACTTATGGACAGAAGCAGTGGAATCTCAGAACACAAAAGAGGGTGGGGCTTAATATATACAGCCTCCAGGAACACAGATGGCACATGCGTAAGAGCTGGATATTCCAAAGCAACTTAACCTTTTGCATTCGGATATCGAGTGTGACTCGACACGGTTAGCATTAGAATAAAGGAATTGAGAAAAAAGCAAGCAAGTGCAAAGGGTTAATGAATCTACTTGTCTAAGTAAGAACATCCTTTTTGGTGAAATGGGACATCCATCCAGGGTTGAATTATTGGTCACTGAGAGGAACTTGCTTCTTAAGATGTCCTAGGTTGCCCTAGCCAGTTTGGCGGGGCTCAATTCCTGCCAAGCACACGTACAAATATCCTTGGGTGAGAGAGATAGAGATAGAGATAGAGATAGAGATAGAGATAGAGATAGAGAGAGAGAGAGAGAGAGAGAGAGAGAGAGAGAGAGAGAATGTCCTAGGTCATATAGGTAACACTAAGCACCAGAAACCATTTTGCCTAAAACACATCTTGCAGTTTTTCTCAAGTCTCAATAAGCTACAAAATAAAACATAATGTGTCCAAGGCCCCTATTTTTATGAGGGAATTCCCTCCTAGCTTTTCTAGTCTTATATTCCACACACAAAACAAAAATCATGTAAGGAGCAAGAATAACCAGAAAAAGTATTCTAATTCTCCTTTGACACTTAGAGATAAGTAGTCAATGTAGAGATGTTACCAGTTCAAAGTAACCCACTAATGCCAATTGAAAGCAAGCAAGATCAGGAAATGCTGGCAGGTGGAGTAGAGGTTAAGGTGAACTTCATGAGGAACTGGACAGGAGCACATGGACAAGGGGCCACTTCATGCAGTGATCAGTCCCTCTTGCCTGAAAATGTTGCCATGTTATAAATGTATGTTTAGGGCCCCATCTGCTGCTAACAGTGAGTCATGATTGTAAATAAAATAATAAAATATTTGTATATATAGTACTTTATACAAATCCTATGAATGATACTCCAATAAAGAAAAACGGTTTGGAAGCAAATTATGTTGTTAAATTGGCAATTTCTACATTTGATTCTGTGTAGTGTTGTTCAACTTGCTGGGAGAACCCAATTTCATGTTATTTGAATACTACTCATTAGTGTTCACTAGAGTTTTCCAGTGTTTGAATATTTGCCGTTGCTCTTTGCAAATATTTTTAAATGAAAGGAGAAGATATGAATGTTGTTGTGGAAAACTTTAATATAAAATCTGAAAATAATTGAAAACCTGAATTAGCAAAAGCAATATTGATTTCAGTGGCAAAGCCAAATGCAGAGCAAGCCTATAAAATATTGTGTTCAAAGAGGAAATGAAGCAATATATTACCAAACACTCAACAATTATTTTGGACTCAGCCTTAATAATTACACCAATGTCAGTGTAAAAAAATATATATGTCTGAAATATTTGTCACAAAACAAAGGACAAGGCTATCAGAGCATTTAGTTTGGGTGCTTCATAATTTCATTTTTAAAATGATGACTTTTTAAGTATTAGATAGCTGTATATATTTTAAGTTTTATTATCACACAATTTAAAAAATTATGGGCGTGTGTTTTATGTTAATGTTCCCTTCTTTTAAAGTTTTTAAATATTAAATATTTATCAGACAACTATTATGTCATTGAAATATATAATCTTTTTACAATGTTTGTTCATAATAATAAAAAAGCCTGTGCATGTAATTTTCTTTTTTTTTACAGAAAACCTTTGAAACATCTATAATTCTATCAGAGAAATATGATTCACTGGTTATTATATATATTTTAATTTTGAATATTATATATTCAAGGTGTTATTAAAAATACATATTAACTTAAAATTGTTAAGGAATTCCACGATATCTTGTGAATTCCAATTTCTTTTTTCAAAATCCCCAAGATTATTATTTTTCAGGATTTTGTAACATTACTCAAGGTGACAATAAAAACGCTGTGGGTATATGTGGCTCTTTAACTCCGTGGTGGGTCACTGGGCTCAGTCTGTGCGTATAAGACCCAGTAGATGTAAAGCCTTTTAAGGTTGCCTGTTTCTCTCCGGGTAGCATGGGGGGAAATTGCAGTGGAACCTGAAAAAAAAAACATGGTTTAGTCTCTAGCTTTGTCACTTAACAGCTATGTCACCTTGGCTTTTACTTAAATTCTCTGAAATTTATTTTCTTCTAATATACTAAAAGTAGTATTTTAAGCAAGAGATAATACATTCAAAGTGCCTGACAAATAGTAAGAACATCATAAATGAAGCTTTTATGTCCTTTTCAAATTTACTAGAGCAGCAGGATAAAAACAAACATAATGATGATGTTAGTGAGAAAAATATCACCAAAGAAATGTAAAATATGTACGTAAATGTTAGGATATTATTCTTTGATATGTTCGACAGTCTAACCTAATTCATAGTCCAGAAATTTATAAAATCTGCTTTAAGTTTTTAAGTCATTGCTCATGGAAATAGTGTTTGTTTTGAATGATGTATGCTTCTGGTGGATGTTTTATGGAAAGGGCTGTATTACTCAAGAATTTGTTATAGGATTTGTATCATAAATTTCTATTGAAAATCATTACCCTTCTATGCAAATTTTATGTATTTTTAACTCCACAAGTGTTCATAGACATTATTATTTGGCACATTAGTACATAGAGGTAAACTACCCCCAACTTAAAAAATCAGATTCTCACACTCTTCTAATCTTATTTGAGCTGTCCATACATCACCTCCAATAATTTAGAAGTCTTGTTGGATAGGAAAGAAAACCCCATATATCCTTTTCTACAGAATTAGTGGTATTTCACTTTTTTTTCCAGTTTTATTTTCATAAGCATCATGAAAACAAAGACATCTTAATGTTGAATTATTTATATTGCATAGGAAAAGTAGAAATGGCCAATAAAATAAATGAAAATGTTATATTTAAGAAAATTTGTAGCTGAATATAATTTACTTTGCTAGAAACATTTCTATTCTTTAAGAAACAGAGACCATAGAAGGAAGATATGTATCTTGCAAAAGAATGATTAGAGGGAAATAATTTTTGCTTCTACAGGCAAAAAGGAGAATAGATTGCTAAAAAAGAAAAAAAGAACAAAAAGGAAACACTTCCAAAAAATTATTGAGATTAGATAATGTACATCTATTAGTTAGATATTTTAATGAATTATGCTTTTAAGCAGAGAGGACACACAAATTGCAAATCTTTGTTTTAGAAAAATATGTCCCTTAGGCTTATTCTCAGAGACATTTAAATAAGTTCATCTGAATCAAGGATTGAACTTGATTTAATGAATTTATTTGATTTAGTTGATAATAGGCTATTACTTAATTACTTCAGATCTGTTCTATACTTCTTGACTAACATGTTTTCTGGCACTATTATACCTTGCTTAGACGTTTTTCTTCTCTAGTCATAATTGTTCCCCAAAACTTAGTATAGGCATTGTTTAAAGCTTGTTATCAGCAGCAGCTAACTTTTGGTTGGGTCAAGTTAATAAAGCCCCACATTGATGTTTCTTGTGATTTATCATTCACTTTGTGTGATCATTATTTTATTTATTTATTTATTTATTTATTTATTTATTTATTTATTTATATTAAAATATGTGTGTGTGTGTGTGTGTGTGTGTGTGTGTGTGTTTTATTTCAGAAAGGGAGAGGGAGAAAGAGATAGAAACATCAATAATGAGAGAGAATCATCGATCAGCTGCCTCCTGCATGCCCCCCCCTGGGGATTGAGCCCGCAACCCAGACATGTACCCTGACCAGGAATACAACTGTGACCTCCTGGTTCATAGGTCGACACTCAACCACTGAGCCATACAGGCCGGGCTTTGCAGCATTATTTTATAAGTTTGTTTAAGTAGCTCCAAGTTCCAAATTTGATGATCACTGTTGAATTCTATTTCTTTCTAAGAAAGAAGCTCTGTTATTATTCTGTAAACTAAACAAAACAAAACAAAACAGAATGCCTGATGCTATGCAAACCTAAGGTAAATTCTTGACTATTTGGAGCCAAACCTTCTTATTTGAAATATGAAGAACCTCGGAAACTGGACAGGATTACATTAGAGCATCATTTCAAGTACTCTCTTGTTTATGTGACGCATATTAGTGAGTGCCTCGCATGTCCTCTTCATTGTTCTATCTGTGGGAGATGCAGTGATTAAAAGAGCTTGTATTCTAATGCTTAGGAATTGTGAGAGTTTATAAATATGTCATCACTAATATAGCCAGTTTATAAGATATCTTTATTTTTCTTGAAAGTGAGTGAAATTGTAAGGAATTGGTTCACACAATTGTGGAGACTGTTCAGTTTAAAATCCCTTGGGTAAGCCAACAGATGAGAGATTCCTCTAAGAATAGATACAGTCTCCAGTTTGAAGGCTTGGGACTCTGGCAGAATTTCTATATTTCACTCCGGACGTAGAAGTCCTCCTTCATAAGGAAACCCCAGTCATTGCTTTTAAGGTCTATCTTCAACTGAGTGGTTGAGGCCCATCCACATTATGGAGTGTAATTCACTTTACTTAGAGTCAAATGAATGTAAATGTTAATCACATCAACAAATACCTTTATAGCAACAACTTGTCTGGTGTTTGACCAAACAACCAGTCATCATAGTCTAGTCAAATTAACCACAGAAGTGCTTAAATACAATCACCAACAAATATTTCTTACCCATTTTATAAAAATGTTGTATTCATAACATTGTTAAAATGTTTCTCTGTACATAAAAATTTGGGGGGGTTGAGAGTAAAGACCTATCAATGATTTTATACATTTGGCACAGTGATTCTCAAGAGAGCTTTTCCCCCCAAGTATAGCCGATGAAAGATTCTCAGGGATGATCTAGGGAGCCTTCCTGTTTATTGGGTTCTGTGGTTGGAATAAAGGGAGACATGTACAAATGAGTACACCCTGTTTTATTTATCCTTAATTAATCCTTATTGCTCTGTCACTTTAAAGAGCTATTAGTCTCTCTGATCCCTGGAGTTCTAAACACACAGGGTTTATAAAAAGCCATTACATCAAGCCCATGTGTATTTCTTTTAAGGAAAAAGAAAACATAAATCAGAAACTGGTGGCTAGAGTTTAGATGGTCTAGAGTTGTAAGGCATAAGGGGAGGAGGTGTAGCTTCTGTGTGTCAGACTCAGCAATTGATTAAAAAAAACCTGTTAGCATTAAAACTGTTAGCATTACAATTAATTTTCTAACCATTATTGCTTGTCTCATTTTCGGTTCTTATAAGTGTATTTCTAGTAGGACATGATCTCACTCATATAGGGGAAATGATGAACAACATAGACTGATGAACAAGAACAGACCCAGAGACAAGGAGGCATGGATCAGACTGTCGGATCTCAGAGGGAGGGTAGGAGAGGGTGGGGATAAAGGGGAGAGATCAACCAAAGGATTTGTGTGCATGCATATGAGCCTAACCAGTGGTCAAGGACAACAAGGGGTGGGGGCATACGTGGGGAGGGGTTTGGGATGGGAATGGGGGGATGAGGACAAATATGTGATACCTTAATCAATAAAGAAATTTAAACAAAACAAAACAAAAAACTGCTTGAAAAAAGCCAAACCCACCGAGCCTTCTCTAAAACTCGCAAAGCTTCTCTGCTCACAGGAGAAATTCAAAATGGCCCTCAGCCCCAGGTGGTCTCTTGGGGAGACCTGGTGTAAATATGAAGCAACTAAAAGTGGGCTCTGGTAATATAAGAGCAAACAAAGCCAGCATTAGTGTCTCCTATTTCTAGTTCTTATTTGCAATAACTTTGTGAGTCCTCTTGTTTTCAGGCAGACTAAATTACTTCTCTCAGATTTGTGTAGAACAGTGTTTCTTTTCACACTAGCAATGCCTCCTACCTTAAAAACAGATTTCAGAGAATCAGGGAAGGCAAATCTTGAACACACATTTACAGTTCTCTGGAACCTAATATTGGAGGTGGAGGAGGGAAGCTGGTTGGATGCAAATTCTTGGAAGTAAAATATGTTGGTCACAATCAATTAGCATTTATAGAATGCCTACATGGCTCCATCTCAGTAGAGTTGTTGCCAAGAAAAGTAATTCTTCAAAGTTCTTGCTTTTTGCATTCTTCCCGCAGAGCATGGCTTTTAAACTCCTCTGGCGTGTTGCTAACCCTGCAATAAGTTTTACTCATGGCTTTATGCGAATTACATTAAAGTGAAGTAGTCATTTACTAAAATTCGACATGCTTATTATTATTCAGATGCTCTAAAACATAATCATCACGTTGTTTTAAAGAAAGTTATAGACTAACCTGGAGGGCAAAATGTGAATTCAGGAAACAATTATATATATACACACAATTATTTTATATATGTATATATGTGTGTATATATATATATATATATATACATATATATATATATATATATATATATATATATATATATATTTAAGCACTTATATAATTATGTGTGTGTGTGTGTGTGTGTGTTTTGTGTGTATAAAACATATCTTCTAAGTTGGCAAAGACTGCCAGCATATAGAGTTCAAACAAAGAAGGAATCCCCATAAAACATTTGGCCAGAGATGATGGAATTTATCTAGGTGTGGAAAGAAGTTCAGCATTTGAATAGGTGGAGAAAATAGTTCAGATATTAAGGTAGAATTTTCTACTCATTCTGCCATCTTTAACTAGCGTGCTAAGCACTGAGCCCACTGTAGAAAAGTGTCTTGATATGTCCACAGTGTAATGTGTAACTTTGGTCTAGCTTGTTTAGAAGAACCACTAGAGACAACTCACAACAGTATGTGGGGAGGGTGAGGGGGGTGGGGGCAGGTCTTGAGTGGTAGGGTTACACCAAGCAAGTCAATATTCAACAAGGACACCAATTTACAGATGAATGACCTTATATTCTAATGGGAAAAAGAGAGAGAAACGAATTACAATGAAATGTGGAAACTTCAGTAGCAATGAAATGTAAAAATTACTACTGTGGATATGTGGAGGGGAAAAAGGGGGAAGTGATTTATTCTATCAAAGTATAAAAGGATTTAAGTCAGGAACAAACACACTTTCCTTGGCCAATAAAAGAATCACATTTGTTTTAAATTAGTCTCACATATGTTCATTGGGACTCATTCACCACACTAATATCTTAGTATAATTGGGAATAAACATAATTATTGCCTCATAAGAACATAAAAAATCAATGTCTGTCTCTTCTACCATGTTACTATTGGAAAATATGAAAGCTGAACAGTAGGCAAATGTTGAGATAGCTGGCAATTTTTGGATATAGATCAGTTGCAGTGATAAACTGGCACATTCCATCTCATTACAATTGTAGATGCTTACTATAACAGTATGTGAAAAGAAGATTGTGAAAGAAATGGAGAACTCATGAGCAAATACTGGTTTTGTAATATGCATTATAATATATATCCAAGGAAAGCCCAAAAGGCGAATAACCTCATTTTTTATCAGTCACTGAGTTTTATCATCTTTCATTTTCCTCATGTTTGTTACAGTGCTTGATAAATAGCAGAGATTCAAAAAGCACTTGTTGGATTTAATTGCATTTTAGTTGTAAAGCATTTAGTTGTAAAGCACATATTGAATATTTGATACAGTCCCCATCACTAGACCACAATGATTTTTGTGACTTCCTGAGTGGAATTTTATATTATGATAATAGTGTCACAGACTTTTGGAAATCAAAACAAATCAAGAAAGACCTTGTCAAATTTAGAGAAAAAAATGAAGTTTTCAGTTTCTTTTAGTCTATGCTAGGTTTCATATTCAAGAGGAAGATGTATCTCTGCATTTCAACAGTTTTAACTCGGGGGTTTTTATTTGAGATCATGCCTTCCCATCTAGTAATTGCAATTATTTGTTAGGTTTGGGATAAGGGGAAAGGATAGTTAGAGTCACTGGTTCTGCTCTGCCACTTAGCCAGGCTTACATCAGCCAGTCTGTGATAAACAACACACAATTATGGTGTCCCTTCCACTTGCAAAGCCTTCTGTTTAGAATTTTAATCCTTAGGGGCACTTGGTTGGGCGGGGTCTAGTCAGAGCTTTGTCACCTTTGGACTGCAAATGAATAGTTCATGCTATGAACATGAGATAAAGTTTGATTGAAGTAAAAATATTAACGGTAGCGTTATTTGCTTCTGCCAACCAATAGTTTAGATTGACCATCTGCTAATTCTTTTTTTTAATATATTTTACTGATTTTTTACAGAGAGGAAGGGAGAGGGATAGAGAGTTGGAAACATCGATGAGAGAGAAACATCAATCAGCTGCCTCCTGCACACCCCCTACTGGGGATGTGCCTGCAATCAAGGTACATGCCCTTGACCGGAATCAAACCTGGGACTCTTGAGTCCGCAGACCTACGCTTTATCCACTGAGCCAAACCGGTCAGGGCATCTGCTAATTCTTCGTCATAATTCCTGGGGCGTTTATGCCATGTGACGTGGAAAAAATTATCACATTTGAGCTACTTAGCTTTTAAGACCAAATGTAATTGATAGGCATGAGGTAGGTGTCTTATCTTGTTTTCCAAGAGCAAACTTGCAAAAATTAAAAGGAAAGCATTGGAGGAAGGATGCTGAGTTGCAGCATAGGGATTTGATTATGCAGAAATAACAACAACAATTGTCAATATTTATTGAGGAACTAGCATATGTCCAACATGACAGCACTTTATAGGAATTATCTCATTTTTAGAGAGACTATATTAATAGATCCTTAGTATCTCCATATTTAGTATACTAAGGTTTGGGGACAACTTAGTTTTATTTAATTAAAATTTTAGTATAGCCATGCTGAGAAAATCTACTACATTTAACAAGAAATTCATTGTAAAATGTTTTTCTACTCTTAACAAAATAAATTATGAGTTGCTTTCAGGGAAGGGCTTGATATTAATAGAGGATTTTCTCATTAAATGAAACAAAACTGCTGGATACAGAATGTGCTGGTATAAAAAACATTTGTACACATTCATCTAAAATACATCATTTTTTGGTATGGATAGCTGATAGGGCTTTTTAACATATTTTTATTTGTGCCCCTAGTAGTTTCAATCTCTAAATCCACCCATTTGTTAATTTTCTTATAGATATGTGCATTTCTATGATGCATTTGTCAGGACATCTCAGTGCACACAAATTTCCACTTCTCAACATAGTGTTGGAAAATGTGAAGGGTTTTTATGCTGCTTACTGGACAGAAGAAAATCAAAATGGTAACAATGTGTGGCCATTCCTGGGAAGAAAAGATCCCTCCGGAACTGACTGAGATTCAACTTCTTTCTGTTTGTGGTGTTAAGGATTTTTTGCTTTGCTCTCATCCTTTTGTGGAAGAAGACCATCTCTTGCTAGAAAAAATAAGAGGAGATAAAACACTTTATTGATTTTATGACCACTTTATTTGGAGAAGGATGTATAGCATTTCTTTTAGGATCCGATCATACCACATTTTATCAAAAAATGTCTTCAAAGCAAAATACTAAACAGTAATAAGATTTCAAAGCTAATGTAGAAAGAACAGAATCCTAAAGTTTTCACTTTCTCCCTGGGTTGCCTATGACCACTTGGTGCCTCAGTACCCTCTTCTGTGAAACAGAAATGGAAAAAAAAACATTTAGCTGAGTGGTGGTGAGAATTAAATTTAATGTGTACAAAGCATGTGACATGGAATTGATATTATGCTCTGTGTGTATTTTGACATTCAATTTAATAGAGCTATATAAGGCTCTATCCTAGAAAAAACTAACTAGAATGAACTATTTCTTAGAAATTTCTTAGAAATGTTGGATCAATGAAAGTCAGAAATAAGGATGACATCTGAACTAACACAGGAGAGTCATTCTTTGTAAAACATTTGATGCCCACTATAAAACAGCCTCTGTTGATAGTGGTCTATTTTAAACTAGCATAGCATATACTTGTTAAACATGTGTCAAAATACTGTGTTGGGCCCTACGATACTATGTCAGAGGCAGATTGTTTGCCTTCTCAAAACTTTATTATAAATTGAATTAAGAAATTAAAAAATTAGGTAAAAAACCAATGGGAAGAGTTGGAGTCAAGGCTGGGTGCCATAATTAATAGCAATTGGTTTCACTCAATGGAATTTGAAGCCATTCTTACTGGTGGCACTTGCTAGGTCAGCGTTGTTTTCACAGAGCATCATAAATCTTTAATGACTAGTCTTTGGCTATAAATACAGAAAAATTCTGTGGGGGCGTTTCTTTCATATACAATATGAAAATTTTGAAATAATAATGATTGAACAACTGCAATCTGGGTGTTTTGAAAACTTAATCTTTTGGAGTTTATTAAGCAATTTGCATATAATGCCATAATCTTCTAGAATAAGATATTGCTGAGCATTTCTGGAAGTTCTCTAAAATGGGACTTAACGGTATTTCAGAAGATAAATCCCCCCCTCCCATTTCAAAACTAATTAAGAGCCTGCATATTCTGCTGTCCCCAAACTGCCAAAATGATCAGACCTGGAATGGGTTCATTTATAATCAGCTTGGGTGCTTTACCCTTTTAATTCATGCATTTTGAAGGTTTTATTAGATTATTAAGCTGTTTAGAAATAATATATAATGAATTAGCAATTAACGCAAAGCACATGGATTTTGTTCTGTGGCAGGGATTTTGGGTGTTGGGTACTGGGTTGCTTTTTATTTGTTATGTTGTTGTTTTTTCTGATACTCTGCGGATATTGATTTTCTATAATGACAATCTAGATAGTGTTGCTAATTGCCAGTCATCATTCTCAGTGCTCTACAAATGTTATCACATTTGATTCTTATAAATACCTTAAGCATTAGACATTACTGTTATCCTCATTATAAAGGTAAATAAATTGAGACACAGATAGGACATGATATGTCCAAGACCACATAGCTAATAAGTGGTAGAGCTCAAATTCTAAGCCAGGTGATCTGGCTCCAGAGTCTGTGACCCTAATGAGATGGAGTATCCCCTTAGCACTGGATCTTGACACTCTTGAGGTTACACTGGAGATAAAACATTGACCATTTCTGAAGTCTTTAAAGCTTCTGATATTATATTCACTAGCCTTATGGCAACTGGGGCTTAAAATAGAGATTGGCAGGGTGAGAGTGGAAGATTTTCAAGATATCAATGAGAGTGTATTTATTTTATCTCTTGTCCATTGTAATTTTTCTTCAACACTGGCCTAGAGGAAAGCTTCGGCTACTTAGCATGACGTAACTCCAACACCCTCTGCTTTTCCCTCATGCTCCAACAGAACTCTATATTCTACTGCTAGTTTTACAGTATCTCAAAGGTATCCCTTAGATCCCAATTGCCCATACCACTATTTCCCTTCCTACCTCCAGAGTCTATCAGAAAGCTCTTGGCAACTGCTTCACATGCTTCAGCCCTCAGCTCAAGCACTTATATAAGTATATAAAAATAATGTCAGAGAATAGGAGAACATTCCTTTTTAGAATTGAACTGAGCATATATACCCAAGATAAGCTCAATAGGCTTGTCTTATATTGTTTCAGAATAATTAGAAAATGAAACATTTAATCAATAGACTTTTCTAATTAATAGTGATTTATCCTATATACTACAGACAAATGTTTAATATTAAATAATTATATTTTTCAATAAAATGATTAAGCAACACTATATTTACAATGCCCATATGTTCAGAATGTGCTTTAAAATCTTACGGTGTCTCAAAAAATTATCATTAACACATCACTCAACAAACTAGATAGATTTTATTCACAACAGTGTCCTAATTTCTGGCAATAACACAAAGAGATCCAAGACATAGGTCTTACCCACAGAGAGCTTATGATAATAGTGACTAAATGAAATAAGCCAAATACAGATTACATGTGGCCCTGTAGAAGATGTGATGAGTGAAAAATGGAGTGGGGAGGAGCTTCTGTTTGTAGGTCAGAGAAAGGAGAAAACATCTTTAAAGTCCAATTTGGATCCCATCATTGGAGGGGAGGGAGGAGGATGATAGGTCTGAAGATGGGTTACAAAGCCAAAAGTGTGGTGATAGGAAGTTGATTTTGGAGACAGAGACAAGAAAAGCCCAGACTGGGAAATAAATGCAAAAGAATAGTAAGTTGTAAGTGCAGACCTGTAATTAGGATATGAGACCCATATGAATGTTACAAAATCAGACTCTATGGTTGAATGAATTCTACTCAGTGTGGAAGCTGTGGTAGAGTAGGGAAGTCAAGGCTGACTCCACAATTCCAAGCTTGGGTAAGTGAAACTTAAAAGACAAAACCTGTGCTGTTATTTGTATTCAGTACAACTGAAGATTTATCCTACTAGGAATTTTGGAATTTGGAGAGTAATGACTATACTTATTTTTTCTATGTTACTTGTCCAAAAATTTCACACAGATTTGATATACTGGCATATATTTTTCTGAGTAGAAAATGTTACTGACCTATTAGTAAAATTGAATATAATATTAAAAAATCCAATTACAGTATCATTTTAGGTGCCTAGAATTATGTAGAAATGACAATCAGTTTCTACTAAGTTGTTCTAAAAGCCAAAGAGATTTTAAATGTCTTTTTCACTTTTGTATTCCCCAGACTTATCGCAGTACCTATCCCAGAGCAGGTGTTCAGAAACTTTTTATTAAACCAATGAAGCCCGGCCAGTGTGACTCAGTGGTTGAACACTGACCTATGAACCAGGAGGTCAGAGTTCATTTCCCAGTCAGAACATATGCCTGGGTTGCGGGTTCAATCCCCAGTGTGGGGCATGCAGGAGGCAGCTAGCTGATCAATGATTCTGTATCATTATTGGTGTTTCTATCTCTCCCTCTCTATTCCTCTCCAAAATCAATAAAAATTGAAGAATGTATTCAATTAATTGAGGTGAGTCCATCTTTAACATTATAAGTTGTAAATTAACTAGAAACTTAAAATCAATTCACATCTGTTGAGTTCCTAAAATGGCTAAAAATGTGTTTTTTTAAAAAAAATTTTATGAATTTATTTGAGCTAAACTGATGACATTGCCAAGAAGCAAGATCTCAAGTGTTCCTAAAAATGTGTATGGTTTTTATATATAAGGGGGTATAATGCATTGCATCTGATTTAATGGGATTCAAAATCTAGTGACATAACTACCTTTTAATTAGTTAAATTAACTAATTAATTAAGTAAACTTTCATTATGATTCATTAATAAAGAACCCCCAGGCTGTGTGTCATTAGTAGCTATATTGGTAATTACATCAGTAATTAAGCCTCAGAAACTGGTCAGAATTCCATATCAAGATCTTTTAAATTTTGACTTAACTTGTATGTTTAACTTGAGAATTAGTTATTAAATTTGGTATTTCCCTTCCCTTCTCCTCAAAGTAATTAAAGCATTAATACATATTAAGATTTTTATTTCTTTTGTTTTACTTTCAAATCAAGTTACTTTATAGCATTTTCTCTGATTGTAGTTTGGTGTTTTTTTTAATTACAGTGTAGGTGGTAGCAATTCTGTCAACATAAAGATATTGCCTATTAATCCCTTATCCTCTTATTACATAAACTAGAAGCCTGGTGCACGGATTCATGCACTGGTGGGTTCCCTCAGCCTGGCTTGTGCCCTCTCGCAATCCAGGACCCCTTGGGGATGTTGGACTGCTGGTTTTGGCCCAATCCCCACAGGCCAGGCCAAGGGACCCCACTGGTGCACGAATCTGTGCACCAGGCCTCTAGTATGCATATAAGATCTTTGGTTAATCTCTTTTCACCCTTCCTCTTTCCCCCTCCCCTCTGAGATTCATTAGTCTATTCCATGTTCCCATGCCTGTACATTGAACATCTGCCCTCTGGTGGTCAGTGCGCGTCATAGTGAATGGTCCAACCGGTGGCCAGTTGCTTAGGCTTTTATATGTATAGATAGTAAATTTCAACCCTTTAACTTTGAAGAATATAATTATAATAAATTTGTGTTTTCATAAAAGAAAGGACTGACTTAATAGTCATCTACCTTGTTAAAAGAAATTATTGTTTTATTGTTGAGCTTTAAGAATTCTTTCATCATATGTCAGCAAGAAAAGCACAATATGTCAATTTAAGAAGGGGAGACAATATGATGAGGGATCTAAATAAGGTTGAGCTATGAATATGAAGACATTTCTACATTGTAAAATATTAATTTATTTTATATTTTTGGATTATGTTGTTTTGCCTTAAAAACTAGTAAAACCCCCACATTGGTATTTAGGAAGTATTTTCCCTCCAAAATTATGTTAGTTCATTGTTCTTAGTTCTTTTTCTTTCTCTTATGCTCATAGTTTGACTATAAGGTACTCTTTAGGCAAAAGTGTGCACTTTTGGGGAGGGAATGAACCAATGTTTTCAATGACCATCAGGGAAGAACTGATGCCAAAAGGAGAGAAAAAATGTTGTCAGTAAGTCTCTCCTAATTTTTGACCTGCATTTATATTAAGTAAGAAAAAAAGAGCACAGATATTATCATTGGTCTACACAGCATTGTAAGTTCCAAACAATGAATTCTGATAATATTCCTTTAAATAGAACTTTTAAGACTGTTTCTGTAATTCCTGCACAATAACTGCACATTATCTATGGTTTGGGGAAAATGCAATTAAACTACCTTGTTAAAAGAAATTATAAATAAGCAGTTTAATTATATTTCTTCTGCAGTTCAGATCATTCTGAATGTTAGTGGAAGAATTCATCTTTAAAAAGTACATCTTGTCATGTAATGTAAATATTTTCTTGTGATTTCAGAAATAAAGGTGTTTCTTGTAAAATTAATTATTGCGAAAATATTTCAGAAAATTATTCTTTTTTACTTTACCCCTTTTTATGAATCTTGCCCAGAGTAATAACTCTCATGTATATTGGCATGTTTAGCTAATCTTTAAAATGTAGCCCAAAGTGCTTTTCAAAATACTCTGGAGACATTTGACTTGTATAATTCACAGGTTCTGCCATACCTACATATTATTAGTTTTACATTGCAGTTACATAATAAATAATTGCCATTAAAATAATCGTATAAAGGCATATCTCTCCAATAGACCAGAAAACAAAACAAAACAAAACAAAACCCAGAACTGTTTAAAGTCATTCTGGTCCATTGAATTTGGAAGCTTGAGAATACTTTTGAGCAGATCTACCCAAATAAATATGCACCCTTGAGAGCAGAATAGCTTTTTATTTTGAATCCATTAAACATCCTTCCATTTCTTCCCAGTTCTCCATCTCTCCCCTCTCAGCCATTTCCCTTCAGTGAAGGAACATTTGTACAATGCCAGTGAGAAAGTAAAAATCCCCAGCTGATTTCAGTGAGTTGTCTAAGCAGGTGTTTAAAATAAAGTCCCAGGAGCTCCCACATACGGGTCTTATGAGGAACAGTGCATCTAGGACTCAGTGCTTTCCCTCATCAGAACCCTGTTGGGACCTGGGAGACAGGAAGAGGACTCTTGGACACGTGTGTTTAGGTAAGAGTGCACTTTGTATCTCCTAGGGGTGGTATGCTGAGGAGATGCCCAAAACAGAGATAAACCTGCCTCTGAAACTCACTGCTCAGGGCAGAATTCCTCGGAAAGCTCGATAAGCAAATGTTAGTACTGAAATGAAAAATGTTAAGGGCAGTTCCTTTCGGTTATCCTTGAAAGAGGGATATAAACAATTAGCTTGAGAGAGTATTGGAGAACAGGCAGTGCTCTGAGCTACACCAGCCTCCTAGGGATTGTGCTGAGAGAGATTCCTTCTGCTCATCCCTTTGGATTTCAAGAAGTCAAAGAAGTATAACCCAGTTTGTTTGTTTGTTTTTTGTTTTTTTCTGGATAGACCGTGAATTTGTAGCTGATTGGAATATTCTAGAGTAACATGAATTGGTCTCATCCTCAGAGTTCCATAAATTCTAATACTGACCCAATTTTGTTTTAATCTAACCATTCCTTGTTAACCAATGTTATTTTTCCCCTTATACTGGACCAGACCTGGCATTGTATTTGGCCTTAAAGAGACATGTGAATTGTAAATATATTACTCAGGATGGTTAGTGAAGTGAAGGGAAGGGAAAGTAAATATCTGAAGACTTGAACATCTAGGGCAGTGATGGGCAACCTTTTGAGCTTGGTGTGTCAAACTTCACCAAAAAACAGCATAACTTGGGTAGTGTGTCACTTTGAGGAAAAAACATTATTTCGCAAATGTTTCATCCTCAGGAGCAGCAAATGTTTCATCCTCGGCATGCAGCCGCCTCAGTGGCCACGTGTCATCAGAAATGGCTACGCGTGTCAGTGGTTCGCCATCATTATTAATGATAACCATGGATACTGCAAGAAAGTGACCTTTAGTGCAAAACAATTCACCTGTGTCAGTAGACTGCTCGTGGTTTTCTTAGGAAACTTAAAACTCCATTGCCTGCTCAGTTATCTCAAGAAAATTACTTTCATTGGATAATAACATTTAATTAATCAATTTAACTGCAAAAAAAGGCTGTCATTGAAAAGTACACAATTCATAATCATTTATTCAGGTTCATTTCATTTTGAGAGTGGGAAAAAAACTAAGGATACATTTTATTTCACATTAACTGAAACTCTAATACATATATAAATCATCCCTAATTCAGCCATTAGCCACGGTTTCAATGTGGTGGAATTCTTCCTGTCTTTCTATAATAATTGATATTCAACAGTGGAAATCTTTATGTTCTTGAGTATTTCATTTACATATTAAATTTGATTCTGAGGACCTGATTCTACAGAAACCTAATTAGAAATAAGGAGAGAGAGTCAGACCACTTTGGAGAAATGGTGGCAGGTGAGTAGTATTAGGAAAGGAAAAAAAAGCTAAAGATGCTATCTCTGAGATAGAATTGATTTGGAGATCTTTTTTCTTTTTTCTTTTTTGACACTTCTTCTGCAATGTCTGACAAGTTATTTAATCCTCAATTTCCATATCTATATATTTGGGATTATATGAAACCCCCTTCTCAGGATTGTTTTAAAGGTTAAATGAGTTAACATACCAGTACCTGGCATGTAGAAAGTACCAAGTAATCCTTGAAAAAAAATCTTTGAGTGTGCAGGAGAGAATAATACTGTGGATAAATACATGGTCTCTGGAGCCGACAGACCTTGATTGAGTTCAGGCTCTGCTTCCTTGCTTTGTGAAAATGGCAGTTCTGCATAACATCTCTGAGTCTCAGTTTCCTTGATTATAAAACCCAGATAATGTCTACTAATCTTAGAATTTTCCAGATTTGGGGCTGACTCCCCTTCTCTGGATAAGACTGTAATTTTATTTTTTAGTGTAGCAATGAAATATAAATTGTAGGATACTAAGAGACTAAAAGTAGTCATCCTTGTCCTTTTCCCCCTAATAATCACTCTACCAGATACCTGTTCCTTGCACTGCTTCTAGCTGTTTTTGTGTGGTTTCCCCTGCCCGTGAGCCCTGGATCTGCAATTGCTCCCTCTGGGATAGAGGTGAACCACAGTGAGCTTTGCCTGCAGGTTTCAGCCAGGCTCTCCAATACAAGCCAAATACAATGATATGGAAAATAATTGTGCTACTCTTTTTCTTTTTCTTTCAGGGATGACATTAAATAGCCTTAATATTGTATCACTATTCTCTCTCTCTTTTTTTTTAATTTGGAAAAGTGCCAGACCAGATTTCTCTTAACAATTCATTTTCATCCCTCCCCTCTTCTCATTTGAAAAACAAACAAACATGAATACATTCTTGGGGAGAGTCTTTCTCCAGAAGTGGTTCTCAAAGCCAGTCACCAGCCCAAACAGCAGCATCCTCACCTGTGAACTTGTTAGAAATATAAATTTCTGGCCCCACCTGGGTCTTGTTGGATTAGAAACTACAGAGACATGGCCCTGGAATTGTATTGTAACAATCCCTCCTTCTGATGCTCGCTAAAATTTTGAAATCCACAGCTTTCGACAGTCCACTCATCAAAAACCAGCATTCAAAGGTCTTTGAGATTTTGTGCATTTCTCCCCATTGTCATAGGTAGGCTTGGAAGAGGGCCAAAGATCTTGGCTTACTTTCCTTAAGATCAATAGACACAGTCTGTTCATCTCATCAGTTTCCCATGAAAAGTGAGTCGTTACATGGCAGTGTTAGGGGATATGCGGATTCCATGTAGATTTTTCTTAGTATCTCATTTTATTTCAAAGGATTATTTTAAGCAAAAAGTACTTGGCATATAGTTTACTTCTGATTAATAATAGCAGTTAGTGTTACTACTTCATAACTAATCTTATATACTTAAGCACTTCCCTTTCCTTTATATATTTTGTCTCTATTACTTATAAGTTACTCAGCTAGTCTATTGGAAAATGAAAATATTAATAAGACACCTCCCTAGTTCAGTGACCTTGAAATCAGGCTGAAAGTTCATGCTTTTCTTTGGCTCACAGGTTTCTAAAACTTCATGATGGCCATAAACATAGCAATTTTTGTTCACCATTGTTTTATTCACCTAGCATGCTACCTGGATCTTAGCTGGTGTTTAATATATATTTCTTTAATAATGAATGAATACTTGAATCCAAAAACCAAGTGAAAGGAAAATGTGCATTAGCCCCTTGTCTATCTCACCTTCTTTACCCAAAAGAAATGGTGGCTGTTTTTGTATAAATTGAGCACTTCTTCAGGTTGGGCACTTCTTCACAGCAGAAACCCAGAAATGCTAATGCTTCTGTTTACACACTATTAAGACTGCTCTGGGTGTCCTGCATACCAGCTGCACAGAGTCTCAGGCTTGACATTTCAACCTGAGGTGGTGCCATATTTTTAAAGGCTGTTTCCAAGGAGACAAAAATCTCTCATCTCATAGGCTCACCATGGTCTACTCTAGCAGATTTTTATTGCACATAGACCTTAGGTCTCAAAAGGAATTGATAAATCAGTGGAATTCTACTGTGTGTGTGTTTTTTAAAGTCTACCCAGGGTTTCTATGATAAATTACTCCATTATACAGCCAGATAAGCCATCAATCCAACGGCTTTTTATTCACTGGGAAATCACGATAGGGAGGGGAGGGCTGGGCCAAGGGAAGCTGTAGTTCTATGTTTCAGCTTCAAGAAAACATCACATATTCCCCCAGATATTTTTAGGAGAAATGCTTTGTCAAAAGCTTTTGTGTTAAAGTCTCAAAAAGTGTGGCTATTTAGAGCTTGATATTCAGAGTACCGCATTGACACACAGTGAAGCTACTGGGTGTGAGAGTGGATAACCTGCTATTGTCCTTCATTCTACTAAACTCTTGTCCAGCTGTGGTTTTGTTCCCCCAGCTGACTCTGAAGCCCATTGGCTCTGAAACTCAATATAGTTTAAAACCCACTCAGCTGATTAGCTGATTTGGAAGTGTTTCGAAGACCTTTATTCAGGGTTACATTCAGGAAGCAGCCTAGACCTGAAATGGCTGAACTGGTGTAATTATTTATCCTAGACTTTATTACAAAGACTGGAGATCTTTTTGATAATCATTTAAGAAAGATCATCTGAAAAACCAGATTACTCTCCCTAAAGTTAGCTCAGTGCTCTTTCTTTGAATATCTTTGAAAGGAAAATATTGATACTCCGATGCTGTTATAAAACTATAAACATAATATGTTCATAAAATATCTTACTACATATAATATCTATGCTTTGCATCTTGGCCACATTATTACTGACCAGCATTTTGTCCACATCTTCCCCCACGGCACCCTTCCAATTTGTTCATCTGTCATTTAAGAAAAAATATATAAATGCATAACAAACCTATATATATATTTCTGTATTAGTCTCTTTCCTCCAAAAAGACTTAAGGACTTTCTCTTTTTTTCTTGCACCCCTTCTATGTCTTTGAATAATAATTTTGTTCCTTTGAAAATCATCTGATTTTTGTATTACGTATTTTCTTCACTTGCTGTATAGATGCTAACACTCTCTTACAGTAATTCCCCACTGCCTCTAGAAGTAATTCTTCTTTGAACTGAGTAAAATGGTGCCATGTGTTGTGGCATTCAGTTGCCACTTAGATATTTTCCTTTCCTCTCTTACCAAATCTACCTTCTCTACTCTACGTTGCACCCCACCACTGCCAAGGCCTGGTGGTTTGGAGAGTGAAGGGTAGTTGGAAAACACAGAATGAATGTATTCTGTCTGTGGAGATCTAGGACTTCACTGGACCCAGAGCCAAGTAACTGCACATGATAAGGGAGCCTTAAGGAGAAAAAAGAAGGAGCAAGTTGTACCTTTCCTTCTCTTCACTTTTCAAATATTCTTAGGCCCTTAGGTGAAAGACTCACAATAGGAAGGATGGTGAGGGCCTCCGCAGAATGGAAGAAAAATGCCATTTGCTTTAAGATCTCAGTGGAGGTAATATTTACATGCAAGCCTGTTAATGAATTCATCGAGTTTATCTTTGCCTGAGTCAGACTTCCTAACAAGAAGGGAGTATACTTCTCTCAATATTTTCATCTCAGAAAAACTGAATCTCTACTGATAGCCACTTTCTGGGCCCCCAAATAAATCATTATTGCTTTGAGACTTTGCCAGGTGTGTTTTATTTTAGATAATATGGTGCAATTTTATATTGAAAGCCTTTAATGCAGCTATCATATTTACAAGCCCAATTTCAACAATCAGGATTTCTAAAACCTGAAATTTTCAGATGTCAAATGGCTTGAGTTTAAGTAATCTGCATAGTACATCTGAAATTACAGTAAAATGATTTGCAAATACATGCATGCTTCCATTGCCTTAGGAAAGGACTCTTTTTTTTTGTTGTAAGGTAGCCTTTGGATCTGCAGTATTTTTCTTCAAGACTTCTTTATTGCCAAGTCAATCATTGCTATTAATCTCACACTGTAAAATAAATTGCATCTTGTGTTTGAGTGGGAAAGCTGTGCCTCAACTTAAATGGAAATCTCAAAATTCAGATTTATTTCCCAACAAAAGAGTCTGGGTTTGATTCAGATAGCAGCCGTCCAAGCTTGAAAAGGAGTCAGTCAGCACAGATGTCCTTGAAAATGATTGCGCCCAAACACTGGGACAATGGTGCTGCTGCTTCCACTGGCGTTTGTTCATCAAAATCACATAGAAGTTTTCTGAAGACACTGAGTTTTTAAAAATATTAATTTGCTTTATTTGTGTCTCTATTGGCAATGCATGTTTATGAATATGTAGAGTTTTATTCAACCAGCCTGTTGAGATCTAACCACAACTATAAAGCATTCGGCTCCCAAGTTTGTCTTAATCCATTCTGAAAAAAGACAATATATGAGGATAAAACATGCCGAGCTTCCCACCTGCTACTTTTAGGTAAAAGTAAAACATTTACTTGGGAAAGTAAAACATTTACCCACCAGTAAAATGCTAATAGCAGATTCTGTAACCAAAGTGCATGTAAAGATATCATAGGAAAAGGTCCTTGCAGCAGGTTGCATCATGTTACCCAGGTGGTTTAAGACCTCATGCTGGGTGGATTGATAATAGGTTTGCTATGCTTTGGTCTGAATTTCATTCTGTTATCCATTTCCATCTATTTATATTGTCTTGTATGAGACAATAGTATTACATACTAAAGAAAATAGCATGGGAGGTAAGAATCATATAGGTTCAAAAGGGAGGAAGATCCCTTGGAGTGGAGCTGAGGGTGGTAATCAAAATCAACTTCCTTGACCTAGACCAGTGATCGGCAAACTTCGGCTCGCGAGCCACATGCGGCTCTTTGACCCCTTGAGCGTGGCTCTTCCACAAAATACCACAGCCTGGGCAAGTCTATTTTGAAGAAGTGGCATTAGAAGAAGTTTAAGTTTAAAAAATGTGGCTCTCAAAAGAAATTTCAATCATTGTACTGTTGATATTTGGCTCTGTTGACTAATGAGTTTGCCGACCACTGACCTAGACCTTTAAGAATTGCAGGCTCATGGGCAGTGGTGAATCACTCTCCCAGGAAATTGATGTCTTTGTGTAACTTTGTTAAAGATGTTAGGCTCTGAGTATATATTTCTAAAACACAGATGCTAACTGCCTCTTCATTTTTCTTCTTAAGCTCTCCAAGCAGAGTCCACTTCCACAAAAGCATTAGTGAACCAAAAAGAATTCACCAGCAATCATCCTTTAGAATGAGAAAGGAGGCCCATTTTCCAAATGGGCTCATCAGAAATCCTCGTAGACATATCTGTTCCCCACAGTTCTTTCCCATCCATGCAACTGCCAGGGCTTTTTCACTGCCCTCTGCCCTCAGCCAAGATCCTTTCTCTCTCCTGAACTTATTCTGGCAATGTAAAGTTTCCTTTCTTAACATTGACTCAGAGGGACACAGGCTCAGCTCTGACTCTGAAGTGTATTTATCAAAGTAATCTGACAACAGAGTACCTAAGTGATCAATGTATTATCCATACCATTCAATGCATATGTAACTTAAAGGGAAAGGGGTATTTAAAAAGTCAGTGTTAGCATCTAGATTGCTTCAAGAGTTTTGCCAACTTCATCTAAACGTAATTGTAGAAGACTGGCCCTTGATAGAAGGGTAAAAGGACATTGGCCCCTGTGGTGTCTGATGCACTGCATCTGGCAATTATTGAGAGAATTGAAGGGGCCAGACCTAGTTCTCAGAGAGTTATCCATGAACCAAAACTTCTCTAATACCTAGACTAGTCATACCCATAGGAATTCCTGAAAGGGAACGTGATAGTGTAGTGAAAGATAACTTGTAAGTCACTGTTCTGAAAAACCAGAGAATACTAGTACCAACACCTCGGAGAAAACGGTAAATAAATTAAAACACAGAAGTAATTGATTTAATTATCACAAATATTCTTCCAGTTAAGGCACTTGTCTAAGATAATATATTTTTAGACAATTACAAATAAATAATACCTCTCTTTATACACATTTGTCTTGATACAAAACTTGGAGGGACATGTTGATAATACATGGATTTGCTCTGAATTATAAATATTTTTTTTCACTGAATAGATTACTTCTTATCTCAGCTTTTTCTCTTGGAAAAGCTTTTCTCTTGGATTTTTTCTAATAGACTACACTGAATAAGGAAAACAAATAAGAATATAATAAACAACATAAACTGATGAACAAAAATAGATCCAGAGACAGAGAAACATGGATCAGACCATTAAACCTCAGAGGGAAGGTAGGGGAGGGTGGGGGTAAGGGGAAGAGATCAACCAAAGGACTTGTATGCATGCATATAAGCCTAACCTATGGACACAGACAACAGGGAGGTGAGGGCATGAGGGGGGCGGGTAGGGGAGGTAATGGGGGAATAAGGACACATATGTAACACCCTAATCAATAAAGAAATTTTAAAAAAAGAAGAAGCTATCTGCAGGTTGAAAGAGAAATCTGTTTTCTGAAGTTGTTTTAAAAGTGCTACCCATAAATTTATAGGGCTGCACACAGCCTCAGCAGCCAGTTAGTCTTTCTCTTACCTCCTAGCTAGGAGGGGTGTGCATGAATAACACTAGTCCAGTGAGAAGCTTTCTGTTTTTGTTAAGATGATAACTTCCTCTAGGCTGTCTTCTATTGTTGAATCTAAAAGCATTTGTATCAGACTGTTCTTTTTGGTACTTCTAACGATTACTTCCCAATAAATCTAAATGTCAGCTGTATAGTTGAGCTTATTATCTCTCATTCTGTCCTCAGGGAAAATTGACAACAGCCACCTGTCCTCTGTATAATTGCAAGGCCCCTAACGAAATGCATTCTTAGAGACTGTGGCTTCCTGCAAGGTGAAAAAAATAACAGCTCATGCCCTGTTGCTTGCGCGATGTTGCTTTATTTCCATTGAAGCTCTGCTTGAAATTATGATGTTTACATGCAGAGTAAGTGAGAAAGGGGATATAGGTATCATATTAGGGACACTGAAAGAGCAAAACATTCAAGGACAAATTCTTGTGAACATATATTCAGCTCACGTAAATACCTGGTCTCCTTTCTTCTGCTGAACTGATAATTAAAATAGAAAATGCACATAAAATGGAATAGTAGGAAGGTACAAATTTTTGGAATAAGAATAGCTAAGTAAGAATATCTTACCACACACAGACAGACAGACACACACACACACACACACACACACACACACACACACACACTCACATACTCTTCTAATTATAGACAATTGACTTTCTGGTAATCTCCTAATCCCTACTCCAATGTGTTCAGAGAAGGTACTTGAACTGGAATTGGGCAGCCGGTATAAGAATCATTTGAAGAGATTTTCCAAGCAGGTTTCCTGGGGAAAAAAATTCTGCCACAGTTCAGATCTCTGGAGGGAGACCCTGTAATCTATCTTTTAAATAGCTTTCTGGTGCTCCTCAAATTCGAAAACACAAAAACAAAACAAAACCTGTCCTGATCCAATGCTTTTTGTCTACTACTATACTTCATTCACATTGCATAGTTCTTGGAAAGGCAAATAAAAATACGTTATAGTTGTAAAAATATTATATTTTCAAATCCCTGGTGCCTGCATTAGCTGTAGAGTAGAATCCCCAGTGGGAGAACACTGCAGACATCCCACACTCACAGAAGCCTCTTCAAGTTGTCAGGGAGAATGTCTGTGAAGTTGAATCACGAAAGATCTGAGTAGCAGTTGGAAAAGCATAAGGCCTTAAGGCCTTTGGCTATGCCGCTACGGCACCAAGTCTCATTTTCTTCGAACTGTAATAAGTTTTCAGTGAGATATTGGAAATAACCATTCTGTTCTTTCAAACGAAGTGTCGTTTGAAATATGTAAGACAATATAGCTTAACGTCAGGCTACTGCTATTAGGAATGGACTCCACTGAATATACTCGACTGCAGTGCAAAGCCAGATGAATACACTGCGTTTTCCATTGGATTTTAGTGTTTATTTGTCTCCTTGCACTGTTCGTGGATTAGCATTTGGATATGCTTAGATATGAGAACAGATTTCACATGAAGATGCATTAATATAGAAGAAAGGTTACATTTTGTATTGTTAGTCAGTTACATGAAATATGATTTTAACTTCTGATAGGAAAAAATTGTGTGTATTGGGTTTTTTTGTTTGTTTTGCTTGTCCATTTTTTTCTTTTTGAAGTCTAATATAATGCTGTATTAAATGAAAATATTGAAATGTGAGATGAAGTGATAATTTTCATAGCTATTCACAAAGCATAAGCTCCTGGCTCTATAAGTTTAAAAGAAACAGAAATGTCTATTGCTGTGTCTGCCATGCTGATCACACAATTTCCTGAAAAGGGAAGTGATTTTCAATCTCCCCTTTTGCCCATGAGAATTTTGCAGACATTTTACATTCTAGATGTAGTCATCATATAAAGTGAGAAAATTGCACTTGATGGGAAAATTTCATTAAAAACATGATTTTGGAAAAACAGTTTGAATGAAACATAGAAATTAGGAAAAAAAATCTATAGAGTGTGTGTTATGAAATTAACAGTTTATGTTGACAGGAAGTTCCTGTACTCTCTTCAGTTATGAAAAGAATTTCACATTGTGCGACTCTATTTGAAGCTTGCTACAATTGACTTACATGTTAAAGAAAATAACAGTGAAAAATACAGATTAGGGTGCCTTTGTTTATGGATAACAATTTGTATAGAGAACCTCTTTGAGTAATTTATCCAGGAAGGGATATGCTTGGTTGCAGGGAAAATTAAACATCTGAAAATTAAACATTATCACAGGTATACCTTAAAAGAGATTTCTTCTTTAATCTCAGCGTCTTAATCATATGAATACATTATGTGGCTTCTAGCTCTATTCTCCTCTGGTCCTGTTTCTTCCACGAAGCTAAGGCATGACTAAAGATCCGTTACTTACAAGAGGCATCTCATATGTAACTTTCAATACCAGCTCCTCTGTAAGCCACACTCCACATTGCAAGCTCACAAGTAAAACGCACAGCCTAAATGGAACTTGTGCCACTGGTACAGAGAAATTGAAGTGACCTCTTGCATTGCCAATAATAATAGAGGGAGCCACTGGATAACCTGCGTGTGAAGGATTCTTTCTCTGTAGCCGTGATAGCGTGCTATTCCAGGGCTTTCATGCAGACTTCCATGATAAAATCCTCACCGGCATCCGACTGTGATTGTTTTGTTCAGTAAGAGGTTGAAGAAATGTGAGCATATAGAACGTTTAACAGTTCCTTTGTGCAAGTAGTCAACACATACAGACAGTCCTAAAAGAGTAGAGAGTAAGATCACTACAAAGCATTTATTCTGCAAAGAATCACTACTCTTATACGTGTCAGCAACATCTTTCCACTTCCAGGTTGTTTGTTTGCAATCCTGAGTACTGCTAGTGAATCTAGGTGGGTTTACTAGAACGAACCAAATTAGACTGAGGGGATTTCCTTTGGGGGGGAAGTGATTGGCAGCAGGCCGTTTCACAAAGCCTTTTATGATATCCTTGCTGGGTGGCAAGAGGGAAGGACAATAGGTCCGCTTAGAGTGAAAACGTGTCTGCCGGTTATTTTAGGTGGTGTTCAATGAACATTTTCTTTAATGAATACTTTCTGTTTGTGACATATGCTACCACTTTTTAATTCATGTTAATGAGACTATTTTTCTTATAAAATACTATTAAAAGGTAAACATTAGTCTTTTTAAATAAAAAAATGGGCAACTACTATCACAGGTAGTATGCATAGGTGAATGAGGAATGAGATTGGATAGCCTCTAAAATTTCTTCCAGCTCTGAAATTGTGTGCAAGGCAAATTATCCTTCTCCTTAAGCAAAGATACGGAATTCAAAAGAATTAAGCTGCTAAAAGTCTTAGGCTTTAACTGAGTCTTTTTCACAATCAAGATGTGGCAGAAATATGGCCTTTTTTTTGGGGGGGTCTGAGCAAAACAAGGAGACATATATTTTAATCATAAAATTTATATTTTAATTCTCTATTTTGATGAAACAACAATGACAATAACAACAACAAAAAACTGAGAAGCACATCAAAGGGTCTTCAAAGTTCAATTAAAATAAAGAATCATTTCTATTCTTGCTGAGTTGCTGCCCTTGCCTTCTTTGTTTAGAGGGGGGCAGTGGAGACGTGTTCCCTTTGTGTATAACAAGCTAGAGTCCATTTAGGAAGGCTTTTCAAATGTCATATTGTAAAGCTACCATATGGGAGAATCGGTCCTTTTGCCTGGTCAAATCCCGTGGGGCCCGTTGTCTCTCCGGGCCAACATTCTATTCACCTTCAGTCTCCATGTCCCGTGGGTTCTAAGAACTTGGCCCATTTTCTTCCCTTCTGGCTACAACCATCTGCCCTTCCACCTGGATTCCTTGCCTTTCAGACCACCACGAAAAAACAGATTACCAATGTCTCTTACAGTTTTTATTGTCAAAAAGACCTTTAAACCCTTTTTCTGTTGTTACTGAACATAAAGACACAAGCACAGTTAGGAGTGGCTTTAGTGTCCCTTTTTAATTAAGGAAAACAATTGAAGCCATCTTTAGCAAAATGATGAATTATGAGAACAGAGTTGTATCTCACAGAATCCAGTGGTCCTTACAGGGCCTGGGAGAAGGCAATAGAAAGCAGATGAGCACCTCGGATAGCCCTGTTCTGGCTCTTTGTGTCTCTGTCTTCTTGTGGTCCCTCCTGTATGTTCTGTCTGCCTATTTCATCTGGGAGATCTCTCATTGCTCAGCAGAAGATCTCACATTATTTTATGCTAAATATATTCAGTTTCAAAGTCCCTGAAAATCATATTGGTCATCTGTGTCAATGGTGTGCCCCATGTACAAAGGTGACTGAGGCTGGGTCTCAGGATAAAAGCATGGTAACTGAGAGGGTCCATTGTGGGGTTGGGAGCTATTTTCAGGGGAAGAAGGTCATTGTATCTTGACAACTGCCAGTACAGATTATTGATAAATAGTAAAGCAATGAAGAATATTGAAGATTATAAAGAAACTAACAGTTTTACAACATTAAGTAACATATTTTTTGTTTACCTAAATGTTTTATTTTCTTTTGCGAGTTTTTTGAGAGATTACTAGTATAATCACCTCGTCTCACTTTTTCTCTTAGTAATTGATCCAACTAGAAACCAACTTTGAAACCAATCTTACACCCCCATCCCCCTTTTAAAGCAATAAATATCTACTCCTGTTAATCCTTTTAAGGCAGGAAACAGAGATACCAGTGGCTACATGGTGGACTCCTGTCTCTCAGTTCAATTCTTGTATTTTTATCTTGTATGTTTATCCCTGTTTTATAAAGTTAATTTGCTAGGGTGGTTTCTTTTTTCTAAGAAAGAGTGACACTATTAGAAAGGATACCATTCTACCACTGTCCCATTCTCCCAAAATAACAATGACCACTTTTAGAAGAAAAGCAGTGGAAATTTTCCAGGCAATAACAATCCGAAGGCTTCATTTTCCAAGGAAGATATACTGACTTGGAAAGCTCTTCTCGCTCAAGAAAACAAAACCTGTTGTTTTTTAGCATTTTTTTTTATCTGTTTCATTTTAGATGCCCTCTGCTAGATTTTCACAACTCAAATGTGTGTGTTGGGGATGGGAGAGTTTACTTTATTCCTTGATATTGATTTTTTAAGAATTTGAAATAGTTTGCTCATTAATGGTCCTTTAAGCACAGAGGTGATGAACCCTGTCAAAACACAGAGTTAAAAATCAAATATTCTTTACATTAAAAGGACTTCTTTTAATCTAAGAAGGGTAAGTAGGTTTTTATATATTTTTTATTTTATTTTATTTTATTGATTAAGCTATTACATATGTGTCCTTATCCCCCCATTACCTTCCCACCCCTCTACTCATGCCCTCACCCCCCTGGTGTCTGTGTCCATTGGTTAGGCTTATATGCATGCATACAAGTCCTTTGGTTGATCTCTTCCCCTTACCCCCACCCTCCCCTACGTTCCCTCTGAGGTTTGATGGTCTGCAAGATGCTTCTCTGTCTCTGGATCTACTTTTGTTCATCAGTTTATGTTGTTCATTATTTTCCATAAATGAGTGAGATCATGTAATATTTATCTTTCTCTGACTGGCTTATTTTGCTTAGCATAATGCCCTCTAGTTCCATCCATGCTGTTGCAAATGCTAAGAATTCCTTCTTTTTTAGTGCAGCTTAGAATTCCATTGTGTAGATGTACCACAGTTTTTTTTTAATCCACTTATCTGCTGATGGGCACTTACGAAGCTTCCAAATCTTAGTTATGGTGAATTGTGGCACTATGAACATAGGGGTGCATATATCCTTTCTGATTGGTGTTTCTAGTTTCTTGGGATATATTCTTGGAAGTGGGATCACTGGGTCAAATGGGAGTTCCATTTTTAGTTTTTTGAGGAAACTCCATACTGTTCTCCACAGTGGCTGCACCAGTCTGCATTCCCACCAGCAGTGCACGAGGGTTCCTTTTTCTCCGCATCCTCGCCAGCACTTGTCGTTTATTGATTTGTTGATGATTGCCATTCTGAGAGGTGTGAGATGGTAAGGCATTGTCATTTTGATTTGCATCTCTCAGATTATTAGTGACTTTGAGCATGTTTTCATATGTCTCTTGGCCTTCCTTATGTCTTCTTTCAAAAAGTGTCTATTTAGGTCCATTGCCCATTTTTTGATTGGGTTGTTTATCTTCCTTTTGTTAAGTTGTATGAGTTCCCTGTAAATGTAGGTTTTAATTTGTGTGCGGAATCAGATTGAACAGAACTAGCTGCCTGGGATGTGGTGGAGGAAGGGATTCTGCACCCACTCTGGCTGAAGCAGCAAAGAGAATCCAAATAGTCATGAGGGGTCATACTGATGGGCAGACTTCTCTTGTATTTTTCTTCTGTATTGTGTTTTCTGAGATCCAGAGAAGGGAAATCACATGATCATCAAGGAAACTGGTCTTTACTGACTGCTTCATAATTTCTGCTAAAAGCATAGGACAGGGAGGCTTAAATGTGAACTTTTTCAAAAAATTGATTTCAGACATATAATGTAGAAGAAGTAGTGTGTGTGTGTGTGTGTGTGTGCGCGCGCGCGCGCGCGCGCGCGCACGCTGGAGAAGGTAGAGGTGATAAATAGAGGAAGAGATGGAATATTTTAACTCAGAATTTTCCAGAAAGACCAAGACCATTTAATTAAAGTAGTTCCAGGATGTTGGATTAGTCTAATTCAAGAACATTATTGCACAGGAAGCAATTGCTAACTGTGTAAGACAGTTTGTCAAAAAGAAGTTGCACCAGATAAGTTAACCAGGTAAGGAAGATTTTATTCAAGGTTATTGCAGTAACAGTCAAGACCATTGCAGCAAGAGAAAGGGATCAAACTGAGGCAGAAGAGTTTGTGATAGCTGCGTGAGCTAGTGGAATGCACAGGAGGACATTTGCTAGGGTAGGTGGGTCAATGGGATTATTTTCTAATTAGTGCTTACTAAAGTTGGGTCCCTGCCATCCCATAGAGACTGGGATTTGGGTCCCTATGTTTCTTAATGATTATATGTTAATAGGATGGCTCCCAGGTCCTTGAGAAAGACATTCCTGGGTTGTAAAACTGGCAAGAGTCTGGAGGAAGATGTACATCTCAAAAGAGTAGAAAACGTAATTTATAATTGCAGTTTTCTAAAGTAAATGCTCTAAGGAAAGAGAGGTCAGGAACCTTCCTCAGACAGGAAGAAACCTGTCTAAAGTTTAGTTGAGGGGAATGTTAAGGCCAAATGCCAAATTAAATTCTGAGTTACCTAGTTCAGGATACACGTGCATTTCAGAGGGACTCGAGATCAGAGAGTGATCAGCAGTGTTTGCTGGAAGTGGAAGAATTTGAGTTGCTCTTTGAAGAATCTTGTAACTGGAAGGAAAGGAAGACGTGTCCATCATGAGCAGCACCGTGAGTGATGGCAGGTAGAACATAGTAAATGCCGGATGTGGGGCATCACCTAGGACTGACTTCTGTTAAGTCTCTTCCTCAATTTTTAGATCAACTTGAACAGTCTCCTTTTCTCCCTTCCTCTAAGCCCCAGGGAGACACTTGTTTTGTCCTCCTTAATGCTGCCAGTTCATGCACCTAACCACCCCCTCCAAAGGGCAGTGGGACATAGGCTGCATGTCACTTATGCTGCCTGCAAAGACAAGCCTTGGTAGATTTGTTCTATTTGGCATTTCCTTCTAATTACTTTCAGGTCTGAGAAGCGTAACAGATATGAGGAAATTTGAAGCAAAATAAATCTTATAAAGCATTTCAATCCTTCTTTCTCAGTCCTTTCTGGAATGTTCAATGGAAACCACGCAGGGTTTTTACTTTCAGGCTTTTATTTCAAAGCCCAGTCACCTCCAGCTTTCCTTCAAACTTTCTCCCACCTTTAAAATGGGAGGTGAAGAGCAAGCCAACCACTTGCCCACCAAGCCTAGGCATAGCAGTAGGGGCCAGCTCTTCTCACACAGGTAATTAGCATATTTGAAGACCCATACACATGTAATTGGCATATTTGATGACCCATGGGAGAATGACTTTCAAAGGGAATTCGAGTGCTGGGAGGGCAAAGGGCAGAGTGCAGCCTTGACCTGGAGTCAGACCTGGCTTTCAATCCTAGTTCTCAGCTGCTTACCCTGTGACCTTAATAGATTATACATTTTCCCTAAATGCCAGTTTCCTGGTTTAGTATTTAAAGTGAGGAAGCCATAAATGAAATTATATTTTTATCTTGAATTGTTGCTTTCATAGTAAAAACCATGTAGAGAATTTAATGGCAGGACTGATACTGGAAAATTATTTATTAATTTTTTTTAACCTATGCTATTTCTTTAGGGTGTAATACCTAACCTCAACATATTTCTGAAAATTATATGTTTTTTAAGGGGTACAGAGATTTCTTAGGCATCTTAAGACAAATACAGTAGCATAAGCCAAATATACCAAAGGATTCACATATTAAAAGCAAGCAAAAAAGAATTTCCTGCGTGTAAACCAGGCTAGTGCAGTAGATTGATTTGAATAAGGAGCGGTCCTTCTTTTCCGGCCTCATGCCTGACATTTTGAGAATGCCGGTTCAAGACAGATCTGTGACAGCTTCCATGGCTGAGAATTCAGTAAGAACATTCATGTTTTACTGATGCTCAGCAAAACAAGACAAGAAACAACCTGGTGGTTATATGTGGAGGTCACCTGTGGTTCTGAAAAAAACAAGTGTGGAATTACTGACTAAATCAATGGAAATTTTTATTTAAGACATCACTGCAGACCTCATCTATCTCCCATTCCCCACTGCTAGATGCTAGAAAAGAAATTTTAATGTGAAAAACAACACTGAAATGACAATCTCTAAAAACCATTCAGCAACTTTGAAATGTTATTAGCATTGATTGTAAGCTAACAAATTCATGGGCTGTGTTATTACTAAGGAGTCATCACTTTTGTTAGTCAAAGTGAGGTTTCGCATGAATTTTTTTCACTTTTTTCTCTCAAAATACAAAAAGTCTTTATTTTTCTTTATGTCAGAGCAGATATTTTATACTGGGCATGTCCATGAAGGAGAGAGATGTGTGCATATCAAAATTATATAAGGCAAATTTTCAAACTCATATTTTAGCACTCATCCCTTTGTTATCTGCTACTAATTTATTTAATATTTATTGACCATCTACTATGTCCTAGGGACCATTCAAGTAAATATATAGCAAGGTTCCTAATCTCCTGAAGTTTAAATGTATATAATAGGGAGACAGAGAGTTAACAAGTCAACAATAAAATGAACACGATAAGTCTAGATGGTGAAAAATACCAGGAAGAAAATAAACCAGCATGTTTTAATAGATGGTGACTGGGATGGAGGGATTTTTATTTGGGTGTTCAAGGAAGGTTCATTAATCTATCTGGATTACTTTCTCCTTTGGAAAATGATGATTATAATATCTACCATGTAAAACTGATGTGAAGATTAAAAGCAATAATATATTTTAATTACCTGGCTCATAATAAGCAATAAATAGTAAGTATTCAATAAATGGTAGTTATTATTATACTAGAGGCCCGGTGCACAGATTCGTGCACCAGTGGGGTCCCTTGGCGTGGCCTGTGGGGCTCAGTCTGAAACCAGCATTCAACATCCCCTGAGGAAGTAGTAGGGCATGAAGCAGCAGGCACCAGGGAGGAGATGCTCCCTCTCATCCTGGTGCCCCTCCCCCACTCCCGCCCCCATCCCAGTCAGCTGAGCATCTGCCCCGTCTTCTACCGCTGCCCCTCACATCTCCTGGTCTGCTGCACCCAGTTATGGAGAAGTGGGTCCCTAGGGTGGAGCTCCCAAGGCCTTGCTAAGGGTGCAGACTGGGGCTCGGAGAAGTGGGATCAGTGCCTGAGGGGTGCCTGGGGTGGACCTGGGAGTCATGGTAGCTGCGCAACGAGGCCGCCCACTACACACGCTGTCCTACAAATACTGAAGGAGGTCATCTGATAGGAGGAGGTGGGCACTAGGGACAGAGCTTGTGGTCTCTTTTTTTCTCCCTCTGTCCCTCGTCCCAGCTGCCCAGGGAGGGCGCAGCCAGAGGGGTTGAAGGAGGTCGGGGGTGGCGTGTCCTTGGAGCAGTGCTTGGGGAGCAGTGGAATTTGGGCTAATGGCTCATCCTTCCAATGCGAATTGCAGCTCTGCCCCACCTGCTTGCCATCTTTCATAGACCCAATCTCCTGTTTCTCTTTTTGTCTGTCTAAGTTGACTGCCCCCTGGTGGTCAGTGTGCATCATAGTGACCAGTCAACTGGTCGACTGGTTGCTTAGGCATATATATACATACATACATACTGTGGCTTGTTTCCTCTAGGGACCTGGATCCATCCAAACTATAGGACTCTCCTTTTCTTCTCAAAGGCAGTTGTAATTCAGGGCTTATTTGAGGATAACTAAACCATGCTACTCAATGTATATGTTTACTAGGAAGTTCTTATATCTGTCGCCTTCCCATAGCACTTCCTCGGGCTCTGGTTTGTCAGCTCACTTCTCCCACTCATCAGTGCATGCTTCTCTATTTCAAAAGACATCGTTGCCCAGGTTAGTTGGCTCAATTGGTAGAGCATTGCCCAGGGCACCAAAAGGTCGTCAGTTCAATTTCCAGGTCAGGGCACATGCCCAGGTTGTGGGTTTGATCTGCTGTTGGGGTGTGTGCAGGAGGCAACTGATCAATGTTTATCTCTCCCATTGATGTTGCTCTCTTCCTCTCCATTCCTCTCTCTCTCTAAAATCAATAAAAACATATTTTTAGAAATTTAAAAAACAAAAATGATTGATGTCAAATGCCTACTCCCTAGATACCAACCACACATCTGTTGTTAAAACAAAGCTGAGTACATCGCATATTGTGGTAAGCCCTGTATAGGGCTATAGCAAGGTCTCAGAGAAATAAAGACAAGGTGAGGTCAGAATAAATTGAAAATTAGAAGTTTAGTTTAAGGTGGGTCTTTTAATGTGGGGACTTGTTTAAAAATTGGTAAAAAGTCACAATATAATAGTTTTGAATTAGAAGAGATTCAGAAGAATTTGGGGGCATTAGTTGTGTGTTGATACTTCCTGTGGAAGACTGGATGAGTCTTTTGGGAATTTCCTGTAATTCACCATCAGTGTATTTGCTGGGGCATGCATCTCCTAGAATAGTTACGTTAATGAGGACAGTGGAATAATAAAGTAATGTCAATGTAAACTGGGTAGGGGATAGGTAGTTTCATTTATCAATGGGAATTTCCACTGCATGGGCTTCCAATCCTTATTAATGAAATGAAATTAAAAAGCAAGGGGGCAGGTCCACAATAGGCACCGTAAGGGTGCACATTAAGCTACTAGAGAAAACATCTAAAGTCCTTCTTAAGAAGTGCAGTCCCTCCATCTTTAATTTAAAACTGAATGATCCTTTTCCTCAATTATTTTCTCATGTTTTGTGATCCAGTTGTTTTCTTCTTTGAGGCAGGAAAACTTAAACACCAGGAGCAGGCATTTAATGTATTGAAAAATATTGTGGCTTATAGTTAGGCTTCAATTTACATGATATTTTAAACATTTTTGATAAGCCTCCATTAGGGGGAACATGTTTTAATGAAAGGAGTTAATGGTTTGTAGAAGAATCATGGTGATACTCTTTCCAGGGGCACAGATGCTTGAATGATGTGGTCTCCTGGTCATGGGTCCAAGGCCCCAGCATGGATGTTATGTCCGAGCTAGTCATTGCCATCCACAGAACTCTCAGCCTCTGTCACATTGATCTGTTCTTTTTTTATTAAAGATGATGAGTGCTGTACACATAAGACTTCACCATTACTACTTCCAGACTTGTGTAAACTTGATATCTCTCTAATAAATGCCAATGGGACAAGGATCAACATAAAATTCTTCTAACAGAAACTACTTGTATTGTCCTAAGCACTGAACAATCACAGCTTCCAAACACCTGCTCTGCTAGCAGAGGTAGGGAAGTAATATTTACCAATGTGAATGTTTGTAGTGAAGAAATCAGTCTTGTTTCATAAAAACAATGCGATCCTTGAAGGGGTTCCATGGAGAGTCATTCCTTGAACATTTAGAAACCAACCACTTTGGGGGTCATCTTCATAAATTACTTTTTAAATTAGTCATTGGTTACCAATCAATCACTCACAGACTGTTTGACAAAGCTACAGGTTAGTTTCCAGGGCAAAACAAATCAATATTTAGACATTAAAGCAGATGCTCCTAATGGTGACCCCTGGGGCCCTGTTGAATTTATTCTCTAACATTTAATTTTGACTGAGATCCCCATATGTGTTTTGGTGCTAGCTTATTTATAGAGTCAGATTCAGTGATTCTAAAACATACAACGTGTTATTTATTTAGACTAGTCCTATGTTCTGTAAAGATTTAATAAAATTGTCTGAGAGTTAGACATCCTTCTAAATGATTATCACCCTCCATTAATTGTTAGAATGTTTCCCCTTTGGCCCCTCACCATTCTCAGATAGTAATATCAACATATATCTATGGCCTCATTCAGACTGTGAATAGTAACAGAAAACCATGTGAAGGGGATATGGTAGGGCCAAATGTTGTGTGATGGTTTAGTGAAAGGTCAATTGGTGGGCAGTTCTACTGGTAACAGGTAGCCTATCCACTCACAGACGAGGTGCCCAGAAAGAAGCAAAGCAATAGATCCAAATGGCCTCTGTAGATGGTGTGTGTGTGTGTGTGTGTGTGTGTGTGTGTGTGTGCACACTTGGGGGCTAAAATACCTGTGAAAAAGTCAGCCAAGTTAGTGATTTGATCCTATGTGGTCAAAATGAGATTCTTTGCATATGCTTGTGTTTTTTGGTTCATGTAAACCAATTTTGGTCATTTAAGACTTAGGTATGCCCCACAAATGGGACTGTTTCTTTGACAAATCATTCTCCTAATTGGATTATTTTTCATTAAGTTAAATACTGAATATGTGCATTCTAGAGTTAATAAATAGCTATGCAACACAACAACAAAGAATGGGTGCCAAGAATATGAAGACCTTATGAAATAAACAGTGCCAATTTCTCCAGAAACCCTTTGAGTTATGAGAATTACTGGATTTTTTTCCCAAAGAAATAACAAAAATGTTAGATGTGCTTATTTTATAACTGCTAGCTAAACAATAAACAATGCTTAGTTTTCAAAAACTGTTGGCATTTGTCTTGCCAGAAACGAGCATTCTAAATAACGGATATTAAATTGAGGTAAATGTCCTGTGACTAACTTAGATTGTTTACATAACAGAAATAGAGGGATTTTAGCAATGCACATATACACACACATTGTCACTTTTAGACTGTGACTTCTTGCTTGGCTTGATTCCAATAAAGGATTGGAAAAGCTTAAACAAAATTAATTAAATGGAGGCAAGTATAGCCATGAATGTGGCAATTAATTTGATTTTTACAAGTAGCTTGCTAATAAATGGAGATAGGAAAATCTAGTTATAGCTTGAAATTTCAAAATCCTTCAACAATAAAACTGTGTCATATTCAAGACACATACTGATATATGGAGATAAATTGCCTGTCACTTAGTGTGGAAGATACTGTTTAAATTGTGCATTAGATGCATATTAAGTTGTGTAGAAACCCACATTTAGGCTGTCTGTTTCCTCTAGGTAATGTAGCTCATTCATAATGTCATTTTCTTGGATGTGCTGAAGTGGCTAAATGAGCATAGACGTTATTTATACATTAGCGTGGTATGTAGAACATCGCTGTTTTCCACTTTGCAGAGGGGCACAGGCAGAGTTGATGGGGCTGAATTTATGCAGACTCTAAAAAGTGACTCCAGTTCTAATCAGCATTTCTTCCTGAATCTGGAATTGGGGGGAGGATGGGGAGAATTACACATCTGAGGGGAAGTCTCCATCTTCTTCTGACAGCCTACTTATCCAAATTGGTTGGGCCAGCCTGACAAACACAGAATGCTTCAACGTTTTCTCTTCTACCAAAGAACGATAAAGTCTTCTAAGAAACACTCACAGGTGATTAACATGGGATTTCTGTACAGGTAATCATTTTTGGTGAATACCCCTCTTCTAAAATGGATGTGATGCAGCTTACTTATGAGAGGAAGAATTTTAATTGTCCTCGACATCCCTCTGTAGTGCACAACTACTGATTCACTCACATATTATCTAGCATTGCACAAAGCAAGGTACTGAGCGAGTGCCCCATCTGATAAGGACCCAGTAAGTATGTAATTGAAATTGGTCTTTCAGGCAAGCCATGATTTGTTCTTCCTTTAGGCCCTCAGCGTGAGCTAACTTTCATTGTCATAATCTCCCTGCACCATCTGGACCTCTATAAAGATGTTGGTCTCAGCGGTGAAATGAAAGACAAGGAGGATACTAAATAAAACTTACATAGTGAGAGAAAATTGTTATTGTCGATGTTAATCATAAGTATATCTCTTTTGAGCTTTTCACCTAAGGATATTAAAAGATTTTCTGAGCATCAATCTTGCTCTCAAAGTTTGGTGATTGATAGCAATATTGCTGGACAAGGAGGTTACATGGTTTGACAAATAAAAATCATGTGAGAGGGAAATATACTATTTTTTTTAACTCATCAATTTAACATTGGTATGTACTATGTAGAGATTATGATCTAAGTAGTGTGACTAATTTATCATTTAATCTGGAACACCAGTAAGAATTAAAGGGGAAGCTACTAATAGTTATCTATAAGTATAAAAGCCTAAGCGACTGTTATGACCGAACGACCAGAATGACCAGAACGACCGGTTGACCAGTCACTATGACACACACTCACCACCAGGGGGCATATACTCAATACAGGAGCTGCCCCATGGTGGTAAGTGTGCTCCCAACGGGGGTGCGCTGCTCAGCCAGAAGCCAGGCTCATGGCTGGCAAGCACAGCTGCGTCAGCGGGAGCCTCTCCCAATTCCGCGGCAGTGCTACCAAGCAGCAGCGCCAGGTGCAGCAGGCCGGGATGGGGCTCCTCCCTGGCTGCCTGCCACTTGGCACACTGCTACATCCCTCAGGGGATATCCCAGTGCCAGTTTAGGCCCAATCCCTGCAGGCCAGGCCAGGCGGGGATCAGGCCTAAACTGGCAGTCTGACATCCCCCGAGGGGTCCTGGGTTGTGAGAGGGCACAGGCCAGGCTGAGGGACCCACCCCTGTGCACAAGTTCATGCACTGGGCCTCTAGTACTAGGATAAGAGGCATGTGAACTAGGGAAATTCTAGGTAAAGTAGGAAACTGTGTCATCTTACTTATTTGTAATGAATGAAAAGATGCAATTAGGTCTTAAAGCTTATTGCACACCTCAAACATGCATTTCTTAAGTTTTTGCTCATGTCAAATGTCAAGTTAAAATCCTGCAGCCTTTCCTTACCACACCAATTAAAATGACACACACCTCAGTATTCCCTACTCCTCGCTCTCTGCTTTATTTTTTGTCTTTAGTACTTATCACCTTTCAGTATACTATATCATTGATCTTCTCTGTCTCTCTTCATTGAACACTAAGCTCAATAACAGCAGGGATTTTTGTGTTTTCTTCATTGCTCTACTCTCAGTGTAGAGAATAATGCCAGAACATAGTAACTGCTAAGTAAATATTTGCTGAGTGGATGTATTCATTCATTATGGAACACCAGTTTTGTGTTGAATATGGTGTTGGATGTTAGAGGAAGAAAAATGCATAAAAATATTTCTCTGCCTCTATGAGGCTTCCAAATCAGTTGAAATAAATGATTGTTCTAAGTGAAATAAAAAAAAAAAAAGACGTTTCACGATGTCTGCAGGTGTTTGGAAGATTGGGACCTTTGGAGGTTACATAATTCAAATATTACCAAATTTTATATATATATATATATATATATATATATATATATATATATATATATATATATATATATAACTGGTAGTCTTTCATGACACTTTTATTTTTCCTTAATTTTGTTGTAAAAATTTTAAAATAATTTTTAACCCTTTGCACTCGCTTGCTTTTTTCTCGAGCTGCTACCGATGCTAACCGTGTTGAGTCACACTCGACATCCGAGTGCAAAAGGTTAAATGGGATCATTTTATAAAAATCAAGTATCAAATGAGTTAATATGAAGTCTCAAATTTATCTTGAAGATTAAAAACATAACTCTAGACATAGGAGCATGGCTACTTAGAAAGAGTTGAAAGGGAAACAGAGTACTAAAATTTATTTTTAGTTTTAACAAAAACCTCTAAATAAAAGAGCTTAAAGGAACAAACTTTGATGAAATTTAAACTTGAGCATTGTCAATCTGTCATTCTCCAAAGGGGAAGAGGTGGCCCTAAATTTGTAGTCAGGATAACCAGGCTTTTGTTTCTAGAGTTCTGCTCGCAGTAGCTGGGACTTTGGGCACTAAGACACATCATCACTTTCCTACATAAGTTTTTTGGCTGATGGGCTCATAAGGTTCCTGTATGATTCCTAATACCGCAGTGTCAAAGTACCAAAAACTGGGTGTCCTAAAGCAAAGGAAGTTGACTCACTGTTCTGGCAGCTAGAACTCTGAACCCATGCTCTCCCAGGCAGCTCCGGAGGAGAATCATGCTATGCCTCTTCCAGCTTCCGGTGTTTTCTGCCAACGCTTGGCATTCTTTGGCTTGTGGATGTGTTTCCCCTGTGTGTCTTCTCAATGTCTTTCCTAAGTGCGTCTGTCTCTGTCTCCCATTTTCCCTTTTTTTGAAGGGACACCAGTCATATTAAACTATGGCCCACCTGATGATCTCACTTTAACTTGATTATCTCCGCAAAATCCTTATTTCCACATAATATTCAGAATTAGTACTACAACATATATATAGTGGGGGGGGGCACAGTTCAACCCATAGCACATCATCTAAACACAAAGATCTTATGGATTATTATGGAAACTAGATTTTCAAGATTTATATACATATTTTTTACTTTGTTTATAATGCTTTTCAGATTAATGCCTAAACTAACATCATTGAAAATAAATATGATTTGGAAGGCTGAAGATAGATTTTAGTACTTCTATTGAACTAGTACTTTATGTAGAGAATGAAATGTTTTGCAAAGTTTGAGCAACCTTTTTTCCAGTCCTTTGTTCTCTGCCCAAGAATAAAGTAGGTTACGGTAATTTTTAGTTGTGTTTCACTGAAGCAATTGTCTCATAAGGCTAACAGTGCAGAATATTGTAGGACTGGTAACATAATAAAATCCAAAGCAATAACCAAAGTAAAGAAATCAGCTCACTATGGATTACCATGTATTCATATTTAGAAATTTCTAGGTATGATTCTGCAAAGGATTGCTATATTGAAAAACTGAATTATTATTTTTTAAATAATAACTACTACATTTTCATAGATGTCAAGCACATTTGAATCACAAGTCTGTTAAAATGTCTTCTGTCTCTTTCCTTGCTTTATGCAAAAATATTATTGCATGCATTTCAAATATAATAAAAATTTCTTTCCTGTTTACACAACTATTTTTTGTGTAAAATACTATTCAGAAATAGTATTGATTTATTCTTTACTACTAGGGCTAAATGCTTCTCAGGTATAACATGTAACAAATTGCCAGCAAAATCTACACAGCAAGGTTAACTTTTTTCAAGGTGTTAAGGTAAGCAAATATTTAATTTGTGTACTTTTCTCATAAGTTTAATAATTTTCAAATATCAGTCAAATCAAATGTGATTTCATTTCATATCTTCAGAAAACATGTGATCAACAGAGTTGTACAAATCCATTAGTATCTTGGACATCTCCACTGAGGTTAAGAAAGCTGTTAATAGAAGCTGCTGTCTGAAGCCGCCACTTAGTATAGCTAACATGTTTTGCTCTAAAAGGCCTGCTCATCTCTGATGTATGATGAAACATGTTCTTAATAGAAGAATGATCCTGAAATCTGTTAGCATAGATTCTAACACATTACTGACTTTATTCACATATCTTTCCCTTTCAGGAGAAAGGTATGTATTTGGAAGATGTGTATGTCCTAATAAAAGATCATTCCACCATTTTTCCTTCTAAAATAGTTTAAGCACATGTTTATTTTTTGCTTTATTTTTGTCATTGTCATTGTTCTTATTTGACACTTCAAAGAGTGGCATACCTAGAACCAGTGATTTCATCCTGTGGGTTCAATATATTGTGTCCATGTAAAGAATCTTTCTGATTCCCTGAAACTTTAGGTCTTTAGAGTAGGAAGAGTGGCAAGGAGAAGGGAAGGGAAAAGAATGTGAAGTTGAAAATCATGTGAGACATGAGAATGAGAGACCTTCCTGACATTCCTCTATCTCAACTGCCCATCACTATGAATCAGTTATATAGTTATAGTCTATGAAATATATAATTCTACAAGCAGTTTTTAAAGACATAAGATAGTTTTCTTTCATCAACATGCTGCTTTCTTTTTCAGTGCTACTGACATGCATCTCAGATTGATCAATAAACTATTCAAAACATACTTATAGAATATCCTACCATATGCCTGATCATGACCAGGTAATGTGATAAATTTGCATTAAGTATAGAAATGGTGCTGTGTTTTTGGTGCTTGTCATCATTTTCCCTTAAATCTTGTTTATTTTATAACACTGTCTTGATTCTTTACTTCCACTCTGTTTTGCTTCATCAGAAAACAAAGTGAGGAATTAAGATAACTGAACATTGTTCAGTTTACAAAATGAGGAGGAATTTTTAGAGTGAGGCCATTTTTAGAGAAATATAACTTTGCATTTTAACTACAAAGTCATCAATGATATAAAAGAGAAAAGTAGAAATACTTGAGTTTCAACATTGGATCACTTAACTTTGTAACCTGAATTCCTGGATTTGTAAAAATGATTTTTAATAACTTACCTATCTGACAATGGCTTGTGAAACTTGAAAGAAATATGTTTTCAATAATATGTTTGTTCTGCGTATACTTGCTATTATATTATTAGACACTTATTTATAATATTCCAAAACTTGAGGTTTTTAAATGTTTGTAATATGCTTCAGAAATGACAGTGTCAATAAACAATGATATATTTGGAAAAATAAAAATTTGACCCAGCTTTGTAGGACAGTATATTATATAAAAATTATTATCCATATATAATAAACAAAATTTTTATTAGAAATATAAAGTAGGATTCTTTTGAAGAATCCTTCAAAATAGAATATGAATATTTGATTGTATGCTTTTATGAAAAATATAATTTTTTCAGAGGAAGAAAAAGGACTCTTGAGGTCTTCATCATAAGTGAAGATAACTATAATACTTCATAATTGGAGGAAGGCATGTTGATGATTATTTTGTCCTACTGAATTTTTAGAGCAACTAACTAATTGAACAAAATTATCTATAAATATTCAGAATGGCAACCAATATTCTCCTTCCCAGTAATAGTTGGTTAAATGACTGGTGAAAAATTCTTTCAAAGTAAAGTTGACATCAAGCTACAAACTTTCCTATGCTGACTTAAATACAACGCTCAAAATCTGAGTTGCCTAAAACAATCAAGCACTGTATAATAAAAATCTCTCAAGTACTACTTGTAACCCATCATGAACATGTTCAGTCTCCAGCAAAACACCTTGCATATTGCGGGCATTCCTACACACTTATTTCTTTGCTTAAAATTTTTCTCCAATTTGGCAAAATAGTGAATTAAATTACAAACTTATATATTATATAATTTACTAGAGGCCCGGTGCACAAAATTTGGTGCATGAGTAGGGTCCCTAGGCCTGGCTGGCGATCAGGGCTGATCAGGTTCTCTGCCTCCCCGCCTCCCTTCCTCCTCCTTCCCTCGCTGCCCGTGAGCCACCACCGTGCTGTTCCCCACCTCGCCTCCCCACCTCCTCCTTCTCTCGCTCCCTCAGTGCCTGGGAGCTGGGCAGCAGCCCCACCCCTCACTGCAGCTGCTGGTTGCTGTCTGTGGGGTGACTGGCGGGTCAATCAGGCCCCTGCTCCATCATCCTACCATGGTCCCGCTATCATTGGGGCCCATTGGGGCCAGCAGCACCTCCACTGCTGCCTGCTGCCAGCGCCGCGTCGCCGACTCCTGCCATGTTCCGCGTCATAGCCGAGCAATCGAACTCTTGGTCTCCCAGTAAACTCCTGAGGGGATACTTTGCATATTAGCCTTTTATATATATAGATGTATTATATGACAAATTATCATATCTAATATAAATTGAATGTATACATAACTTATTAGTTTAGCATATGGCTTTAAATATGTTAATATATGGAAATGGAAATTATAAAACATACATAAATTAATATATCTGAAGTCACACAAATGGAATTGGATCATGAAAATTACTAATCCCATCCCAAAACACAAAGAGAAAATATGTTTTAACATCATCGTAGCAATATTTTCAAATTCAAATTAAAGGCATGTTATATGGTAAATGTAAATATAGTTATGAAGATGCAATGACAAGGTATTTCAAATAAAAACTGACCCAGGATATCCATTTTTTCTAGAAGAATGAGACTTTTGCTTTCAGAAGTTCAATGAATATATATCTATAGACATGACGACAACTGTCAGCCTTCAGACAAATATGGCACATAAAAATGTTCAGTTTGGCTGGTGTAGTAATTTTCCCCCTTTATTTCTATTTTTCTTTGTTTGTGTTTTGGCAGAGCATGCACTCCCCACTTTGCTCTGCCCCCCCCCCCCCCATTCCCAACGTGCCTCTAAGGCCCTAACTCTGGCCGTATTAGCTGGGGGGAGCCATGTACACATAGTAGCCATAAGTTTTCCTGCAGACTCAGGTGTGACAGAGAAGGAAACAGGATGCTAGTTTCTTAGTGAAGAGCGGAGAGTTGAGGGGTCACAATGAAGTGAAACCCATACTTATACCAGCCTCTTGTTAGACTAAATGTGCATGTGTGAGTAATGCAAAAAAGCAGAAGGTGAGTTCCTGACATTCCTAGCAGGCAATTTATTTGATGAGAAGGGGAAACAGCCCATATAATGCATGAAACAACTAATATTCAAAGCAGGCAGCACTAGTAGTACAGGAATGAAAGAGAAAGTAGTATAATTAAGTATGCCTTTTTACCCTTAAAGATCTCATTGTATGGTTACAGAGATAAGAACAGCATAAACATAGCCTTCCATAATATGTAGTATGATAGTGATGAGAGGTCAAAGGAGGGACAGATTGCTTAGGCTGAAATTCTTCAAGTGTCATAGAAGAGGTGGGGCTTGAGTTTCTTTGATAGTGAATTAATTTTGCATGCTCTAAGGTTAAGGACATATTATTAATCTTGGTGCTTGCAATAAAATATAATGCAAGAAGGAATTACAAAGCGAACTGACTTCTTTATGTCTTAATAAATATCTACAAGGTAAAGAAAAATTATTATCTTGTTTCTTATCTATCAAATTGACATTAACCAGTTGGGAGAAGCTGTGAATTATGTAAATGGTTATTTTTTAAAGGATGTAGTAGCTATCATAGCAGTTGTTTATTGAGCAGTTACTATGTGCTGACCGCCATACTAAATGTTTTATAAAATCTTCGACATTTAAGTCTTTTAGTAGCACCATAAGTTAAAAATCACTTAAAATCATTTTCCCAATTTTGTAAGTAAAGAAAAGGAATCTCGACAAGATAAAGTGAGTTGCCCAAGGTACCAATGTTTGTAGAGAGGACAGCCTTTCTTGCCTATTTTTATCTGACTCAAAAATTATTCCTGCCCGAAACCATTTTGTTATACTGCCTCAACCAAATACAAAAAGGATACTCAATTAAAAATAAAAAAAAAGACTGATCTCAGATTTTTTAATTTATTTTAAAAAATAGTTGTATTGATTTCTGAGAGGAAGGGAGAAGGGAAAAGAGATAGAAACATCAGTGATGAGAGAGAAACATTGATCGGCTGCCTCCTGCATGCCCCACCCTAGGGATCAAGCCTGCAACCTGGGCATATGTCCTGACAGGGAATCGAACTGCTCAGCAACTGAACCACACCAGCTGAGCTCACTCAGATTTTAAAGGGTAATGCTGAAAAGCAGAAACTAAACTGAAACGTGTGTTTTTTTCTGGGCCGCATGCAAAGGTGATTTCTTTCCCGGGTTCTTGTCCAGGTGGATTTGAAGAATGAAGCTATGTACAAAAGGTGGTATATGAAAAGATGGAAATTTATTGGAAACGAGTACAGACTCCCATGTGGGGAGGGGGTCCCAAAAGGGGTAGCCCCCTAAGCCCCTTTTTCCTAAGGTTTATAAAGGCTGCAGTTCTTTGTCTTTTGATGATCCCTTCTTACTGGTCAAACCCCATGTGGGGTCTCCCTCTATTTCTACCCCCTTCAGTGGTAGAATTCTCTATCCCATGTGAAAATCTGTTTTCTTCTTTCTCCCTTTTGTTTCTCTACTCTTTATGGCTTTCCCCTTATCTTCTGTGAATGGGTGTCTTCCTCTCCCCTTATTCTGTGCTGCCTTCTGTTCTTTGTGAATGTATGCCTTTTGCCAGCTCCAAGTTCCCAACCAACTATGCCTCCCTCCGCCATAGACCCCGTAATTCCTAAAACTCCCTAAACCTGCATATTTTATCCCTAAAAACTCCTTTCAATGTTATTTTTATGCTATTCTCCCGGTTATTCAATTGGATTCTCACTTGGCTAAGAGTATATAACAGCAAGGTTACACAGTTCTGTTGTTTCCTAAGAACTATTATATAGTACCCACTCCCTTATTGGTGGTTTCAGGTACCCACTGATCAACTACAGTTTGAAAATAGTAAATGGGAAAATTCAGAAACAAACAATTCATAAGGCCTGAGTAGCACGATGAAATCTCATGCTGTCCCGTACCATCCCATCCAGGACGTGAATTATCCCTTTGTCCAGTGTGTCCACATGTATGCACTCCCCTCCCATTAGTCAGGTAGTAGTTGTCTTACTTATCAGATCAACTGTCGAGGTGTCATAGTGCTTGTGTTCAAGTCACCCTTATTTTACTTAAGAATGGCTCCAAAGCACAAGAGTAGTGATGCTGGCAATTCAGATATACCAATAAGAAGCTATAAAGTGTTTGTATGTATAGGAAAAAATATAGTATATACTGAGTTCCGTACTACTGTCTGGCATACACTGTGGGTGTTGGATCTTATCCCACAGAGATAAGGGGAGCTACTGTACATTATTCATCGGTTCATCCATCGATTACAGAAGATTACCTATTACAGAGTGGATATTGTGTTTTGCCCTGAGAATACAATGGCAACTAGGGTGGGTTTCTTTTTATAGAGCAAAAACTAGTTAAGGGATGAAGTTATGCTGGGTATCTTCAGGATTTGTGCTTTTAACATTGAAAACCCAGACATGACCATGGGCTCAGGATTTTCATTTTGAATTATTGTTCCAAGTGATTTACTTCAGTTATATCTATTTTTTTTCAAATTTCTATAGGCCAGTTGGTGTCTATAGATATTTTTGAAACAGTCAATATCTGTTTCAAAAAATGTCTTACAATCATGAGCGTTTAGTGCTAAACATTTCTCATATACCAAGAATATAGGAATTAAAGGATCCTCAAATTTGTAATTTAGATCAAGATTACAGAAGATCACAGAAGGAAAACAAAACAAAAACATGTTTTAAATAAAACCTATTGTGAATAGCTTAAAACAAAATTGTTCCTCTTTTTCTCATTAATTTCCAAAACTGGAACTAGACAATTCATGTTAGAGCTTACAGTGACTGACAGTATATTTTCACATTTAGCAGATGTGAAGAGAACATGAAAGTTTTCAAGCACCACAATTTAAATATTGAACATTAGAATTACAAGAGGCCTCTACCCTCATTTAATTTGAGGACTTAACACAGAGATTTGGTGATGTGCCCAAAGTTGTCCCTATTTATAAATAATGGAAATGGGGCTCAGTAAGCTTAAATTACTTGCTCGAAACAACCTTGTTTGTAGGGAAAAGAGCCGTATTGTGACCTAGCCTCTTCTGGCTCTGCCTTCTGCTTCAGGGTCCTCGCACACAGTATGTGTTCTGAGGTCCGATAAATAAATTGGATTGTGGTGATATTTCTAGCATTTAAAGATTTTTTTTATTTCTACAGATTCATCATCCATTTAGGATTAATACAATTAATTATGTCAAATTTTAATTTGGAAAGTTTATACCCATATTTTCTCAGAGAACTTTAATATTCTCAAAGCAAATGTCATCTGCTGGTGGGTCAATTGGAAACATTTGCATTTTTAAAGTCACAGGGTAAGATTAATCTACTAGAATTTACTTTATAATTCAAATAAAATGGAAACCTTTTTTTAGACCCAAAGTAGAATTCTCTTAACAAAATATGAAAATATTCCTAAATGTGTGTTTTTTTTTAATTATTGAAAAACAACAGGGTAGAATTACATTTTAAATTGAAAGTAAAGGTCAAACATAATTTTCTTTTATATGCCTGTTAGTTTGCCTAAAGACAATCTTATTTTAAGGATATCATTAGATTGGTATTTATATTATTTTATCTTGCACTTAGGAGTTTAAATCTCTTTGAGGTGATTATCTAAAAGATGATTCCTTTCAGATCAATTGTGGTTTATGAAGCCTATTTGAATTACAAAAATTATAGGGAAGGTGAGCCTACCGGGTAGAAGATACCCCATCTGACAGCAGTTTTGAAAAGGAAGCTCTCTCTGTACTGTCTGAGGTCATCTGTACTATTCACAGAAAATACAGATCTCAGGGAAACCTTAGTAATTTCCTTGCCTTTCTGATATGAAAGAGGACAAGCCTATAGTCTGGTCTGCCCTGCTAAAAAGCTGGGAAGGACAATATAAAAGTAGGCTATGAGGACACTGACTGAATCCTAGAGAATTAGAACTGCAAGTGGGAGGGACCCTCTATCTAGACCCGTGTTTCTCAGAGTGTGATCTAAGGAATGCTGGCTTCACATTCTGAGGGCTCCTTTTTACCAAGGTAGACCCTTGAGCCATAACTCAGGCCTGGTGTTTGGCCCTTCCTAGGAATCTAAGATACACATACAGAGAGAGACAATATAGTAAAGGTTAGAACTACATATCTAATCCAAAGACTTCATTTTACAAATGAGTAGACTCAAAGAGATTTAATAATTTACCTGAGATTGTCTAGTTTGTTATCCTTCAAATCCAGATTTTCTGACTTCTGCCAATGATTCTCATTCTTAAAATAGATATATATAGATCTCTCTCTCTCTCTCTCTCTCTCTCTCTCTCTCTCTCTCTCTCTCTCTCTCCATATATATGAGAAAAAGGAGAGGAAGAGAAAGATAGAAACATGAATGATGAGAGAGAATCATTGATTGGCTGCTTCCTGCATGCCACTGGGGAACCAGCCTACAACCTGGGCATGTGCCCTGATCAGGAATCGAACCGTGACCTCCTGGTTCATAGGTAGGCACTCAACCACTGAGCCCTACTGGCCACACATGATTCCCATCTTAATTCAACACTATGATGACACATGAAACTGGTGTGATCTTTTAGGCTAACGTTTTGAAATGGTCACTTTAATCAAAAGGCCACTATGGCCCTAGCTGATTTGGTTCAGTGGATAGAGTGTTGGCCTGCGAACTGAAGGGTCCTGGGTTCGATTACGGTCAAGGACACATGCCTGGTTGGGGGCTCGATCTTCAGTAGGGGGCGTGCAGGAGGCAGCCAATTACTATTCTCTCTCATCATTGATGTTTCTCTCCCTCTCCCTCTCTGCAATCAATAAAAATATATATTCTTTAAAAAAAAGGCCACTATGGATTTTGTTGTGGTTTCAGGCTATCAAACTTATTCTGACTTCCAAGAAAACTAGATCACTTTATTAAGAGGATATTGGGGTAGTTTATAACCAGAACTTTTGAATTTTATGTTATTTCTTTGTAGAGCATTTATATTTATATGATTCATTTTTAAGGGCTCCCAATTCCTTTCATTCAGATTTCTAATTTTTGGAAGAAAAGAATCTGATTACTCTAGCCTGCCTCAGTAATATCTCCCTTGTATAAAACTGCTATTGTCAGGAAGCCCCCCAAGCACAGTAACAGGGGGTGCTTCCTGCTGGATCAAAAGTAGTTTTCCTCAAAGAAAAGATAATTATGAGGGGATCAAGCGTCTCACTCCCAAGTAGAGTTCAGCATTGGTTGTGAATAATTTATTTAGCTGAATTAAATATGAGGATCTGATTGTTTCTGGAGGCCTACAGAGCCTTGACAGTGCCTAAGAAAGACCATGAGACAAGGGCACTAGGTGAGGTCTGGTTGATCCTGTGAAACATTAAATTAGGTGAGGTCTGGGGGGATATAAGGCATGCTATAAATAATTTTGTGCTTTGTCTTTACAGTAGTGAAAATTATCCAACTATTCTACTCAAGCCTGGTAATTTTGGATAAGGTCTCAATGACTTCCCATAAGAAGGGTACACTTTTTCACTCCTGTGAAATGTCCAGTACAAGTTGGCTACGGCTCCCTTCCATGTTGCCTTCATTTGTGGATATAGTCTTGAGGTAGAGGAAAAAGACATGATGGTGAATCCCATACCAGCTCCTAAAACTTCAGCTCAGAAGGAATGCTGGATTCTACTCACATTTCTTTGATGAGATCAAGCTACATAGTCAAGCCTATTGTCAGGGACAAGGGGAGGGGGGGTGGATAATGTTAATGAGCAGGAACTCTGTCTGCTACAGCAGGTATCCAGCTATCTCTCTTCCCACTCAATCTATATCCACGGAAACGTCAGGTTTTGAACATTGTTATGGCCCTGGCTGGTGGGGCTCAGCAATTAGAGCTTCTGCCCCATGCACTGAAGGGTTGAGGGTTTGGTTCCCTGTCAAGGGCACACACTTGGGCTGCAGGTATTCCTGGCCATGGTTGGGGCACATGCTGAAGGTAACCAGTTGATGTGTCTCATGTTGATGTTCTCTCTCTCTCTCTCTCTCTCTCTCTCTCTCTCTCTCTCTCTCTCTCTCTTCCTTCCCTCCCTCCCCTTCAGTCACTCTAAAAAAAATCAGTATCCTCAGGTGAGGATTAACAGCAACAACAAAAATTGTTATTGAACTGTAATATTGATTTAAAAATGTTTTCAAATGAATTTGACAAACGACACATTTGTGTAACCAGCACCTGGATGAACCCAGGGACAATAGTAGTATTTTAGATGCCCCTCAGGCCCCCTTCACTCACTAGCCCTCTCTCTACCCCTCTCCCACTAAGAGTAACTACTACTCAGTTTTCTAGTAACACAGTTCACTACTTGGGACTGTTTATTTGTGACAGTTTACTCATGCACATTAGCCAAATTTTCCAATTATTTTACTAAAACCTGGCATATTAGTCAAGATAAGGTATTAGTAGTTTATATAATGAAAATATTCACTGTAGTTTCAGTTACTTGGCATCGTTTGTTTAGCAATCTGTTCTTGAGATTTCTCCATGTTGTTGCATGAGGTTTTAGATTGTACATGCTCATGGTACTACACTTTCGAAGGTGTGATAATTTTATCCATACTATTCTTAATTTGGGTACATTTAGGTAATGTTCAGTTTCATGCTATTATGAATAGTGTTGCTGCCATGTTGTTTATGGCAGTGCATGTCATTTGGTCTATACTTAGATATGAAGAGTCTAGCTCAGGGAGTATATGTATGTTGAGTTTTAGTGAAGTCCATCAGCTTTTTTAAGTGACTGCATTTCTTTAAATTTTAAGAGAAACTAAATGAGACATAGGGATCTAATGTGGGAGGAAATGAATTATAACTTTAAATGGACTAAGCAGTTAAAATTAGGCACAAGAGGCAGCGCATGTCATAATGTCCTGACAAAGCAGGGAACGTGGTTGCCCCAGAGAACGATGACCCTGACCCTGGAACAGGCAGCTCTTATGAACTAGCAAATGAAGGTCTTGCGAGACTAAGGAAGAGCTGGGCCTTACTTTATTTACAGTAGACAGTATATGATGCAGAGAGCTTTTGATCTTTTTTGTTTGTTTGTTTTCATTTAAAGGTACCTGCCTAAGGTTTCAAGTGCTTTTAAATTAGCTTAGTCTTGAATAGGTACTAATAAAACTACCATGTGTGACAATTGATAATAAAATCCCTGTGTCGTGCCAGTATGTGGATGAGTGTTTTCATTATTCAAAAGAGAACATGAGGCTTTATTCATTTTCATAAAATACCTCTTCTTCAAGGTAGTTTGGGCCTCCCTCCCTCTTCCGGCCAAGCTACTGAATTATTTCAAATTTGAATTCCTTTTACTTGCCTAGATAATGTTTCATAATCCAAACCTGTAGGTATTGGTAACTCAATCTATTAGAGAGCACTAATAAAAATGAGCTGCATTTACCAGTAAAGAACTGCAAGCCCAGACAATGGCCTGGTGCCAATTAGAAGAATCTGTAAACGAATGCTATGTTCCATGTGGCCACAGCTGGAGACTTCTAAAGAAATGAGCTCATTTTTTTTCCAGCAGGCAGCATTCTCTGGATTCCTGTGTGGCTTCCCCTGATAGCAAGTAGAACAGAACTCACATTGTGAGCCTTGCTAAGGGCAGACTGAGAAGACACACAGAGTACACTTAATTGGGTTCATTCAAACTGCAGAATTCTTTAAAATAAAATGGTCTGTTAAAGCAAAGTTATATATTATGTTACTGAGAGTTAAAAGTACTTCATAAATAAAAAACATTAATTTTAGATGTGGAAATCAATAATTTATTGCTATGGTGACATTTGAAAATAAGTCTCTAAAAGAGTTTACTTTGTTTTCTCTTTTATTTTTTATTTTTTAGTATTATAGCTAGAGGGTCACATTTATTGCTTATAAGAGTGGTGCCATTTGGAACACTAAGTATTAAGGTATATTTCCCTAAAGCATATTATAAACATACAAATTATTTGCTGTTAATTATTTTGGGTTCTCATAACTTCAAAAAAATTAACCCCTATAAAATAATAAATTATAACCAAATCTTATACAGTGATATTTATGAAGTCAGGCATGAGTTGCAGTGTGAGTAAAAATAAGAGCATTTCTGTGCTAAGCATTCTGCTGCATTTTAATAAGAGTTTTTCAGTCCGTCATACTGTGGTTTTCAATAACCTGTATATACTGGGGAATCCCAGACATACATCTTTAATGCCGATCTCTGTAATGAGTGCCTAATTTATATAACTGATCACCTACTTGACATTTCCACTAGTATGTCTAAGAGGCATCTCAAATTCATCAGGTCCAAAACAGAGCTATGTATTTTACCCTTTCATGCTGTTTTTTCTGCATAATCCCTTCTCAATAAGTACTATTACCATATGCTTACCTCTTCAATCCAAATACCTAGAAGTCATCCTTGATTCATTACTGACTCTCTAAAACACACACACTTACACACACATACACATACATACACACATAGGTTCCAATTGAAAGCTCATGTGAGTATGCTCCTAAAACATATCCCAAATGTATAGTGTTGTTTTTTTTTTTTTTCATTCCCACAGCTAACACCCTAATCAAGCCACCATCACCTTGTAGAAGATGACTGGAATAGCCTCCGACCTGATTTTCTCTAAAACAGACCCTCACTCTAGATCTTGTGACTTGGCACCTTCCTCTATCTGTGACCCGGACTGCCTCATACCTCACTCTCCTTCACTCATTTTGTTCCAGCCTTACTGACTTTCCCCCCATTTATTGTATACTCCAAACTTGTTTTTACCGCAGGGCATTTTTTGCTAAATAAATTAATAAACTGTGGATACATTGGGAACATCCAGGGCCAAAGGGTGGTAGCAGATTATCCAAAGGCAGCCCAATTGATCCACTAACTTACTGATTTTTTCTCACCGTTCCCTATGGTTTGTCACTTGCATGAAGTCAGTTCACGTATACAAGAGGAGTCTAGTGTCCAAGCTTTCAAATGTTATAATAAATGTTGGATGCCTTCAGCTATTCTTTATTTTTCAGTTAGCTTCATGCATCATAAACTAGCATTTTTCGTGGTTATTCATCTTATCATCAGAAGGTCCCTCTCCAAACACTGTCCCTGGGGTTCTGGCTCTTTTTACTTGTCCACTTGCTTTTTATCTGACTCCAAGGCCGCCCTATTTCAGTCTGTTATTTCCCTAGAAAAGTGGCTGTTTTCCTGTCTGAACCCAAGGTTTCCCAAGAGGCTTCCAATGGAGATTGTTGTTTTACTTAGGAGCCTGACCCTTTGATGGTGCCCCTGGCCTCAGCATACTTATTTGGTTAGCCTTGAGGTCAAGCCTCTGTTTGCCTTTTCTAGGTCCTAGAATATTCTAATCTCAGCGAGTCACACAGCTAAAACACATATTCATGTTTTAAAAGCAGCTACTTCTATACTCAGAACTGTAAAATCATATAATTTTAAAAATAGTAACTTTTTTAGATATTGCCTGCCCATGTATCTGTATATTTAAAATTGTGTGGGATTAATCCAAAGTGTAGTAGTCATGCCTTTAAAGTAGTTAAAGACGATAAAATGTCATATTTGATAGTTTTGTATATCCAAGTGCTTTTCACATACACACACACACACACACTCACATTCACAATGGGCTTGGATTATGGTAGTAATAATATAATATCACACTCAAGTCATGTTTTCTGTTCAGATAATTTTTTACATATTGGATGTAAATAGTTATCTATACTAATAAAAGGGTAATATGCTAATTAGGGCGGACATCTTCCGGATGTCCATCCGAACAAAGCCACAGTGACTGCGAGGCCCGGGGCTCATGGCAGTCGTGGGCTCAGGCTGCTGCGAGGCCTGGGGCTCCGGCCTCCCAGCCACTGCAGCTGGCAGTGGCAGCAGCAGCGGGGTGATAGGGGCGGCACCTTCCCCTGATCAGCCTAGTTGCCTCCCGTAGAGGAAGGCCAGACTGTGGCTTAGGCCCACTCCCCCCGCCCCCCAGGGAGCAGGCCTAAGCCGTCAGTAGGACATCTCCTGAGGGCTCCCGGACTGTGAGAGGGGGCAGGCCAGGCTGAAGGACCCCTCCCCCCCATGCACGTATTTTCATGCACCGGGCCTTTAGTTTAATAAATATTGTTTCTCCTACCCATCCAGCTCATAATTTCACAATTTCATTCCCCCCCCTTTTTTTGCATTAAAAGATTTAGTTCGGTGATCCCGTAGGAATAGTGTGGCTCTTTGTCTCTTTCTTCTTTCCCTATCCTCCTCTCCTTCACATACTTCTCTATAATCACGAGATTGTCTCTATGATAGACGGTCTGGCTATATGCTTTATCGTTCCTTATTCATAGGTTAGGTGAGATGGTGTGGGGGTGAGAGGGGACAGAGCTCACCGAAGGTGCCCCGTGATGTTGCCCTGCACAGAAAGGAGAGTCAGTTCATCATGCTGCAGAAACATTTGATGTAGATGTGAAGGACATAAGAATTTAAATTCTCCTCTAGGATGGTTACCACCCCTCACTGATCTCACCCATCAATCCCTGTTTGAGTCTTTAACATAAGTCCTTTATTTTGTGGGCTTACTTGAGAGTCAAGCGATAAATGACCAATTACTGAGTATTTATTGTGGGTCTAGTACTATTCTGGGTGCTCTCGGGGATCTGACATTCATCATGTGTCTCCTAGGAGCATAGAGAACAGTTTGGCAAACTTAATTAGCATATGGACAAAACACTTTGTGATGTTGAAACAAGATTTCTTTTCATTTGTTCTGCAGTTTGAGTTGAGAAAACAGAACTAATCCACAGAAAAAAAGCAGAGCTATGTGAATCAGGAATGTGGCTCTTGATTTTGCCTATTCCGCTAATTATGGTAACAAGGGTTAGCTAACATTTATCATCTACTCTGTGATTTCCTTAGAAAGGAAAGCCTTTATTTTACTGTGGCTATATGATGGTAAATGTAGTTACTTTCCATTGTATCCATTGTTCTTCCCAGGAAAATATTTCAATTTTTCCAAATCTTCGGGCGCTTCCAACTTACATGGGTAGCTTAGGGCCATAGCTAGATACCTCAGTCTTTCTTCCCATTCTGACAGGTTTGGGATAGATTTTAAATCACCTCTTTAGTTTTCAAAATTGCATGACAACTAAAATATATTTGACAATACTGTGCTGAATGACTTCTGATGGAGCTGTTTGGCCTACCATTTGAAGCATTGCCTGCCTGCAGAGATCTTAATATGCAAATAATGAAAGTGACAAACTTAGAGCAGGCCTGAAGCCTTTCAGGTTGAGTGGTGCCCAGGTTCCCACGGTGCAAGTGCACACTGACAATTGACTGGAGCAGTTTATTTTTCTAATGAAGTTGAGTGATTGAGTGCTGGAAACACAACTGTTTGCCCTTTGCATTGCTCACAAATTATGCTCAGTAACCCATAATACGTCAGAGATTCAATCAAATTAATCCATTATCATGTGTAAACAGTAACTCTAAGTATTTGTCTGTAATTAAATTAGAAGACTGGGTTCTGAATTCTAGGTAAGGGCTTAAGCTGTACTGGCAGACAGATCTTAACTACCGTATTATTTTTATAACTTTGCTAACTAGTTCCTAAAGCATATTAAACTTGGTAAGAAAGAAGAATGACGACAAGGATTTAATACCTGAAGAACTACATTAATAAGGTTGCTAATTAGCTTATGATGTTTAAGGTACATTTTCCCCTCTTAGTTGTTTCTCAAAATTAAATCTTGGATAAAATAGATTTGTTTGTATTTGTTGTTATCTGAGCTTGATTAGATTTGGCTGCCATGCCTTTAAAGGCTCTACAGGCTTACTGCATCCAGGCCTATCTTATGCAAAAGGCGGGAATCCCCCAAGATGTATTTGTACATTTATTTCTTGTAGGAAAAATATTTATTTTTAAGGATTTCCTGTTATTTGTTCAGTCACTTAAACAAAATTAATCTGAAAATTGTAGGTCAATGTACTTTTGAATTTCACTATCCATTTTCTCTTCAATAATGAATTATTACTTTGAAGAATATCACTTTTGGTAATAGTTTAGATATTCAGATAAACTTATTTCATGACAGAATTTAAATTGAAATTTATAAGTTTATTTTTAAGTAAGAAACAAACTTTTACTAAACTTTAAACCTTTTTATATTTCTAACATCCATGTAAACAGAAGAATAATGACTCATTTGTATATATTTTTTGCTAATACTTCTAAATCAAATGCCCTAGAACAGGGGTCCTCAAACTTTTTAAACAGGAGGACAGTTCACTGTCCCTCAGACCGTTGGAGGGCCGGACTATAGTTTAAAAAATAACTATGAACAAATTCCTATTTGCACACAGCACATATCTTATTTTGAATTAAAAAAACAAAACGGCAAAAAACACCCGCATGTGGCCTGCAGGCTGTAGTTTGAGGATGCCTGCACTAGACTATCAAGTGAAACAAAGAGTAGAATTTATTCAGTCCTGATTTAAAGTTAAGCTAGTGTTTAAAATGTTTTTCTACTCAGACATTTAGGTCTTACTTCTGAGTATTCTTACTTTCCAGTCTATATTTTTTCTGAAAAAATGTAAAAAATAAAAACAAAGGAAATATTTCCTACTAAAGCAGATCTGGAGTCTCTTAAGACCCATTTCCTGGCTCAGTGATACTTATAAAAATCTGCTTCTTTGCCCTCCTTCTTGATTTTCTATTTCCTTATTTATAAGTTAACTCAACCCCCAATGCAAGTATCACCTTCATCCACTCTAATTCTTTTAGATTCTCTTTTTCACTTGAATACTGTGCCATTACCTTTTTATGAATTTGATATTCCTTTAATTGCTTGTAATGAATAATTCAATACGTAATTTTATCAGCCAATAACTTTCCTGTGTCCTTTAGTTATTTCATATTCCACAAGTCACTTAACCTATCAAGATACTGGCTTGTGCTTCTATAGTGCTTATTCCATGTCAGACATCCTTCTTGGCCACTAACATATTAACCCATGTAATAATCACTACGCTCTTATGCAAGAGATATTCTTATTATGCCCATTTTATAGAAGGGAATGTTAAGCATAGGGAACTTAGGTAGTTTGCCCAATCTCATACAGCTGCTAAATGATAGAGTTAGGATTTCAAATGAGTCCAGCTGGGTCTAGACTCCATGTTCTTAACAATAAATCCTGCTGCTTCTGTGAATGTCAGTTTGTTTGTTTGTTTGTTTGTTTTTTCATTAGTTTAATGAGTAGATTGGTATTGATGGGACCTAAAGTTCTGCCAAGCCCTAAGAAATTAAGTATGTTGGTAGGGATAAATGTATATTGGAATTCTCACTGGCTTAATTAGAAAATACTCTTCTATTGACATTTTAATGTAGATAAAGGATGATTTCCCACCTATGTTTTTAAATTAATGACTTCAGATGTTCTTTTACTCTTATTCTCTCTGTAATCCATAACACAATTTTAGCCTTCATGAGTGTTCAGTAAGAATCTGATCAGTTGTCTCGGTGGTTGATTAATTGACTTTTGAGAAATGAGCTCTGCATTCAATTCTGACCACTGACTGCCAGGCAGCACCTAGAAACCAAAGCCTGAAACCACTCCAGGCATTCCTCCTTTATTGCAACGAAAAACAGAGTATGTTCTACTTTAGAGATATCCGAGACACTGTAGACATTGCTGTCTACTTCTCAGGATCACGTAGAGAGAAGGATTGTGAGGAGGTTGAAGGGCAGAAGGAAGACGAGGGTAGGAGGGAGACTGTGAGCTTTGTGAATATATCATCTATTCAACAAATTAAATACATGGTTGGAAAAGTTTCTCTGGTGTCAGAAGTGCTCCTTAGCAGTAGAGCTGAGTAACACTGAGGTCAAGGTTCTTCTCTACCCTGTCAAAAGGCCACTCTCCACTGAATTGCAAAAAATTCGTGTGAGTTCAATTATTTGGAATCACTCAAGCAATAAGATTATGGGAGATACAGTCCTGTACAGGAAGTAGTGTGAGAAAGTAAAATAACAAAGCCAGATAATCTAATAGGGAAACAGACACTATTGGAAAGTAATTCTGCACTGAACCACATAGAATAAGTAATAAATTCAATAAGAATTTGAAGAGGAGAGAAATCAGGATGTTACCAGAGCAATTTTCTGGATCACTTAATGGCTCTCTCTTTCACATTCCCATCCCTGAGGCGAAGAGTGTAACAAACATGGGCTATTACAGACATACTAACGAAAGAGAATGAGCCCTAGTTAATCCACCCTTGCTGACCAACCATTTCAATATTTACGATTCTGCTGTATTCATGTTTTGAAGGAGAGTTTATAATTAAATTTAAGGGCAAAGTGACCTGTGATCAACATGTGCAGATGGACAACATGTCTATTAACAAGTAAGCAGAGTGGTGCTGGTGCATCCAAGGACAAGTCAGTGCACTATAATGGAAATAGAAATGGCAAACAAAGGTATTTTCATGAGCAAAGTCGGCTCAGTTCAGTGTCAACTGGCAAATATGGATGAGTCAGGTATTATAATCATTATTCTATGGGTGAATGAGCAACCAAGTGCTTTTTTTTTTTTTTTAATGTGAGGGTGACCATGACCATGGTGCTAATTCAAGCAAAGAATCTCTGCCTTCAAAGTCACTAAGATCCTTTTCTTTCTGCATTTCGTTTTATTTTCTTATTTTTATTATAATACAAAAAATAGTATGTAACACGAGACCTGTTCTCTAAACAAATTTTCAGATATACAATACAGTATTGTTAATATATGCATATTGTTGTATGACAGGTCTACAGAGCTCTGGAAATTGTTCATCTTGCGTGACTTAAACTCTATACCCGTACATGTTCTGATTACATGATATAGTTATAAGAATTCTCTATGCACCTTCTGTTTCTACAGTATATAGAACCAGAAAGTGCTACAACATATTCTTTTTCAAGTTTTTTTGAAACATTCTCCCCTTTGAGGTAAATAATAGAATCAAACCAATGGTGGCCACACCCTGGCCAGTTTAGCTCAGTGTTTAGAGCATTGGCCTGCACCCAGAAGGGTCTCAGGTTTGATTCCCAGTCAAGGACGTGTCTGGGTTGCAGGTTCGATCCCTGATCCAGGACTGTGTGTGTGTGGGAGGAAACCAATCTCTATGTCTCTCTTAAATTGATGACTGTCTCCGTCTCTCTCTCTCTCTGTTTCTCTGTCTCTCCCCCCTTCCTCCCCCCCATCCTTCCACTCTCTCTAAAAGTCAATGGAAAACATATCCTCAGGTAAGTTCTCAGAGGTCAATATTAAATTGAGTTGATTTTTTTTCTTGAAATATTCAGTACATAATAGGTGCATCCACTATGTTTGTTAAACATGGTTTCTGTTAACATAATGAACACTGACAAGGAACAAAACTTCTTAAGATTAAAATCAGGATTTTTCTATGCCTTTGCATAATGCTCCTTTTTCTATAATTTTTGGATGTATTCCTAATGCTCTGGTTTTTTATACCTCTTGACCTTATAAGGGAAACAGTTTGGTCTGATTTGGGTGGGTATTGTATAACTACATATATGTGATTTTTATACAATTAAATATCCAATTCACCATTATGTTGGCAAGCACATGCTGCTAAATGTCAGTCATTGTGTTACAGCTATATAATCTTCTATTTAAAACTCACAGAAGTGACTGGTGACTTGGTATTTAGATGGTTTCATATAATAATATAATTTAAATATGTACTGCATGAAACTAAGTGTTTAAAATAACAATATATGACTGAGTTCTTTGAAAAGTAAAAAGTTCTCTTTTAAACTGAATTCTCCAGGTACACATGCAGAAGTAGCACTCTCAACATTTGGATAAAAGGAGAATCATTACTCATCTAGTCCAGATAATCATAAGTTGTCATACTTATATGTATGTTGAAATTTCTTAATGACTTCTGAATTTTTCTACCCAAATATCATATAATGTAAAGTCACATTTCTACTTTAAGTTGACATCACTAAGAGAATATAAAAGGAAAAATAAAGTATGCTATTTTTTAAATTGATAAAATGCTTTTTATTCTAGTAGGAAATAGCTCATTCATTGGACATGGTTATCTTTCATATTTGACTTTCAAAAGATGTCCTTTAGATTATTATCTTTATTATTCGGTTACATAAAAATTTATACAAAGACTTCCAAGGTACTGCAATTCCTTTAAATTTATGAGCTCAGATAATAAATTTTATTATTGCTTTCTTCCCTTATGAAAGAATACCGGTGCTCTTGATAGTGGTCTAGCAGAATATTCAGAAGTAGCTCTAGAATACTGGTTATAGCTATATACGTTTTAGAGTACAAATTGTAGATCTTTAGCACTATTTTCATAATATAAATGTGGTGCAAACATTCTTAGTGGTAAAGGCAAGTCTTCATCTTTATGATTTTTTTAATTTGACGTCATTAAATATGCATTTAGAAGATTGTCATGCATTTTTATGGTCTAGGACAGATATGTTCCTATATTGGTTGCCAGCAATAGTGGTAAAATTTAGGAAGGATAAAAGTATTTAAGTGTATGAGCCACTGAGAGATGGTAAGTTAGTGAGATCCAATCTCCAAAAGTTCTTTAAAATTGCAAATTGAAGTTAAAGTGATTTTTAAATGAAATCCTTAGTATTACTTTAGCAGGTCTTGTGTTTAATGAAAAAAGGCTAAAACCCTGTACTTTATTTGTCTGCAAGCCAACTATGCCCCTTTCCAGCTTTATTGAGACATAATTGGCATATTTTAATTTTTTAAATGAGATCATTATCTATGGGAAATGGGAACCCCCCCTCATAAATCTTATCTCTGACCCACTTACCAAGGTATGCCTTTCTTTATTAATGTTCTCAGAGTAAGATGAAAACACTTTTATTAAGGTATTAGCTTATTTAGAATGCTGATTAATTTCTGTGCTGTGTCAGGCAAAATAAATTTTCTCGAGGAAAGTGAATATAGTATATTTGGAACTCAGCCAGCAATTTCTACTAATACTGCCACTTACTATGCTTGTTTACATTATAAGATGAATTTCTGGGTGCAAAATGTGTATTGGAGAGATTAGCGCTTTTGAAGTATCAGGTGTTGACTCTTCAAAAAGACACTACAACTCAGTAATAAACATCCTTTGGTTCACTCTTAAGTTTCAAAATACTGCAAAATATTATTACTTATTTCAGAAACTTTCTTCCTGTGTGTCTGTGTGCATGTGCACATATATGTGTTTTAGACAGCTTAAAGCAACCAAAGTCTTTTGAAAGAATAAAATTATTCAATGCTAGGTATCATCCATCAGCCTCAAAGCAGCATCTTTACCATATGAAGACATTCTTAGAATTAGCTGGGCCTCGGGTTTGATGTGCTCTAAGACCAACAAAAAGATTGTTTTATAATGTGGAGCTAAATTAATCAATAAGAGATGATGGGAGGAAAATGAGATTATCTGCAATATATTCCTCTCTCAATCGATACATGTTTATTTAAATGTGCATATATTTGAAAGGGAATATACTAGTATTTTCAGTGAAGAAATTGAACTTAAAGAGCTGAAACCCCATTCAAATGAATAAACTCAACAGTGTATTTCTATATAAGCAATTGGCAGGTATGCCTGTGTTTCCACCAATGAAAGAACAAAATGTAATGGATGATTTCTCCTTCAGAGAGCCATGCCATCTGATAGTTGTTTGGCATTAATTGTGCAACACGTCTGTGACCATGACCTGTCTCTCTAAAACATGTAAATCACAATAAACTGTCATCCTTTCCTTTAACCCAGGAAGGTTCAAGCTGATCCACAGAAGTAGTTTAGTTATTCTAGGTTAGTATTTACATTCTTCTTATGTCTTATGGAGCCTGAAGCTATAGAGCAAAAAACAAAGTTGTATTTACCTTTGAAATTTTACTAGCTTTAAAAACATTAAACCTTGTGTCTGTGTAAACAGGGAAAGACATTTAAACTAAGGGAATTTGACATTTTCTCACTTAGTTTCTAGAATGAAATATAAATTGTGTTGGATTGTTTTCTCTGTCTATGAAAGCACCTCCCCAGCTTTTCCCCTTTGTTCATATGACACAGAATCTTTAATGGATGCTATTAATTCCTACATTAGAGGGCTTGGGAATATAATGATCTAAAATATTTGGGCATATAGCATTGAGGGAGCTTACAGTAGAGATAATCAAGTATCCTGATTTGTGCATGGTAGAAGGTGTTATGGTCATGATTAAGTTTCCTTTGAGTACTTTTATTGTCAGCAAACTACTTACATTATTAAAAAATATCTGATTATTAATGAATTTTAAATTCTCATTCATAAAGGACCTGCTTAAACTGTCCCCTATTCTATAAACTCTATCTATACAATGCTTATAATGTTTTAATAAAGCTATTTAAAAAACATGAACAAGTTAAAAGTACTATGTATTTTTCAAAGCATTCTTTTAGAAATGGCCTTTTCCAAAAACTTTCTTCATATATTCATAAGGAAATTACATGAGCAAAGATTATAGTGTTTGCCTGGAAAGGTTGACAAAATTGTGATGGTTTGTTTTCTAATTCAGAAGGTCCTTAAAGCCTATTATAGTTTTTAGATACTCAATCAGAGTGTTAAAGGTCAGTAGGTTAGGTGGTGCACTGAGCCAATTATTTTTGTTATATAAAATATTATAGCCAGTTATTTTAGGTAGCTGAATAAAGCTGAATAAATTGATCTGAAAGTTTTTACTTAGTAATACTAAAATGTAGTTTAAATGTCAGTACACTTCACCCAAATGAAATTTTTAGAAAGACTAGCTGAGTATTTTCCCAATGCTGTAAGAATCTGAGAACACTGTATTTAGAATGTGAAGGTCCTCATAGTTTTTTGTTAGGTTGTGTTTTATTTCTTTCACACAAATATCTTTATTTTTTTTCATGCTGTTCTTGGTACTTGTAGACATATAAGTTTTCTATACCTGATATAATGACTATTTTAAATCAGATAGGATTTCACTTATGATTATATGTTGATGTTAAGAATCATTAAAGGCAGTCATATAAGGTCAGGACAAGTGGTCAGTGTTAGGTCAAATTTCTATTAGTAGAGCAGTAGGACAGGAGCAAGGAAATGTGTTCAGCACCATGGAGAGCTCCTTTTGCAAGTTCATGCTCTGACAGATTTTATTAAACAGTAATTTGTATTTACCCCCTCTGCTGGGGGATCTCTCTGTCACCAGAGCCTACCATCCCTTCATGTACTTTTATTATTCATACCAGTTGCTATTGTTATAATACTTTTTTTTTTTTTTTACTGGGACTAGAACTCTTAAAGTTAACCTATGGGGTATGAACCCTATTGTTTTTGACATCAATTAGTCAATCCAGGTGACTATACTCAGCTATACTAAGGCTCAAACCTCTCACTGACTTTATCCCTGAACATTAGCCTCCATGTTGTTAAGATTTCTCCAAAGCAGAGGTGAGCACATTTTTCTTGTAGCATTGTATCTTCTTCCTTATACCTGAAAGAGAAGTAAAAGTAGTGCAAAAAAGAATAAAATATCTCAACCTGAGTCAAAGACTTCAAGAGGTTCAAGTGCTTAATCCATTGGTTATTTTTAGAACATTCAAGGATATTGAATTTTATATAAATTTCAAGGCCTTTCAGAATGTATGCTATCTCCATAATTCAACCCACAAAGCAAAATAATCAAATTACATTTTTAGATTCAAGCATATTTTTCACACTGGACTAACTATCATATCGCATAAATTAGACATACAACATAAAGTGCATGACTTCAAGAACCAGGTACTTAACAACCGGGATAATACTTATCAACAATTAGGTAAAGATACAAGACATATTCATGTTTGAAGTCATATATTTCTGAGAATAGGTAGAATAGAAGGCATATATCACATTAGGCTTGAATATTTGGAGTGGCTTGATAAGAGAGACAATAAGGATGGAAGGAAACCCATCTAACTTTTACTTGAGGGGGGATAGCAATCCATCATGAATGCACATGTTGATATACTAATTTATTTTATTTTATTTACTTAGCTTGCTAATTGTGGAAATATTCTTAAGGAAAGGAGAATTGCTGAGCAATGCATTCACCTAAGTCATACATCCATCATTTTTACAGTTATATGTATTCTTTCTAGGCATATGCTCCATAAACAGAGAGGGAAGTTGGAGTTATGTAAAATTAAAACATAGAAATGGACCATGAGTAAAATAACAATCGCAGAGCAATATACAAATCATGTATCATAGAAATATACACTTGAAATCGACATAATCTTATTAATGAATGTCACTTCCATAAATTTATTAAAAATAGAGGAAAATAACAATAGCAAAATTTTATTATAAATATGTTTTGTCATTTTATTATTTTTAGTAATTGATTGATTTTAGAGAGAGAGAGAGGAAGGGAGAGAGAGAAACATCGATTTGTTGTTCCACTTATTTATGCATTCATTGGTTGATTCTCGTATGTGCCCTGATTGGGGATCAAATCCACAATCTTGGCATATGGGGACAAAACTCTGACCAGTTGAGCTACCCTGCCAGGGCTGTTTTATCATTTTTATTAAATAATAGAATTAAAGTATATGTTATTAGGTTTCCTACCAAAATAATTAAATACAAGCTTATGTGTCTTAAGTTGTCAGGCATTGGGTTTATAGAATATGAAAGCCATCATTACTTGACAAAACTTTTTCTTAACTGTAATCTTACCAACTCAAGCTGATACTCAGTAAATGTTTCCCTCTGCTAGTAATAAGGTTGACCATCATTACTTTAGGCATTATTTGAAGCCCTGCCTATAACAAAGTGAAAAAAAGTATGCCTGCTGTTACATTCAAAAGGTACACTTTTATAGAGATTTCAGATTATTTATAGCTAGCAGTGTAGATTTTAAAGTACAATGCAATGAATTGTGTCTTTCACTCAAACACATTTGTATATTGTTCATCATTGGAAATATTATAAAAGTCAATTTTATATACTAAAATGATGAATATGGCTGAAAAATAATTCAGCTTGAAAGACAGAGAAGTTGTTGGTAGCTATAGCCTCTTAATGAAAAGAAGGTATTTCCATGTAACTCTTTTTTAAAAATATATTTTTTCATTGATTTTAGACAGGAGGGGAGAGGGAGAGAGAGAGAGAGAAATATCAATGATGAGAGAGAACCATTGGTCAGCTGTCTCCTGCATGCTCCCTACTGGGGATATTTCTTATATGTCTAAAGTCCTCATGTGACATGACTTTAGAGTTGTAAAATAAGATACCGTCAAACAACTCTTTCATAATTCTGCATGGTATTTTATATTTTATGCAATTTCTTTAATAGAAGATATATTTTTGTTAATGTTTTAATTGATGAGAGATATATTTGGATAATAATGGTAAGCTAATCCATATAATACTTACTATATACCAGGCATTACTTTAAGCACTTCTCATATATTATCTCATTTAATTCCCACACTAAGACTTACAAATGATAAAACTGAGGCATGAACTGACTTAGCAGTTCACCAAGTGACACAGCTAAAGAGAGGCAGAACAGAGATTCAAATCCCAATATTTTCTTCAAAGCCTGCCCTCTTTATTATATTGCATGGCTGCTTTTTACATGTATGTACTGGCCCCAAAAGAAAGAAGAGGACTTAAATTCACTGATTCACAGTCACTGGGTAAACAACTGCTAATATAAATGTTTTTACTTGGGAGGGGGACCTGTAGGAGAGAAAGAAGCAGTTTTCATAGGTAAACAGGAAAAGGTCATACAAGCTCCTCCAGATGTCTGAAGGTACAAGTATAAATGTCCATGCAAAAATCAGGATGACATATTTGAAAAAGATCCAGACTTTGAATTCTGAGAGACTGAATTTCAAATGGTGCTGCTGACATTTATTTCCAATACAGCACGAGGATAACATCCCTCATATGTGAAATTGGAAAAATAATAGTACTTCATTGGTTTATTAAGAGGGTTAAGCTAGTCCAGCCTGTGTGGCTCAGTAGTTGAGCATTGACCTATGAACCAGGAGGTCAGGGTTCAATTCCCGTTCAGGGCACATGCCTGGGTTGCAGGTTCGATCCTCAGAAGGGGGCATGCAGGAGGCAGCTGATCAATGATTCTCATCATTGATGTTTCTATCTTTATATCCCTCTCTATCCCTCTACCTTCCTCTCCGAAATCAATTTAAAAAATAAAAAAGAGCATTAAGCTAAGCAAAGTAATGTTTGCAGAGGATTAGATAACTTTTTACTCATGAAAATGTGAGTAACTGGCAGCTCTTGTTATTATAAGCTCATATTTGCTTATTCTTGTACTTAGACATCATGGCTCACCTAATGCAAGTGTAAGCAACATAATCTTAATGATGCTAACCGTTGATCCCGTTTTTTTTAAAAACATGCACCTCAATCTTTTGTAATTGGTAATCATATTTATGACACATATTTCATCTATAGAACTGATTTATTGTTTGAAAGAGGAAAATTATGAAAATAATCACAGAGATATGTACTTATCTCCTCCATTGCTCACTGTGGATATTAGAAGCACTTGGTGAATAGATTACACTCTACTAGTAAATGTCAACCCAGAGAGAATTTAAAGGAAAGCCTTTGAGGTTTGTCAGCATGGTATGAATATGTTCATGTGTCAAAGGCCCAGTCCCAAAGCCCAAGGAACAACAAAAATATCAAAGCCGTGGGTTACCATCAAGAGAATAAGAAGTATTTTAAAAGTGCATGTTGCTCTCAAAAGCAATGTCTGAGATGTGGAAAAGAAATTGCTTAGCTATACCAACATTCTACTTATGGTCTTCTATGTGAGTAGTATCCCTCATGAATTTATATATATAATGGTGCAGGGAGTAGCATTCACCAGTGCTGACCTCAATAACATGCTCTAGTAAGCTCACCCTTCCCATTTGCAAGGATAGTATTTTGAAAATCTTCCAAAAATTCATTTTGTCTGCCATGGGAGAGAACTCCAGAGAATCCTGAACATGGAAACTCTCTTAGAAAATATTGCACAATGAGTAACTCCCTAAACTATACATTGAAAGTGCAAAGGAAGGAAAGTTATTATTCTCTACTCTTTAAATTATTAATAAATGGAAGAATTTACATCTATGAACTCCTCCCTACCGTGGTGAAGAATTTATTACTCAACTGATTAATTATGGGGTTTGAATGAGTATCTCCCCCTAGTTTCCACTGTGATACCAGAACAGAAAGATAAATAAATATGTCAATGAAGTTTTCCGATAAAAAGACTTGTCAGATCATCATTGAGAATCTCTTTATTAAGTGTGTTTTTCCCGTACTTGAAACATTTATTAGTAGTTCGTTAATTAAAATTGTATGTAAATGTAATCAAATCAGAGGAAATAAGTCCTGGCAGATTTTTCAAGAAAAATTAGCAGAAAAGTAGGCTTTTTATTGTTGTTATTAGAATTTTGCCACAGGAAATGTGGTGTCTTTGTTTTTAGGGGCTGCTACATATATCAAAGGACCGAAAACTGGGTGGCTTAAAACAATAGCACTGTTCATTATCTCACAATTCCGGAGACCGGAGATTCAAAATCATTGTGATTCCAGGGCCATCATGTTAAATATTGACTTTTTAAAAATGTGGTCCTCAGACCAGTAGCATCAGCATCACTTGAGACCTTGTTAGAATTACTAATGCGGGGCCTCTACACCTACTTAAACAAGACCTTTAAGTGATTCTGAGGCTGGCTCAGGTTTGGGAACCAGAGTGCAGGATGAATTTGAATGAAAAGACTAGAGCCCTGGCTGGGAGGACACTGAGCTGAGTTAGTCTCCTAAACTAACCTAAATTCAAACTAAACAAGGCCCTAATAAAATTTTGATGACAATGAATAGAGATAGGTTTAGAAATGTAAAAAAAAAAAAAAATGTGGACTTGGGAGGTTTGGAAGAAATTGTTTTTTAAGGTTTATTTGACACCTAAGTGGGTCATTCATAAAACTGATTTGATGAGGTAGATGAGAAAATGGTTGCCTAATTATATTTTCACTGCAAGAGTCTGAAAAAGGTTTTCAGGCATTATATTGAATATACATTTTTTTTTCAAAAAGAAAAAAGCTACTCTTCTGCTACTAAATCATATTATGCATCCATAAAGTTCATACAGATGAAAGATTATGTGTAGGTAATGTATTGCACATTTGGCAGTGTTTCGTTTGCATGTCTTTTAAAAATATGCATGCTTAATTTAAATATACCGACAAAGATGAGATCGTTCTTCACATTTTTTGTGCTGCTGTTCTGGGAACGTAAATTATGCTGTGATAAAAAATAAGTAATTGCTTCTTGTGTTTAATTGATTTTTTTATAGAATTTACAATGCAGATTTGATTAAAGGAAGATAGCGCATTACCTAGAGTTGGTTCATAAGACACATAATGGTATGAAAGAGTACCACCCAGCACAGAAATTACGCCGTCATTTTGCCTGAATGTGTTGAGTGGGAGATGTTTAGGATTTTTTATGACTTGCAAACACTGCAGAATATTTCTTTTCCCATCTACAGCAGGGTGATAAGGAGACCTGTTGCACAGCCATAACATGTTCTGACTGTTAAATTGTAGAAGCCTTTTGGGGGAGAAGGAACTAATGGTTGATTTTAAATAAGAAAAAGGATTTCGAGTGTGATGCTGACAAATGATGCACCTTGTAACAAGGTCACTCCTAACATTTGCTAGTTAGGCCTCATTTAAGTTTGATGTGTCCAAGAAATCTGAAAAGTGCCTACAAAAACAGTTAGATTCTAATTCTTGCTCTTCTCCTAAGCTTCACAGCCTTGGCACTATGATTGAGATTTTGGGCCAATTAATTCTTTCTTGTAGGGCTGTCCTGTGCATCATGGGATGCTCCTTAACCACATACAGAAAGCACTATCACATACACACCACACCCCAACTGTGACAACCAAAAATGTGTACAGACATCGTCAAATGTCTCCAGGGTCTCAAAATTGTCCCTCAGTGAAAACCATTGCTATATTTCATTGAAATGTAAGCTGAAGAATTTTGCTGATTTAAAAATAAAACAAACCTATTGCATATAAATCATCTAGGGTAGTTCTGTGCTTGCTCGGGACTTTTTGGGGGTTCCAGGTTCTTTCTATCTTGTCCAGAAGTCCCAGGAATTTAGTGGCTACCCTTATTCAATAGGTCCTTTTAAGTTGTGGCTTTTTTTGGTTGCTGTTTCTTTATCTTACTTTCTGTTTATCTTCCCCAAACCTGGTTTGAAACAGGAAAGTCTCCTCAGCTGCCTCTTACTTTATGTCCTTGAAAGAGCAGATAGACTCCCTTTGTATTTGAAATTTTTTTTTTCTAAATCCCATGGTAATAAAATCAGGGATGAACAAGGGGATAGTATAAAGGTTTCAGAATCCTTTGGAGATTTTACGGAGTTGGTTCTTAATTAATGAAAGTCCTACTAACTTTGAACCTCTGTTTTCAGATTGAGGTGTTAGCTCATAAAACTCAGCTCCCCTCCTTACCTTTATCGAAAGCTAAGTGGAATCTAACATCAAAGAAAGCCCTGCTGCCTCATGACACATGAAGGTATTAAAGAAGATGAATAGTGGTCTTAACTCAGTAGACATTATTAATACATCATTGATACACAACTGAGAAATTCTGTAAGTCTACTGTCTTAATTCAGGCATGACTTCTTTCTATGTACATTTCCATATTGTTGACAATCATTCACTTTTTTTTTACTCATATCAGTAATCATTATGGGTTTTCATCAAGCATTAATCTTAAGGAGTTTATTTTTGTTGGTTTTTCTATAGTGCCTTTATTACAAACTAGAGGCACAATGCATGAAATTCGTGCACTCGGGATGGGGGGTCCCCTCAGCCCGCCTGTACCCTCTCGCAGTCTGGGAAGCTCCCGCCACCACCACTGCGCTTGCCAGCCATTAGCCCGGCTTCTGGCTAAGCAGTGCTCCCCCTGTGGGAGCACACTGACCACGAGGGGGCAACTCACGCTTTTAGCATCTGCTCTCTGGTGGAGCGCGTAATAGGGTTCGTATAGCGACCTATCATTCTGCCGTTCGGTCGGTTTGCATGTTGGCCTTTTATTATATAGGAATGGGTGCTATACCTCTGGAAAATTTATTTTATTTTATTTTTCTTTCAGATAAAAATTATATTAACCCCTAAAAATGTATCTTTATCTTATTATTTATACTGTTGGAAGAAAACATCTATTATTAATAAAAGCCAAAGTTTAAGTTTCCTTCCTATCCAGGCTATGCTCAGTTCAACATCTGGTAGTTGATAGATTCTCAATTAATGTGAGATGTCTACTAGAAAGAGGGCCAAAATTAGAACCGTTGGTAGCAGGACTCAAATCCCACTTTTCCTGTTTGCAGCTTACATTACTTTGGATAATTCACTTAAATTCCTTATGTTTTAATTTTTCTTATGTAAAAATGAGTATAGTAGCTATCATAGAGAATTGTTAAGAAATTTAAATCAACTCATGTTCATTAAATGAATTTTTTATAATGTATTATTTCATTTGATCTTAACAATTGACCCATTTTTGAGGGGATATAGACTTTTACTGAAAGTATAATTGAAGAGTTTATACCTGTTTTTCCACTAATAATATTTCAAGAAATTTATTTCTTATGCAAAGTTTAATTAGCCTTTTTTTTTTTTTTTACATATGCAACCATCACTGGGTCATTTCTTTTCAATTTTATGTTAGAGAGGACACAAATGCATCTATTATATTAGCATCAAACTGAAAGATAAGACCATCATGGTATTAGAATACCAGATAATATAGTTCAAACTCATTTAGTCTTCCCTCCAGTGCTATGTCTACACCATACTAGACCTAGGGGATAAAAAGATGATCAAGATAGACACAATTCCTGCCTCATGGACTGAGAATCTTGTCGAGAAGATAGAAAATTAAACAATATTAAGAATGCAGTTTTTATTATTTTTTCTTTTGTCACTCAATTAATCATCATAGTCAAGATTTATGTCCAAGATCTTTACTTTGTAATTACTTTCCATCCTTCTAATCTTTAGTTTTCTCACACATAATTCTAATTTTACATAAATCTCCAGAGAGATTATCCCTCACTCAGAGTCATTCAGCTAATTAGTTGTAGAGACCTTGACTAATGATCTTCCAAAGTACTGCATTTCAAATGGGATTGGAACTTATGTATTCTTTAAGAAATTCTTCTCTTTCTTTAGATTGTATTGCTTTCTCACCCCCACATCTCAGCTGTGCCAGCACTGTGTTTTCAGAGCACCATGTTTTTGTTCCCATGTGAATTGAAAAACACAAAAATGTTTGTTCCTAGAGGTTTCTTTGTGGTGCGTGAGACACGTGAGACCCAGACCCTTCTGTTTCAATTTACACAACAGATAAAGACACATGGAGATTGAAATTTGGTAGAAAGGTCTTAATTTTGAAATAACTTTTGAATTACCTACCATCCTGAATATTACAATTGGAGCTGTACATGTTGAATATACTGCAGAGAAACTTTTTTTTTCTTAAAGGTAATCTTCTGAAGAGATAAGAGCTTAAGTCGTTCATAAGTTATTCTTTAGTAAAAAGTCTTCAGAGGCCTCCAGCGGGCATCTGGCAAACGTAGGCCAGCACACCAAGGACCAAAGGGAAGGGAAAAGCCCCAAAGCGGAGGAGAATCTGGGCGAGAAGATGAATCCATGTGTGTCCTTTGGAAGCCAGATGAGCAGATGGTGCTGCTGATGTCAGTTATGAGTTGAGAAGCCTCACGGTTATTCTCCCTGGGGTGGAAGGCCACATCTTCTCTGCGTGGAGATGATCCACAGATCTCCTTGCGGGCAAAGCTGGGATTTTTGTGGGGTTTTTTTTGTTTTTATAGCAAGCCCTTTAGAATCTGCTTTACTGTTTTGACTATTTCTATCCTTTCTATCCCACAAAGGCATTTCTTTGATTTCCAATTCCACAGTTAGAATTTACTAGGACATTCACATTTAGCTGCGAACTGCAGAGTCTAGCTCTCCAGCGCTTTGGCTCTGTTACATGCCTCACCTTTGAGAGTTTTTGTTTTTGTTTGAGCCAGTTTTAGTTGCATGTACTGCTGAAACAAATAGCAGCATACATCTAGGTTCAGTAGCTATTTTTCTCTTTTTATCTGTTGAGATCTAATTTTTTTTAAATGACCAAAAAATAAAAATAAAAGTTCAAAAATCAGGTGCGAAGTATATGTAATTGATATTGTGAGTTTGCTCCCAAAGAACAAGCCATTGGGTTTTCTTTGTGGGTAGTATAATAACTTTACAAGAGAATGGGTGCTTGGGAATTGGAATGTTTGGGGGATCCAAAATCTAGAGAGGAAATGCCTAAGGGAAAGGAAAGGTCAAGTGACATAAGACATGATCATCTCTACTGAGTTATTAAGGCAGCTGCCAATTCCAAATACTGCTAGGTCTCTTTGGGTGAAGATTGGATTCTCAGGAGAGGATGAACTGAATGGGACAGTAGACCTGGTTTCTTTCTGGAAATGATGAGGGGTGAATAAAATTAAAGGCAGGTATCTGACTCTGTTTGAGCTCTCTAGGCCCGTGGTCGGCAAACTGCGGCTCGCGAGCCACATGCGGCTCTTTGGCCCCTTGAGTGTGGCTCTTCCACAAAATAACACGGCCTGGGCAAGTCTATTTTGAAGTGGATTTAGAAGAAGTTTAAGTTTAAAAAATTTGGCTCTCAAAAGAAATTTCAATCATTGTACTGTTGATATTTGGCTCTGTTGACTAATGAGTTTGCCGACCACTGCTCTAGGCCAACACTGCAGGAAAAACCAAAGGACCATTTTCTAAACAATGGGCAGAAAAGAGCTGATCCTGCCTTGCCTTGCAAGGGAGAATTGAGTGTTCTAAAATGATCCTTCTCCATTTCACCATGTTTGGTAAGGCCCGATTTTGAATACCTTAACTTCTCTGTGATTGAATATCTTAGGTCAGCGATTTTCAACCTTTTTCATCTCATGGCACACAAACTAATTACTAAAATTCTGCTGCACACCCAAAATTATATTTTTTTGTTGATCTGACAAAAACTAGGTATAATTTTGATGCATTCACAGCAGACAGCTATTGTTGTGTTGGCTGTGGTCAATTTTTTATTAGATAACCTAAGGGAAAAGAGGTCAGTGCCCCTGACTAAATAGTCAGGTATTGCATGTTTTAAAAATTCTTGCAGCACCTGTTGAAAATCGCTGTCTCAGATGAATGGCAACTATCTTCCATATTCTCCCTATGTATCGATTCTTTGAGGAAATAATTACTTTTTAACGAAATTGGCTAGTTGTTGCTTTGATTCTGAACTATCTACTGCCCATTGATTCTGAACTATCTACTGTCTACTGTTGAATTCTTTCCACATTCCTTCAAAATCAGTGTTTGTTCATTCTATTTGTATGCAAAGCTTCCATTCATTAACATTGCAGCCCACTGTCTCAGAAAGGCACTGCTGTTATTTTCAGTTTCATTTCAACTTTGGGATTATTTATTTTAGAACATTCTCTCCTACTGTAGCATGAAGCAATATTTTAATTTCATTGTCAAAATACGAACAACGTAGGAGTTAGTTACAGTTATGATTGCTCTGTAGCTGAAATTGAATGGAGCTGGAACCTATTTAAACTTGCATTGTGCTTCAGAGATGAGACCTTAATAAATGTTTTTAAACTCTATCACTTCATGGTTGCATTTATAGAAAGAAGCCCTTTTGGATGTCACAAGCATGTTGTATTTTCCCTTTTTCTTGTTACCTGAACGTGGAGGAGTTGGCAGTCATGAATCAGGTTTTGGGTCCAAGCAGAAGGTATATAAAGATGTATCTGTCTGTGTTTATATAGGGATATATGAAAATGCATAAGTTGTAATATTATACATTAAACCTTCAGCTATTTTTGGATATGTAAGTTTCTTAAAATGCTTCTTTTAAAATTTATTTTTAAGACTATTGATATTTTAGAGAGAGAGGAAAAGAGAGGAAGAGAGAATTAAACATGCATGTGAGAGCAAACATCAATTGCTGCCTCCTGCATGCCCCCACTGGGGATCCAACCCACAACCTGGGCATGTGCCCAGACTGGGAATCAAACCAGCCAACCTTTGGTGCATGGGACGACACCCAACCAACTGAGCCACACCAGCCAGGGCAATGGTTTTCTTTTTAAACCTACACTAAAAGGCTTTACGTGAAGCTATTCCCTTGCCTGAAATGTTCTTTATTTTCTCCTCCAACTCATTACCCCCCCTTGAGTTCTTACTACCCATTTCCCACACATTTCCGTATCCCTGTGATCCATTAAGGAGTTATTCTATGTAACACCCTTATTGAGAAACCTCCCAAGACCACTCAAGTCTTTCGTTATTCTTATCAAAGTGCTTATATGTTAACTGCTGAGTTCACTTGTCTCATTTACCCATCTACTTTGCAATCTGCTTATGGATAAGATGCATATTAGGCACACAACGGATGGCAACCATGCTTACCATCACCGTTTGACTTAAATCTGTATCTTTTTCGCAGGAATACTCTTATTCCTGATCTGAGGAGCCGTTCCCAAGGGTTGGTGCTGTCTCACATTACCAGCAGTAGATATCTTGGAAACAGGAGCCTGTGATGTTGTAGAAGTTACCGAAAACTGATGACCTTATCCTTATCCGCTAGCATCGCACTCATATAAATAAGTTTTGTGTGCAGCTGTTATATGACATTGATGCACTCCAACCAGAAAGCTCTTGGCAAATAGTGCTTAAAAAGAGTGAGGAAGGCAGTGATGCAGATAAGATAAAACACCTCAATGAAAAAGCAGTATTTACTTCCTCATATTTTGGAGCACAAAACATTTGGGATCTTTATCTCTACAAACTCACAGCGGATCAGTACACAGAAATCTTCAAGGCACTTTCATTTGCCTTGTGTCACTTAATCCTGAAGTGGCGAGAGCTCCACTCTTAGACAGAACCCAGGCTCACAGACTCAAAGCGCTTCAGGCCAGGTCACCGGTGCCAAAGGCAGTTAGTTCTCTCTCCTCTGCTTCTCAAATGCCCTTACTCAGGAAAAAGGACTGAATCACAGTGGCCTCAGGGAGAAAATTCTTTTGCTTTAAATTACATGGTAAATTAGGTTGGAGGTTTTTCTGTTTTCTTATTTTGTTTGTGTTTTTCTAAAGAAGTGTGCCCGAGAGATCTGAAGTGTGCCCGGGAGATCCGTAGGAGAGATGCTTGGGTACCCTGGCATGTATTTCAGAGTATTCGTAGAATCTCTGGTCAAAGTGATCAGCGTACCCAGTCGTTTTCTTCATGAGGCTCCCCCGAGATGGAGACGGCACCATTTCTTTGAACATCTCTTTTCAGTTTTATTAAGGTAACTCCCCCCTCTTCTTATTCCACACAGATGTTTTCCCAACAGTTGGATAATCATGTTAAAACGGCAACACTACCTACAGCCGTAACTGCATCCCTCTTTACACAGCACGCTGCCTGCACTGGTTGATGAAGGCCGCGCTGTCACCTTTAATTAAAAGCACGCAGACAAAAACAAATGAAGACATTCCCATCGCTTATGTGGTTTTAGCCTCGTGTCCTATTTCATCGTCTGCCTTTAAGCAGATTTATCTATCTAGTTTTGGGGAAGTTTGGTTTACCATTTGTAATTCGTACGCAGACATTCGTCAGTATAATTAAAAGATGATAACATCTGGATGTTAAAAGCACAGGTGGAACGCATTGATGTGGAAGACAAGGAGGAAAATTGCCATGCAAACCATCTATCTCTAGGACACACAGTCACGCACGCACACATGTGCGCGCACACACAAACAGAGGTATGCCTCAGATGGAAAGTGAAACTATTTTTAAGCAGGAAGAGGGACATTCTACTTGCCAATTCTCCACAAGGACTGTCTAAATCCTATAATCTCACTTGTCTTCCACTTGATGGGGCTATAATGGCCTACAGGTAAAGGAAAGATCATTATTCTTCATTTGTTCCATTTATGAAATTCTGGCTGAAGACCCAGGCGCCATGTTGCCAAGTGCTGAAAAACGTGCACTCAGAGCTTTCTTTCATTTCTTTGCTTAAAATCGGTAGGTATGGAGAGTGCGGCTGAAGCCGTTTATAGCCTGGCATTTAAACTGAGCCATTTTGTTATAGAGGTGAATAAAAACAGACTTTGTGGTGTCATTTTTAAAGAGCCCCTTTTCATTTGGAGACAGACTCACACCACACTTTCCGTGTTATGTACCGGTAGATGGCTCTTCTTATGTGCATAGGTGGTTTCCTGATATTATAAATTGGGTTGCTGAAATGAGAAGTTTACATTCTTTTTACAAAATTTTCTTGGATTGCTACCATCACATTCCAATATTTCTTGAATCTGTAGTTATTATTTTTATTTTTCTCCTCTGACATCTCCTCTTCCTCCCACTTGTCGTCTCTGGCAGTTTCAGTGTATAAGTGCAAAGGTCTGTTGGAGTCGATGCTTTTGTCCTGTGATGGGAAGAAAGGCATACAAGAAACACACCTGGCTGTGAGACAGACTCCAGGAATGAAAATAGATTTCAGGATGTAGTAGTAGTTGGAAAATAGTGTGGCTGCTCCAGTCAGAAATTAGAGCAGTCTCCTCAGTGACAGATGCCCATCACTCCTTGCTCTCCAACTCCTTTGTACAAGGAACTCACGTATCAATTCTGTCATCCTAGGGAGCTCCCAACTAAAAGCTTCCTTGACTCGCCTCTCTACCTCTGAGTTTCTGCTTATTCAGGACCTCGTTTACCTCGTTGCTTTTTCTTACTGTCTTCTCTGTGTGTGTGTTCTAGGCTTCACATCTCTCAACAAAACCCACTGTGTTAGTCTGCTCGGGATGCTATTAAAAAATACCTTAAACAACAGAATTTATTTTTTCACAGTCTGGAGGCTGGAAGTCCAAGGTTTCTGTTGAGGCCTCTCTCCCTGACTTAAAGGCAGCTGCCTTCTAGCTATCTTCGGATAAGGCCTGTCCTCTCTGTGTGTGGAGAGGGGGTGGGGAGGGGGAGAAGGTATGCTCTAGTGTCTCTTCATCTTCTTTTAAAAATACCAGTCCTTTCTGGTTAGGGCCATTATGACTCGAGTAAGAGCATCCACAGTATTGCCTGTATGTCATTTTCCAGGAATTTTTCAGGTTTGAGATCTCAACAGCAGATGTACTTGACCTGATTCTATGAAGCTTTGAATGTTTGTTAGTTATGTCTTTGGGGAAAGTGACAGATATATGTTTTTTTAAAATATGGGTCAAGGCAAAGGTTGGATCATGCAATCTTAGGAATAAGGAACAGACCAGGTTTACTACCTGCTTTCTTGCCTGGGTGAGTATGTAAAATGGTCACACATACATCAGCCTCAAATAATAGCTACTTTAATCTAATAATTTCTGTTACAGGATAAGCCAGGAAAGGGATATGAATATTTCTGTGGGGGACTGGCGGTTCATCATGTGTTACTTCTACTCTTGGAAAAGGAAGCAGCATAGTTATGTGTAAAGAACAAAAAACTACTATGTGTATCACCAGGTGATTTATGTAGCTAGTGTATTAGAGATAAAAATGCTCTAACTAACAATTCACTGTGAATAGTGGTTATAATGTGGAAAAGAAGGTAGAGAATGCTATTCAAATGAATCTGTGCCATCCCTTTTCCCCCAGAGGTTTGTTGCTGTGCCTGTAATTTATCTGGAGGATTCAGAAAATGAGAGTGTCCAAGACGAAATAAAAAGAACAGCCTGATCTATGATTTTGTTACATTCTCCTAGAATTTGGGCTTAGCCAGGAGTACAGCTTAATAGTCTAAAACGTCATAGGCCAAGAGTCTAAGAAAAACCCCAATAGGTTCCACAATTAACAGAAGGATCTCCATGTGACCAAAAGCATCAGCTATGCCCCCGATGTAACAAAATCCCTGTGCTGGCTGAGAACCAGGAGATGAGGCTATTCTTTATTCCGTAGTGGGCGGGCTGAGAGCCGTGGCAGTAGTTTGTGATATAGACTTAGGGGAATAAGCGCTTGGCTGGGATTCGGGGTCAGCAGAGACAATGCCATAGAATGAACATTGGCCTTTTATTATCAGGATTCAAGTCCTGAATCCATTGTTTACTACCTGCATGATCTCAAACAAATCACACGTTTTCTCCAACATTCAAATTACTCATCTATAAAATGGGCACAATAATAATAAGCACTCTATATTTTAATTCAATCAAACCTTTCACCAGCTCTATTCCTATTTTACAGCAGAGAGAACTTAACCAACTTACTTAACCAAGTACACCGAGCCAGATTTGAACTGAGGCAGTTTGGTGCTGAGCACACCCTCTTAACTAATATGCTAAAAAAAAAAAGTATAAAAATTTTACATTAATTTATGTTCTAATCATAGTAGAACTTGATATTTGAAGAATTCTATAGGTAATTGTTTACGAAGTGAAAATTCTCTACTTAGCCTTTGGTGTTTACCTCTTATCTCACCAAGACCCCCACCGGGACATAGAATTAGTTGTATGCCATTACTATGCTCCATATATTGTTAAATAACCTGTTCCTTGAAGTTAGACGGCACTCTTATGTTATTATCTGGAGCACCTAGCACAGTAGCAGACTATTAAAAAACAATTACTAAATTATAAGTGAATTCTGCTCTTACATATTAAAGGGGGAAAGTCTATCCTAGTTGATCTCTTTCCTCTCTGCTTTAAAACACTGGGCTTGGTGAATTGCATCCTTTCCTTTTGTCCTGTGAATGAAGAGAGGCAGATGCACCTGTAATGACTCATTGTTTTTACACCTTCAGTCCCCCAGGAATCAGACATGATTGTCAGCGGCAGCTGCTTCTGATGCTGCTAAATGTGTCTGAGGAGTTTGGTGACTGATTGTATTTCAGAAGCTCATCCAGTGTGGAAAAAAATAAAAATAAAAAAGGAAGTGTCTAAAAATCACTGCCTCCTTCCCAGTTGTGTTATTAATAACATAGTACATGGGTTGTGCTCAGAGATCTGCCGCAGGACTGTCAGGAAGAATGAAAATGATAGCACTATTTAATATTTATATTGAATTGTCTGCATTTCCACATTCAGGCTTTTATTCTTACGGGAATCCAAAGATGTCAGTAAAGCCAGCATTACTATTGTCTTTTAACAACTGGAGAAACTAGATTCAGAATGTATTTCAATTGCCCCAGACCTAATTCTCAGCTCATTATACCTTTTTTATTTCATCACAATGCTTATCTGTCTCTTGTGGATTTATATTGGTTAGAACTTAACCTTTTAAGATATTTAGATGCTGTGCAATACTTTCTTTTTATATTTTCCTTAACATGATGTCGGTTTGTTTGTTTTTCTTTAAGATGTTCTTCTGTTGTGCGTGTAATGTCAGACCGTCCGATACAGAATAGGATGCCTTTGTTCTGCAGTACTTGGTTTCCATAATGGTGGCAAAGCTTTGCAGAAGCTAAGTAGCCAGTGCTGGCCAAGGAGGACAGGACCCCAAAGCATGTTAAACATTATCAGGAGCTTGTCATTCCAACCGTAAGCTGTTCTACAAATCAACTCTCTGTTGTACAAAGCCTCCCTTGCTTGGTCTGGTATGTTCATATACCAACCACAAAATTTTAGGCGTTTAACCATGGACAGCTTTATACCATAAATATTTTTACTTGATTTTATTTAACCCACTTAAACCTCATACCCCATTTGCTAAGAGAAATTAAAGGCAGTATTACAAAAAAGGCAATTTATCTTTTGGAGGCTTTTCTTGGCAGTTAATTTAAGCGATACATAAAATCCAATAAGAATAATTGGATCTCTACTCTCTGTACTTAAAAAGCAAATATTCACCACAAGAGAATATATATCATTTGAAATTGTTACCTTTGTCTGCAAGCATGCAAATGACCTCCTAACTTTGAGAGCCAATTCTAATGGAAGAAAATTGGTCAGCAAAGGATATTCTTGGGCAGATACAAGATGAAATAAATGGTCACTTAAGCTTTTGATTGCAGTGTGTACTTATGTGCTTTCAGACCTGGCATTAAATTGTATTTCATTTCCTTGAATAGGGGTAGGGTTGGGGGGCATTGACCCTTGAAGCTGTGGAATACTGAAAATATTGAATTCTGATGCTATATTGTGGCAGGAGTATAATCTCAGAAGAAAATTTTCTCCCAGAGTAATAATTACAGGTGGCATGGGGGCTTGTGGGTGTGTGGCTCCACAACAATAAAATATAGGCATTACTTGGATTTTCATATTATTTAAAGGAAATGACTATTGACATGATGGTGTGTGTGTGTGTATGTGTGTGTGTGTGTGTGTGTGTGTGTGTGTGTGTGTGTGTTTTGTAGCTTTGGTCAAAGCCATTTCTGTCCAATTTTTGATATGCAGGGATACTTAGTGAAGTTACCACTGGTGACTCAAAAGTTAGATGCAGAATTTTTAAAATCATGAATGCTTGAAAATAATGGACCAGAGATTACCATAATAGGTTTCTGTAGTAAAGGTGGACCTCCCTAACAAATCCTGAACCCATGTCAATTTTCCATACAAATAATAACATATTTAAATCCAGCAGAAAAAAATATATATTATTTGAAATGTGTGAGCCAGATAATTTGTAAAGTAAACCGTTTTCTAAAACATGTTTGTAAGTCTTGATATTTTACATCCAAATTTTATTTCACATTTTTGTTTATAAGTTTTCCTTGGAATTGTTCAAACTTGTGCCTAATGATCCAACAGAAGCTGCAATGTGAAGGGACATATGTTGTTCTCAGAACTGTCAAAACGACAGTCAGTTTGCTCGTGGTATAATTTTAAATGGCCCATTATGCATTGAGTTCACAGTAATATTTTGGAATATTTACTTCATCTTAGATTTTAAGCATCTAGAGGTCAGAGACTGTGAAGTCTCCCTATTACGGTGCCAGCAACTGTACCACACCCAATTAAGCAACACCTAAATGCATGCTTAGAGATAATGATCCCCTTTCCTATGGCAGAGAATCACCCGGAGTGAACTCGGGAACATTTTTGTGGAAGTGTTGACTTTTAAAAGAGAATAAAAAGACACCAAAATGTTCGAGTTGAGACAAAAGTACATATAAATGCTGTGGCAATGATTTTTTTTTTTTTTTGTGGATAACAATCATTTGATCTTCATTCCAATTTATTCATTAAATTTTTAGTTGGAAGGAAAGGCTTCTCTGTAATTGATAGCAACTACCTGAACAGAATCCCAAGAGCTTCCAACAGTATATCAGCCCTTGTGTCTTTAAAGGCAAAGCTTAAAAAATAGTCTTTATAGTTCCATTAGTTATCTGTAAAGTCATAAATATGGGGATGTAGGAATTCTCAAAACATGTGTTAATGGAATGATGACAACTGTACCATTTGATTACTAACAATGAAGTGGTTCTTTTTCAGATCATAATAGAACAATAGGACTGCAAGGAAATCTCTACAGAATCTAAATTTATCAGGCGGTCGAGAAACACAAATCTAAAGAAAAGATGAGATTATCTCAGGGGAAGAAATTTCTAGAATGACACAGGAGCAAAGAAAAGCCAGCATGGCCAAGATTTTGGCTGTACTCTGAGGGCTCACATGATAAAGGAAGAACAATTATCTCTGTCATTTTCTAAGGATCATATTTATCTGGGGGCCCTGTATATTAACTGATAGGCTATATTATTAGGTGGCCTAGATGGAGATTGAAATGCTGGAAAGGAAACATTCTTACCACACAGGAAATCAGACTGTCTTGGAGCGATGATGAGGCAAATTATATTGTCTATTTAAATTCTATTTAATTTGTGGTTAAGGCAGGCTTTTATTTGCTTGTTTTAGGGAAGATAACAAGGTTTTTAGACATGTCATTGGTGATTAAGGATTGGGAGAAAAAGATATCTATGCTGTACAATAATACTCTTCATAACAAGAGTTTCATAAGTGGTGAGAAACAATGGAAGAGAAGCAGGCGATACATCCAAATTGCCCAGACACTTTCAGAAGGAACTGGGACTCTGTTCATTTGAGTTCCAAAGGAGTTTAATGGACTGCTTCTTAAGCACAGTTCTCATAAAAGCTGGAATTCTGTTACACAATACATATGGAGTACATGACTCTAACCAGTTGATTACTTATATACCAGTTTGAAGTAAGTTACAATTTCCTTCACGATATTGACTTTTTGTATAATAAATGCTATACATTTGGTAAAATTTGAACAAACATTATTTTATAAAAAAAAATACATTCAAGGGGTACAAATAGCAAAACTACATCCTCAAAAATTAATTAATTAATCTAAAAGGTGTTTAATTTTATGTTCAGTGCAGATATTTGAGGCTTTTACTAAGCTTGATCTCTCCCTCTCTCTCTCTTTCCCTCTCTCTGTCTCTTGCTTTAAAAAAGGCATGCTTCTTTGGGGATGGTGATGAAATTTTAATATGCAAATGAGTATTTTCCTGTAAGGCAACAATATCATTAAAGGGAACAAACATGATAAGATTCCTGGAATTCTCTACTGAGTCTCATACTATTTACATTCACTTTGGTCTTTATTGTATTTTAATTAAATATGTTAACTGTGTAGTCATAGGGAAAAAGACAAAAGCTGATGTGAAGGTTAATTTAGCAGCCAGGTTATATGGGGGTTACCTTACTAGGTAGCCTAGATAATGAGAATGGCCAGTGGCACTTGGCCTGTCTTTGGCAGCGCTCTGTCCCAGGCTTTGTGTTGCTTGTGGGTGAGTGAAAGACATTTGTGTTGAGCAAAGTGTGACTCCAGCTGAGTGACCCAGCTCAGGGCCATGGAAACTTGACCTTGTCTTTCCCTTTGCCAAAGTACCCGAGTGAGAACAAATGGCCTGGAAATCTTTCCTCATTTTGTCTGCTACCCCCAATCTTGTTCCACCTGGATTTTGAGGTCAAAAAACAGGCCAATTTATGTAGTGAGCTCATCCCCCTGAGCAAAGGTGAAGGGATTTGCACTTATAGCTTCTGAGAACACAGGATTAGCTTGGGAGCTCACTGAGCTTAGCTACTACACTGCATCAGTGTTTCAGCTTCAGCTTTTATTGATTCTCTTTTATGAAACATTCTAGAAGAAGAGGTGGAATTCATCTATGGGTGGTGCAGGTCATTCATTTCAAGACTTCCATCTGGTAGCTTTTCTTTCTATCCATTTTTCTGCCCTTTCAAAGGGAGAGGAATATAGGTTTGCCAGTGAAAACATTTAACTCCTTATACACTTTCTGTCTCCTTGGACAATAATAATAAATGTCAAGAGCTACAAATGAAGGACTGAAACAAGATATAAGGTCTGAAGAGAGACTTTTGGGCAAAATCAATGGAGTTGAATACATTGAATTAATAAGGAGAAAAGGCTTTTGTATAGCGTAGAGTAGATTTGAGGATGGTGTGCTAATAATCATGGAGATGAGAAGGATTGAAATATTGTAGAGTTCAAATTGCTATAAATATAGAAATAAGAAATGTCCTCATGGGTAAAGGAGGTGAAGTAGTTGTACCCCAGCCTATCATTGGGGTTTAATAGTTCCTTTCACGAATACATTTTTGGCAAGAACAGACAAAAGTGCAAAAGGAAAGTGTTGTCCTTATTGTCAAGGAAATGCAACACTCTTTATTTGACAATACGAGGGCAAGGCTCCCTTTTGTCCCTGTCTGTGGGGCATTGCGGTTAGCCTCCCTATGCTGTGCCTAACAGAGTATCTGCAGCCTCTGGACATTAATTGAGAGAGCCGTAATACAGGCATGTCCTACCTCACCCTGCTCTTTCCCACATGGGCCAGTGAGCTTTGTACCTGCATAGGCATCAGCTTATGTTTGAGGAATGGCATTTGAGATGTGGGAAATCCAACCAATGACCAGGGATGGGTCAGGACAGGTTAGCCATTGTAATTGGCAAATCACATTCCTATGTCTTGCTCTGATAGGATCTGAAGAACTCAACCAGTCACGACAGCATAAGCATTTAGATAAGCGGCTTTTTTTTTTCTTCAAGTTTTGCATATCGAAGGAACCCCTGAACTCCTTTGTCAGCTTTTTATAAAGCCAAGTTTATTCTCATGTCCTTACTCTCATGATCTTTTTCTGACTTTAAGTATGTTTTCATGTTTGATTTTTTTAAAATAGGAAAGTCAATATCATGAACCTATTTTCTTATTTTAGTCTTTCCAACACCTACCACCACTTGCACTTTTCTCCATTCTTGCCAAAAATGTTATTAGTGAAAGGTTCTATTATATCCCAATGTGTTAGGCACATTACCTAACAAATATTTAATGATTACTTCTTGCTCATTGTCAGCTGTTTGCCCTGGACAAGGTGGAATGAATGTCGACAACCAATTTGTATCCTGGTGGAGCCTATTCCGGAAATCCTCACCTTTTAGATTGAGTTGGGTTTGGGTCAGGCATTAGGCAGGAGCATGAAGGAATTCTGATTCATTGTCTATAAATCTGATTTGGAGAAAAAATTTATCTTAGTGACCCCAGAACTCAGTTATCAGGTAGTACCTCAGTCAGCTAGTATTTCTGTATTGTCTATTGTCAATTATATACCCATATCTGTGCTAAATATTTTGGTATGATGGTAACATTTTCATATTTTATTTTTTTTTAATTTTTTTATTAAGGTATTATATGTGTACATATCTTACCATTACCCCCTCCCACCCCACTCCCATATATGCCCTCACCCCCCCAGAGTTTTGCATCCATTGGTTATGTTTATATGCATGCATACAAGTCCTTTGGTTGATCTCTTATCTTCCCCACCTCTCCCTAACCTTCCTGCTGTAATTTGACAGACTGTTTGATGCTTTACTGCCTCTGTATCTATCTTTTTGTTCAAGTTTATAATGTTCTTTATTATCCATAAATGAGTGAGATCATGTGGTATTTTTCTTTCATTGACTGGCTTATTTCACTCAGCATAATGTTCTCCAATTCCATCCAGGTTGCTGCAAATGGTAAGAATTCCTTCTTTTTTATGGCAGCATAGTATTCCATTGTGTAGATGTACCACAGTTTTCTGATCCAGTCATCTGCTGATGGGCACCTAGGCTGTTTCCAGATCTTAGCTATTGTAAATTGTGCTCCTATGAACATAGGGGTGCATATATCCTTTCTGATTGGTGTTCCAAAATTTTCATATTTTAAAATACATGCCCTCATTCTTGAAGACCCTTCCCTTACTTTAGCAGTTATCACTACCTAGCCTTTTTATTATCTACTCTTCTACTTTGTTACCGTCTGTGCCCTCCTTCCACCCATAGCAGTTTTACCAGGGCAAGGATTCTCTGTGTCCTGCTTTTCCTCCAGTGGCTAGGACATACCCATAATAGATGCTTAAAAGATACTTAATGAATGAATGAATTTCTTTGGGTCTATTCCAAATGCTTCCTAATTCACAAATAGCCTTTTACTGTGCATTCCTAGGCACTCATAGCATTCTTTTTAATAGAGGTCTATATACTTTGTTTTACTGCACTTTATGGAAATTGCATTTTTTTTTACACATTGAAGGTTTGTGGCAACCCTGCCTCAAGCAAGTCTATTGATGCCATTTTTTCCAACAGCATTTGCTCACATTTGTATCTCTGTGTCACATTTTAGTAATTCTCACAATATTTTAAACTGGTTTATTATTATTTTATTTGTTATAGTGATCTGTCATCAGTGATCTTTGGTGTTACTGTTATCGTTGTTTTTGGGGCACCATGAACTGTGCCAATATGAAATGACAAACTTAATAAAAGTTGTGTGTGTTCCCACAGCTCCACTGGCCAGCCATTCTCTGTCTCTCTTCCTCTCCCCAGGCCTCCCTACTCCCTGAGATACAACAATATTGAAATTAGGTCAATCAATGACTCTATAATGGCTTCTAAGTGTTCAAGAGAAATGACAAGTCATGCATCTCTCAATTTAAATCAAAATCTAGAAATGATTAAGCTTAGTGAGGAAGGTATGTCAAAAGTCAAAATAGGTCGAAAGCTAGGCTTCTTGAGCCAAAGAGATAGCCAAGTTGTGAATGCAAAGGGAAAGTTCTTCCAGAAAATTATCTCGGCGAACGAATGATAAGAAAGCGAGACAACTTTATTGATGATGTGGAGAAAATCTTAGTGGTCTGGATAGAAGATCAAACCAGCCACCACATTCCCTTAAGCCAACGCCTATTCCAGAGCAAGGCCCTAACTTTCTTCAATTCCGTGAAGGCGGATAGAGGTGAGGAAGCTGCGGAAGAAAAGTTGGAAGCCAACAGAGGTTGGTTCATGAGGTTTAAGGAAAGAAACTGTCTCCATAACAACAGAAACACGAAGCAGCAAGTGCTGATGCAGAAGCTCCAGCAAATTATTCTGAAGATCTAGCTACAATAATTAATGAAGGTGGCTGCACTAAACAACAGATGTTCAATGTAAACAAAGCAGTTTTCTATTGGAAGACGATGCCATCTGGAATTTTTATAGCTAGAGAGGCACAGTCAGTGCCTGGCTTCAAAGCTTCAGAGGACAGGCTGGCTCCCTTCACAGGGGCTACACCGCTGGTGACTCTCCGTTGAAGCCAGTGGTCATTTACCTTTTTGAAAAACCTGGGGCTCTTAAGAATTATCCCAGACTTACTCTCCCTGTTCTCTATAAATGGAATTTTAAAAGCCTGGATCACAGCACATATGTTTTGCAAAATGGCTTACTAAATATTTTAAGCCTGCTATTGAGACCTACTGCTCAGAAAAAAGATTCCTTTCAGAATATTGCTGCTCATTGACAATGCCCCCAGTAACCCAAGAACTCTAATGGAAATGTACAAAGAGAATAAATTTGTTTCCATGCCTGCTCACACAACCTCCATTTTGCTGCTCCTTTATTAATTTAAATAAATAGACCTGGTTCAAATCCCTTCGTCGTGAGTCAGCATCTACTGACAGCTCAGCTCGCAGTGATCTTTTCTTTCAACTCATGTTAAACACACACACACACACACAAAACACATCATGGGTGGTTTCCATCTAGGCAACCAAATTGTAAGTGTCTTGAGGACAAAGTTTATCTTATTCATTTATTCATTATTATTTTATTGTATGTTCTTAAGCAGTTGCATAATATTTGGATTTGGGAGTTTTGGAGTATAATTCTGACAATAATATTTGGGGTGAATGGCATGGGGGGTGGAGATGGAAACTGAAGACCACCATAAAGTTTCTTTTGGTGACTTCCTTTGTTTTCCCATATCATCTTCCACCGTCATCTTTTCAGCATGATGGAACATCATCCTTTCATCTCTTTAGAGCAATTTGTAGCCTCTTTTTCTTTCCATGACCATCTCAGTCAGCTCTAAATTTGTTGTCAATTATTTTGATGATGTTCGTGCCTGGTTCAGTTCAGCAGAGATTTAATGAATGTCCACTGTGTGCTAGGACTGAGATAAGTACCAAGGCTTCAAAAGTAAGTAAGCCCTAGCTGGTTTGGCTCAGTGGATAGAGTGTCAGCCTGTGAACTGAAGGGTCCCAGGTTCGATTACGGTCAAGGGCACATGCCCACGTTGCGGGCTCGATCCTCAGTAGGGGGCATGCAGGAGGCAACCAATCAATGATTCTCTTTCATCATTGATGTTTCTATCTCTCTTTCCCTCTCTGAAATCAATAAAAATATTTTTTTAAAAAAAGTAATTAAGACATTTTTTCATAATCTAGAGTAGGAGGCCTACACTTTACCCTGGAGCCATATTTGAGATTACTGTGGATGTGCATGGAATATCTGAAGGACTGAGAAATAGTTGTTTAAAAGTAAGAATGGTTTACTTCCATTAATGCTTACGGCTAAATTTAAGATAGAAACTCCACCCTCCACAATCTCTGCTGCTCTGGAGTATTGAGCATTTACCTGCAGTTAAAGAATGGACTGAATTATTTTTCTATAATTGAGATAAAAACATTTAATTCAAAGTGATGATAGTTGAGTTTCACTGAAACATGCATCCCTATACTCCAGCCAGAGTGTGATTGATGTGTCTAGAAATTAATTATAGCTTTAAGCAATGGGAAAGCCCATTTTAAGATGGGTCCCAGGCACATCTGAACTGCCCTGTGAGATGCACTGTCGTCTAATGTAACTACGAGTGGATCAATAGCAAGTAAAATATTTTGGTGGAGCCAGGACTCACTGTTGCAGCCTTATCCTCCTGCTATGCTTGACAGAAAAGAAAGATGCTATCTATCCATCCATCCATCTAGAATTATATGTATTGACATATATATATATGCAGACATACATACATATATATACATATATGTGTACATATACACATATATGTATGTATATATATAGTCATGTAACTGTAAATTTTTTCTAGAAAATAAAAATATAGGTCCTATTTTCTGAGACTGATCATTAATGATTTTTAAAAATTGTATAGACGTTCTTAGATTTTACTAAACTTCTGCCATGTTTTTATAATGTTATTGCCCTGACAAATCTTATCCACCTGTCAGGGCACAACAAAACCTACTGGTGTTAGTTTCAAAGCAGCTGTTAATGGCAGCATCTGATTGAGAGTTGTGCTGGGGACATACAAGGAAGTCAAGTGAGGCAGCACAAAGGCTCCTCATTAGTGGCTTTCTGGCTGCCTTGGCTTCTAACTCCCATGGCAGACAGAACAATTCCCCGGGCATTATTTGTTCAGCATTGAATTTGGATCTTTGATTTCTGAAGTCTGTGCATGGTGCCGAACTAATTTTTCTTTATTTTGTCTAGGCTGTCAGTATTTGACACTGGATGGTCATGTTAATTTCCCATTTCTTCCCCAAAGCAGGAGCCCAGGTTTTTTCAGTTTCGTGGCAATAATATTTGAATGCTTTACGGAAGTATAAATTTTCTTTATCATCATAATAAGGCTTGACAAATGGTCCTAAAGGATCAGGTAGAATTTCCTTGTAGCTGAGTGAGTTGCTTGTAATCAGGCTGTTTCCAGGCAACGGGTCCCTTGGTTACTGGTTTCTTAATGTCTCTAAAGCTAGAATCTCATTCTGCAAAGGAGGGAGAAACCTTGGGAAAATAATACAGAGAAAGTGATTTCTCACCCCATCTCTTTAAACTGTTTTTGACTGAGAAGTTTATCCTACATTTGCATTTCCCAAAATGTATACTGTTTCTGTGAATAAGACACCCAGAGAAATCAGACCTTGCCCAGGGGGAATGACGTTAGAGCATTAGAGAGACAGCAGGCTTCCTTGCTGGAGATGAGGGGAATGTCTGTGATTGAGTTGATAACCCATCTGTGATCCTATAGGCTCGCTTTGGACTGCTCAGCTGCAGATTTTAAGGACTGCCCTCTGGAGTTGGAAGAGATACCTTCAGCACCATCTAGCCAGTACTAGCAAACACCTAGCTGTGGTGAGGAAAAAAGGGTGTCTCTTATGCAGAACCCAGAAATCAAAGCTGTATCGCCCAGCACTGTCAAAGCCTCATCAATTGATTTTCAAAGAACAGTTTACTTTTTTTTTTTTTTTCTGTATTTGCTTTTAGGAAAACACGAGGTGTTAACATTTGCCATCTGCTTTATTTTCCAGGAAGCTGAATAGCTTGAGACCCTGTTCTGAAAAATCTTCAAAAAAAGTTTTGGTCTCAAGTTCAGGCTATTTGTGGGTGTGTGTTGTTGTTTGTGGTGGTTGTAGCTTTCCTAGTTGCTATTCAGAAATCCAAATGTCGCTTTGGTGAGGGAGTGGCTCCAGGGTGTGAGGATGATGGAGCTCTAAGCTCTCAGTATGTAAGAGAGTCTCCCTAGGGGTGAGAACTTCCCATATGGAAGTTGTCAGTGACTCAGCTGCAACAAGCCATTTCTGCAACATAAAATCTCCTCTGAGGATACTCACTGTTCATCCTAGAGACTTAGAGCTGGGAGGGACATTAGAAACCTCCTAGCCAAATGCTTTCCTGTTATAAGAAAAGAAAAAAGTCCAAATAAGATCAGTTCTTTGTTTGAAGTTATAAATTGTTTATTACCAATTTCCATGAAGATTTGTATTTCCTTATCTCTGAACCCAGTGCCCTTTTCATTTAGAACCTTCCACATACTTCTTCAACTTGGTTAAAAATATATGGCTGAAAATTCCAATAGTCTCAACATCCGCCCCCCCCCCCCCCGCCCCCAGCATCGCTTTATCCTGACGTGGCAAAGAACCATATCAGATTCATGAGAAATGGAGTTGGGTGCATATTTGTAAAAATGCATAGTCACTAAGCATTTTTGGGCAGAAATTCAGGGCAGAAATCCTGTTAGGATTAAAAATACAGTTAGTGTTTTTGTAATTTGTCTTTATATCAACAAATGGAAAGTATGATAAATTACAAGCCAGGTTTATACTGCCTGATAAATTTTAACACTCACAATTGTAAATCTGAATTCTTCTAAAGTTTCTTTAGTAGGAAACTATTATTGGGGCATGTTTATAATAAAACAGACATTAATTATGTGTCCCTTTTTATATTACTTGTATGGCCCAGAGTTAAAATGCATTAGTAATATGAATTACATCGCTTAGGAAAATTCAAACTTGACATATGAAAATCTGAGTGCATTGTTCAGGGAATTAGTCATGTTAAAGGAATACTTGTTGTTTAGCAAAGATAATTATTGTAGCATTCTAATGCCTTTAGATATTTTCTCCTCTACTAGACTATATATGACCTTCTCAAGGGCAAAAACTATTTTCTATTCATATCTGCATCCCCAGTGCCTTGACACAGTGACAGAAATCTCGTAGTCACTACGTTAATGTTTATTGAATTGTCTGATACAAATTCTCTCTGCAAAATAAACATTTAGAAGGACAGATTGATTTGGTAAGCATTTATCGAAAATTTGTACAACACATAAATACTGGGCACTTTAGATTTCAAATTATTGAACCCATTATACAGTCAAGTTTACAGTCTCGTGGGGGGAGAAGTTGAAAAGATGACTGATTACAATTCAAGGTGCTAAGTGCAGTAATAAAGATTTGTTATTGTGCAAAACCAATTAAACCAGTACATTAAAGTAAGCATATACAACTGCACAACCTAAGGCATTTTTAATGTTAGCATTTAAGACATATGCTCCCATAATGTTCAAGCCCATGGCTATGATAGTTGTGCCATCTCTCAACTTGGACTAGGAGGGACCTAGACCAGTTTTCTGCACAAGTGCCTTCAGCTTGTAGGGCTCCTTAATATTACTTTATTTTCCCAAATCCTCATGACAGTCACAATCAGGAATCTTTTACCTAGTCGGTGTATTCAAGGTATTGCATTAATTTTAATTTTATTCAAATGTTTTTAAATAGTTTTTACCAACTTTGAAATGTCTTAGTATGGACAGAGGCACTGGTTCACTCCTTCTGATAAGTCTATTGTTTGTTTTATTCAGGGATGACTTTCAGTAATTAGTATATTGCTTAGTATTTAGTAATGCTGGACTTTCTATCCTGCCTAATAGGTCTGTCCCTATAATGTATGTGTCTGAACTACAGAAACAATGTAATCCTGGTAACTGACTGTCTGGTGACCAACCTTTGTGGAGTTTATATACCTGTGAGAGTTAATCCTGAAAAGACTATCCTTAACACTTTCAGAATGAGGTTGGGTAGCAACAAACCATGTTAATTGATGTCATCCATTCTAGAACAGATTAATCCTAACATACTCCATTATCAATACCAGAAGTATTGTGGAACTTTGTTAAATCCTGAAGCCTTGTTCAGCATCTAAGGAAGCTTGTTTTGCTCATACACCCACTCACCCCCCACATACATTTTTCTGCCCTCTGTTGTTGCTTCACTCAATGATATTGTCAAACCCTACGGAGGGAGTTTGTTAAAAATGAACATTTAGGTCCTGGGCAGTGTGGCTCAGTTAGTTGGAGTATCGTCCCATACACTGAAAGGTCTCAGGTTCCATCCTTACTGGGGCACGAGCAGGCAACCAATAGATGTTTCACTCTCACATGGATGTTTCTCCCTCTCCCTCTCCCTCTCCCTCTCCCTCTCCCTCTCCCTCTCTAAAAAAACAATCAATTAAATTTTATTTTAAAGGGAAACTTAGGGGGCTTTCTTCTGAGACTTAGCATTTTGGTATTCATCAAAGAATATGCATTTTTAAAAATAATTCAGGTGCTTTTGCTGTAGGTGGTTCAACTTCAGTTTCCTCACCCCCACCCCATCCCATCCATGTAAGCAACACCACAGCTCATAAGTCCTGGGTGGAATGCTTTGCTAAGCATATCAAAACCCATTCTTACTCCTTCTGACAGATAGAAACTTCTCTTTTCTGGTTTTCTCTAATTGCTCTAGTTTTTGAAAGAAATGTGAAAGCAATGCATTCTATAAAAATCCTTCTTTCAGCTTATGAATCTTCTTTAAAATGAGTATGCCTGTTATTCATGCTGGTTGAGAGCTTTGTTGTAGCACGTGAGCTCTAACTGTCTAATTATGTGCCTGGATGCAAAGGGCCAGGCCATTCAAACTCTCCTCCTTCTCCTAGGTATAAAAGCCAATCAGTCACTGAGACTGTTAACTTTGCAAGTGATCAATGGCAAGGAATTTATTTAAGATATTGCTGGTGTACATCAATTTGTCTGTAGGTACCTTTCCACTCCTGTCTCACAGTAGCTGCTGCTCTATTGGGCTTCTGAAAGTTTTAAAAAATTGCTGGCTCATTGTTTTCACCTGCTTTACTTTCCTTCACTCTGACATTCAGGTTTTTATGAGATACACTAGAGGCCTGGTGCATGGATTCATGCACTGGTGGGGTCCCTTGGCCTGGCCTGCGGGGATCGGGCAAAAACCATCTCTCTAACATCCCCTGAGGGGTCCCAGATTGCGAGAGGGTTGTTCTCGGGTGACGCACCCTGAAATTAGGCTCCCTCCTCTCTGGTTCCAGGTGCGTCACCCAAGAACCGCAGCTGCCAAATCACCACAGCTCAGCAGCTCCTACATTGAGCATCTGGCCCCTGGTGGTCAGTGTGCGTCAAAGCTTCCAGTCAGAGCATCTGACCCCTAGTGGTGATTGCATGTCATAACTACCAGTTGGATGGTCAGACGGTTGCTTATAGAGAGATACTTATAACAAGGTGCATGGCTGAAATACTGTGCAAATGCCTTGCTGTTGTGGATGTGTTTATCTCCAAATTGGCTCTGTTGAGGATGTAGAAGCCTTGATTATAACTGCATTTGGTGTCCATTAGTGCATCTCTACAAGTCCCCTGTCCCTCCAGCATGCACACACCTCACCAGCTTTCAACTGCATTGTTTGTCAGGCATAATTCTTTCCTCTTCTCTTTCGTACAGTGGTGATGACAAGGGAGAAATGAGAAAAGATATAGAGGCACCTAAGAGGTGATATTTTGTATTTTGTCATCCTTATGTTTGAGAGGTGCTTCTCTCTCTCTCTCTCTCTCTCTCTCTCTCTCTCCAAATTTCCTAATGGTTAGCTCAGTAGAGTTGTGTTGCATCCCAGAAAGTTTAGGTATTTTCTCTTTTACAATGACCAATTGGGGTTATGGACACAGGAAAACTTGGCTAAGTCTACTAGAATAGGAGAAGGAAAGAAAGCATTTTTTCTCTCTCTCTCAAATCAAATATTGTGCTTCAAAATCCTGCACGATAAATTACTTTCATGGAAAGAATGTATCTCTTGTTTGGTCTAGGTAGTTTTCATAGGAGCTGGTCTGATTTCTGGTATTTTTTTCTACAAATCTCAACCTGAGGCAAGATAAAGTGAGAAGTACCAGGTGTTCTCATTGTTTTAAACAACAATAACAATAGCAACTTCTAGACAGTTGAACTTTTAAGGAAGTTTCTCTGTAAATTTCCTAAACATAGGATTAATATCTTTAGCAGGAACTCTTACAAGTGTTCTCCTTTTGGGAGATGAGGGATTTATTTTCATTATTTAGTAAAAAATGAACAAAACAGCACAGCAAGCTCTTGAGCACCTTGGCAATTCAGTGATGCTGAATTGTGTTGATGTGATTTAGTTTTCAAATTCATGACACTCACTCATTCACTTCTTTAATGTGTTTTTCTGGCACCTTTGGAGATAATGTGCCATAGTTTTTATGTCTGTGCACATGTGCCCTGCAGCCGGGATGCATGGCCTCAAGGCCAGCTACTCACTGGCTTTCGCTGCTCTGAGTCTTTTTCCTCATCTTTAAAATGGGTATAATGATAAGCACATTACCACATATGAATTTTTGTGTATGTGTGACAGTCAAGTGAGAAGACTTGGAAAGGGTAGAGCAGAGTATCTGATGCATAGTAAATGCTCAATATGTGTTACTCATTGTCACTTTCTCTCATTGCAGCTGGAGTTGTAATAATCAGTTGCTAAAGGATTTCTAGCCTCCAAAAATAATATTTACTATTAAACTCAGCTTTAGATAGCATATGTTATTGGGGCATTGAAAGTATGATTTAGTTGTCATTTGTTCAACTTGGAATATTTTAGTAAACATTTGCTTTAGGTCACGTCTCTTCATAATTCAATAGGAGTTGGGACTTTGTCTACTCAGCATTGCTCAGTGGCTGGCACATAGTAGATATTCAATAAGTATATGTATGAAAGGGAGAGAAGGGGGGGGAAGGGAGGGAGATCGTTGGTGTCCCTGTTGCTTTCCCTGGGCTTGTGCCTGTATACCTTTTCCTACCAGTGGAATAAAAAGATCCTTAGAACAGAGGGCATAGGCTGAGGAGATAAGGGAAAGTGATTTTTCTTCTTAAGCACAAGGAAGTGCTGATGGATATGGCACAGTCTTAACCTTCTCTTTAGTTCTAATGATTCCCTGGGATGTGTCACATGTCATCTCAGTGGGAGAGTCATTGGAGGGGAAAGTAGGACACTCCTAAGTTCCAAGAGGAATAAGTGAGTTGAAATTTTGTCATAATTCAATAAAAGATGTCCCCTTTATTTTTTATGGCAAAATTATTCTGTGGAGGAAACAGCAGGGAAGGCAGGTCACTAACTGTTATAGGCTTTTTCATTACTCTGTGTAGGAAATCTTGTAACTGGCTTCATAGGATGAAGTGTCTCCTTTAATGGCAGAGTTACAAGACAAAGTGGAGAACTCTGACATGTGCTGGAAGAGCACTGATCTTTTGGTGATGAGCCCCTTCCCTTTCTCCCTCTACAGGTTGGCCTGGCCTGGGAGCAAAATTGGAAAATTTGGTTTCTGAATATAAAAAGTTTTTAACTAATTAATTTTAATGCATTAAGTATTTATTAGATGTCTGGTATAATAATAATAACCATAATAATTTAAAAGAGGAAAAATAATGGTTAATTAAGCTCTAATTAGCACTAGGCACTAATTAAGCTATATACCTAATATGTATTATCCCACTTAGCCACAAAATCCATAATGGTATAGTTATCATTATTTCACAGATGGAAAATTTTAGTCCAGAGAAATTAAATAAGAGGTAATTAGTAGGAAAATAAGGTAGACCTGATCCCAGCTCTCTCTCACCCTAAAGTTGAAAACTCATAATCCAGAGAGTGTTTTAGGAAAGTCAGGAAATTAAGTAATCAGTTGGAATTAATTAGTAGTAATGCCATATAGCTTTTAATTATAGAAGCTAGTCTATTCTGACAGAAACTTGAAGAAGTAGAGAGAAAATGATATTATTCATCTTAATATAAAATGGGAGGCTGGCCCTAAAGTACTGTAGTTTGTTTTACTTTTTGGAATGTGTTTTTTTTTAATATCTCCTTATTCATCCATTCATTTATTCAGTCAGTCATTCACTGGTACTAAAACAAATGCCAGACATTGAGGGCATAAAACAAACAAAGAAACAAATAAATATTTTAAAAAGAGAAAGAAATAAGGAAATAAAGGTGAAAAATAAGATCCCTTCCTTGGTTTACAGATCTGAGATTCCAGGGAGATGGTGACAGAAGGTAGGAAGGTAATTTGTGTGTGCTAGGTTGTGATAAGGACCATGATAAGGTTAATGCTAAAGGGAGGCTCCTAAAAAACCTTCAAAGGTCAAAGGAGGCCCAGAGAGAAAGTGATAAGGAAGAGGGTTTACAAGAAGGAAGCTTCCTAACTGACTTAGGTAAGGTAGAGCCAGAGTTAGCCAGGAAGGACACATCATACCATGAATGTCCCACCCACCCTAGCTACCACATCCATCTTGGAGATTTGATGTCCCCATACCTCCCTGGCACACACACATATACACACAATTGAAAATCACTATCATGGCTATAAGTTTGTTGTTGTTGTTGGAAGTGTTGATGTTTGAGATATATTTAGGAATTTTCAGAAATGTTTTTAAAGACTGAATGTGGAGATGTGAGTAAGTATGATTAGAGTGCATGGTAGCCTGACAAGAAAGGAGCTGCAGAAGGAGAGGGGGTTTGAGGGGTAGAGGTGCCTCACAGGAGCCTAAAACGTCCCCTGGAGGAGAGCCCTTTTTAGAAAAGTCTTCATAAAGGACGTGAAATTCTGAGTCTGGGGGAATAGGTAAGATTTGACTGGTAGAGTGGAGGTAACCAAGAAAAGACAGGGCCTATAATTGCCACAAGTAATGAGTGACTAACATCTTTCCATGTGCACTAAAATACAAGGTCCCTTCTCTGAATTTATAGAGGCTGGCTGCTTGGCACTCTCATAGTGATGAAAAGATGTGCTAAAACTTGCGTGATAACTGAGCGAAGGGACAGGATTCATTTTCCAAGCTCCCAGTGGAATATTCAACACCAACTTGAGGCCTTTGAAGAATAATGGATCACAGGAATTGATGTGTTTGAGTAGTAGAGGATCAGGTTGTGTGCAGTGAGATTTTAAAAAATGACCTATGTGCAGTCACCACTAAATAGAGTTTCTTGAAGCGTAAACTGAGTCTATGATCTGCTTGTGCAGAAGCTGTAATTCTCCTGGAGGCAGCTTCCTGAGACTTGGTAAGTGGAGGAGAACACTTTTCCTCCAAATAACTGGTGGTGCTAAATAAACGAGAGGAGTGATATTCACTCTGGTGATCTTTATCAGTTGTTGGATAATTAAATGAGTTAGGTTGATAGTGCTGCACACTGGTCAGGAAATGTTCCAGATTAATTAACAAAACTCTTGCCCACAGTGGTTCCCATCTCTGTTCTCCACAGAATGAAAGAGCATAAGCATAGTTACCCTCATTTCCTAAATTGAAACAAAAGTAGCCCACGAGGGTTTATTCTGAAGCTTATTTATGTTCCCGACATATTTGACCTTCCATAACTTTTATCATGCACTTTCACAACATGTATAATTTTCAGTGGACTTTATTATGCACTGTCTCATTGCATTCTTCCCAACTATGCACTTATCTGATTGATCCAGTTAGGTGAAATGCAGAGTGATTAATTTTTCCCCAATTATATGCTAAGAGGGTATAAAATTGGTGCCTGATTCCTCATCTAATACTCTTGTTTTATGAGTGTTCTTGATACGTGTAAGTTACCTAAAACTTAGGCTGAGAAGACATAGTCCTTATGTAGAACACATCATATAGGCATAACCTTCGAGCTTTGGAAATCTCGGTCAGTGCCACTTGTGACTGCTCAGCAGGACGTTGCACCCAATGGTCTGTGAGATTTACCAGTTCTACTCTGAAACACACAGAAAAGGACTTGTGCATGTGTTATTCATTCTTATCTTGAAATATGCATAGGCAACGTGATTTACTTCAAAGATTTCATTACTAGAGGAGCAGTGCATGAAATTCATGCACTTGGGGAGGGGGAGTCCCTCAGCCCAGCCTGCACCCTCTCATAGTTCGGGACCCCACGGGGGATGTTTGCCTGCTGGCTTAGGCCCGATCCCCAGGGTCAGATATCCCTCTCGCAGTCAGGGGCTCTCGCAGTCCAGGACCCCTCGCTCCTTATGCCTGCCTGTAGCAGAGGCAGGAGAAGCTCCCGCCACCGCCGCTGTGCTCGCCAGCTGTGAGCCCGACTTCTGATTGAGCGGCATTCCCCCTGTGGGAGTGCACTGACCACCAGGGGGACAGCTCCTGCGTTGAGCGTCTGCGCCCTAGTGGTCAGTGCATGTCATAGCGACCTGGTTGTTCTACCTGTTGTTCCACCATTTGGTCAATTTGCATATTAGGCTTTTATTAGATAGGATTAGAGATAATTTATTATGAGTATTATTGAAATGTGTTTACTGGTTTAGAAGTCACCTGTGCACACCATTGCTCTCATATTTATGCCTTTGCCAGGAATCAATAATAGTGTTGTTTTTTTTTGGCCTAAAGATAATACTCATGTTAATTAATAATGCTAATAAACCCTCGTGTGTAGTTTTCTGACATTTTTGCTTGGGCCACAGTCATTTTATGTGATGAAAACTTAAGTCACCAACCAGCCAAGTAAATTTACTCCCAACTGCCTTGTAGAGGATCCTCATGCTGAAATAGATCACACTCCTGTTACTGGTCATCTTGGAAGCATAGCTTTGTGATTAGTTTGGCGAGAACACGTGAATGAGAGCTCTCAAAAGTGGTTTTGCTTTTAGGTTTTTGTGTGTGTTTTTTTCACCTGACATGACATTTCATGATCTGCATAACCTGTGTGGACAAAAGAAAAGAAAAAAAAAAAAGACCATGTTGCTCTGGAATGAAGAACAAAGAAGCAGCAAAGGATGCCACCAATCTTGGGGGACGGCGGGGGGCAGAATGATTATTTAAAAATAGATCATAAGAATGATGACTTGTTTCTTGCTCTTTGATGAATTAAATTCCATTTCATTAAATGATAGATAAGCCTTTACCTTTTATTAGCATCTAGATTTGGTCTTTCAACTAATTAATCTTGGTCACTAGAGAGTCAGCCATTAAGTAAAGGTCAGCAGTTGTAAGCATCATAATTGCACTTTTGCCGTGAAATGACATGAGGCATAAGGAACAGAGAATCCAACATACTTGAGTCTAGGAAAGGGATATTTGCATCCAAGTGTTGGGGCTGTTCCCTGACTGACTTTGTTAAACTAGTTCTGCTTCATATTTTAGTTTTAGAGAAAGTTGAAATTCTCAGATAGATAAGGACCTCACTCACTCCAACTGCAGACTCCACGCATTTCTGAAATAAAGCAAGGCAAAAGAGCTGTATATGACAATCTAAAAGTACCTAGATCCCATCATGTTAGACAATGAAAATAGTGCCATTCTGTTTGCTGCCCATCTCCCTTTAAGCATGTCAGGAGGTTATATGGGTAAACATTGAAATTAGGTTCCAATTCTTGGGAATAGCGAGGCCTCAAATCTTACCTCCCCTGCCACTAGTCTTGCACCCTTCAATTTTTCTTTGAGCATGCCCAGTTGAAGGCCATCCATGCTTGAGCACCATTCTAGTGACAAGAGAATTAGTAGGTTTCCCTGGTATTACTGTACTATATTCAAATATTGCTCAGGTATTGCTATACTAAACAATATTTGATTAAGTGCTTTATTAGGAACTTTTTAGAAAAAGGGTATAGTGTATGTGAAATGAAAAATATGAAACTTCTATATTTCTTTAGTTATTGCTTGGGCCAGGATTTGTCTGGTTACAAAATCATTAATTTGCTCTCCATGTCCTGCTGCCCTCTTTCTTCCCATACTCTGTTTTTTCTCTACCATAGACCTCACCTTCTATGTGTTGGTCTGTGTATATGACAAAGTTTTCTGGGATATTTTTTGTTTGTTTGTTTTGTTTTGTTTTGGCTGGGGTTTTTTTGTTTGTTTGTTTAATTAAATTTTACTGGGGTGACATTGGTCAACATGAACATGTGTGGGGTTTTTTTATTGATGATATAACCATTTCTTCTTAACTCAGGTACCTGAAGGGTTTCATAATTTCTGTGGAATCTTGTAGTTGGTTACTAAATGTGCTTGAGAGGCACTATTTGGCTCCACATACTAACACTTTAATACAGAAATCCTGTCTTTAAGGAGGAAAAAGATTGACTTCAAAGTGTCACCAAGAAAACCATCCCATTTAAAAGCAAAACAAGGTTTCTCACATCAGTATGCCATGCTTCTTCCTTTTTAAAAGCATTCTTTAGCTACAGCAACACATTTTTCAAAGACTGCCAGCTAGAGATCAGGCTTTCAGTTTTAACACATAAGTACCCAACACATGGATTATATTTACCATAACGTTTATTAATATTTATTGATTTTATTAGGAATATACGAAAAGTGTTATAAGAAGGAAAGTAAAAAAAAATCTGTAATTTCAACATTGCTAAATCGTGATTTTATGTCTAATCTTTTCATGTGTATAATGTTAGCAAAAATTTTTGAAATCACATGGACCTTGCTATATCAGAATATTTTTCTATTCCCCTAACATTTTTTAAATTAACTGCCTATTCTCTATGTAAATATTAATATACTTGCACGTTTACTATCGTTGGTTATTTGAGTTGTTTCCAAACCTTTGCCTTTCTAAATAATTCAGCAATGAACATCTTTGTGTGAAAGACACTGCTTTTCTTTAGAATAGACTTCCTGATGTGAATGAATAGGACAAAGGGTATGAATATTTTTAGACTGTTGATAAATATCCTGAATAGAATGTTGAAAGTGACTATGCTTATTTACCTGGTGGAGTCTTGGTGGTTTTCCTGTGATTCTGTGGGAGTTCTTTCTAAATAAATGCTGCTTGATATACTTGATGATGATTTCCATTTGAACGCAAATGCACTTTGCTTTACTCTGTCTGGGCTTTACTGCCATAAATGTATTTGTGAGCTGGGAAGTTCAATGTTTATAATTTCATTTGGGGTGAAGCCATACCAAGAGAATAGGGGAGACAGACTCGTGATGGATGACTTGGCCAGCCTCCAGTTTCTCATTGTTGAGGAAATAGACAAGCCTCGGAAAAGATCCCTGTGGGAAGGAACGAGATTATAGCAAAAGGAAGTGTAAAGAAGGGCCTGAGGGTTTTGTACAGATACTCAACTCACAATTCTGCTAAGTCTCTTTATAAACACTGAGCAAGGTAACTAGATAGGCCTGTTCTTTCTTATCCCATCCCTACTTCATTTCCTCTAGAAACTTTTTTGTCACTTCTTTCACTTTAAAAGTGACCTTGATTTGCATTTTATCCTAATTTCACTGCACAAAAAATATAGTGTATTAGAGGAAAAGTGGCTTCGTAGCATAATTCATCTCTCCTTCAGGATTGGCACTCATTTTAGGAAAGTCCCCCAAATTTTCAGAGAGTCATTTGGCCCAGGATTTAATTGGATTCCTAAAGGTTATTATTTCTATTGTTGTTATTGTTGGTTTAAATATACAGTGTGGCCCAGTTCGAGTATCTGATATTCCTCATTCTCCTCAGAGAAAGCAAGAGTGGCTTGCTCTTCTCCAGGTTTAAAACCCAACATTTTGTGACTTCATTAGACCTAGAAGCAAATGCTAAACATATTTACAATAAGTAATTAAGATGAATCCTATCATTCTTGGATGGCAGACTCTTAGAACCAGTGAGCTTTACCATCTGAGGTGAAAGAAAAACAGTTCCTTAGGAAGGAGTTCGGTACTTCAAAATGAAACTGGTTTTGTGCTTGGTTTGTGGTAAATGGGTTACATGATGTTTGAACATGGGTTACCGAATTTCCTGCCACAAACCAGACTGGAAAAGCAGGGCCAGATGCAGTCAGCCATGTTTCAAGTGTGTGGACTGAGGTTCCACAGGTTATGTGTCTTATTGCGGATCAATAAGAGGTGGAGGTGAGATTTCTGAAGGTTATAGTTATCTAAAATATGGCTGTAAGGGGGCTGGGGGAGACTGGCTGGGAGATAGGAAAATAAACCAATTAATTAAGGAGAAGATGAATATGGGTGTGAAGAAACAGGGAGGAGATTTTCCACTGAAATGAGACTAAGTCACTTCCAAAAAGGTAATGGTTTATCTGCATCAATGAGAGATACTAGTGAAAGTTTGCTGGTGCTTCAGACAATCATTATGTGGCAACTTGAACCCTCACAGTCAAGATAGAGACACAGTTTTCAAAATGACTTGAGACACCAGATGAATGTTTTAAAAATGTCTTGTGTTCAATAAATATCTGACTTTTCCGTAGAAAATAAATTCCAGCTTCTATATAAAAACAACTTGACATTTTTCAGTAATACTTTTTAATGAGCATTGCTCAGAGCTATAACATAATGAAATTTGCTTAAAAGTAGAACAGGCTGGTAATGCTTGGCAGAACAAAGAGGCATATGGCAAAACAGTTGTGATTTATTGGCGGAGGCTTTCAGTTTTTGGAAAGCTAGAGGCTTTGGGCACAGTGGACTGCATCTTGATTTTCCTTCCTGAAAAGGAACCACAGCAGAACAATATGCTTAGATTACGTGAGCCTGATATATAGTTAAAGCATTTCCCCATTTGAATTTGTGGTTTCAAATACAGGCTGTGTTCATATTACAAAGTGAAATAGATAATTGAGGACATTTTCTTGATAATTTCCATTCTATGCTATTTTATATGACATACAGAAAATCGTGGCATTTTCGAGGAAAAGGAGTTGATTGGGAAAACAGCAGTTATTTCTCTGTCTTACTTTGTGTTAATAAGTGTGAAATGTTGAATTTTATCTCCTACAAATTTACTTTAAGATTTTTTTAGTTTTATTGTCTTAATTACATTTAACATGAACTCTCTACCCTTTTAATAGGTTTTTAACTGTGCAACACAATATTATTAACTATAAACTTATTTGTTTATAAATAAGAGAATGTGTATATATGCATATATGTAAGATGAACAAGGATCATCTTAAAGTAATAGAAAAATCACTTAAAAGTGAGATCAATATCTAATCAGAAGATCAATGATCCTCAAAACAGGCCCAATTACCAAAGCACAAGTGAAATTTTCTTTGACTTTTAAAGGGAACAGGCTCTTTCCATTTTTATAATTTAAGAAATCTCAAATGAATAGTGAATGAAGCACCTATTCATTATTCTTTTACGGGATATTAATTGAATATTTTTATAGAGCCATTTTTTTTTCTGTAATACTATTATTTTATTCTTCAATTAAACAAGCTTTAATGCCTTTAGGAATTCCCACTAAACCCACCGTCTTAAGTATTTTATTAAAATGCAGAAAATGGTAAAATAACAAGCTGCCGAATGGCTTCCTTTTGGTTTCACTAATTTATGTGTGTGTCCTATTAGTCACACTTTACACACAACTAGAGATTTGCCGCTGAAAAAAAATCAGCCACTTAGGGATTACCTTATCAGACTGCATGGAAAATGATGTAATCATTGCATTCTTTTCTCCCCCTACCTAATCAATCTTGTTAAAATTTCCCTGAAAACATGCAGTTTTTCCTGCGTTAGCCTTTTTTGGCCACTTATTTCCTCTTTTCAGGTAATCTCTTTTTGTGGCAGGAGAGGGATGAGAAGAGGAAAGGTAACTGGGAAAGGTTATAATAATGCTGCTAATCACCCTAGTGTACCAGGTGAGGCTGGCCTGTGAGGGGGTGACAGGGTCCCGAAGGTTTCACCGCCAGGCTCCACTAAAAATCAAGAGTGCACAGGAGTGATTCCTTATTTGTCGGCTGCCACGCTGCTGTCATTCTCTGTCCTCCTCCTGTGCTGGCCGTGATGGAGCAGCAGTGCAGCATGGCATCTGTCTTTTCTGGGAGCCTTCCCCGTTCTACATGCTCAACACGTCTACCTCCCATTTGTGACTTCCTCAAAACCTGTTTCTCTCCTGTTTATATATATATATATGTGTGTGTGTGTGTGTGTGTGTGTGTGTGTGTGTGTGTGTGTGTGTGTGTAAAATCATGAGGATTATGCCATTTCAGCCTTATTTTGTTTTATTTTTGTTCTACAATCGTAGCTATCTTGAAAACCTTAATAAAGGTTTCCCCAGATATTAAAGGTAGAAGGAAGAAACTTTACATATATTTCACATACTTCAAATTAAACCTCTAAACTTAGTAAGCATACAAGTAATTGAACAGCAAGTTTAAAGAATACAGCTTTTGCAATATGCACATTTTTCCTCCGATGAAGTTTAATAAATAAACCATGTAAGTTATAATAGGATTCAGTTGAATAGCATTTCTGTGATGAATATACCCAGTAAAGATGGTTTTTAAATTAGAATTAAATGCATCTAATCATCAACTATTGCATTTCTTAATTTAAGGGCAGTTTGAAGGAGCACGGACTCATTTGTCTCACATGTTTTAAACAAATTGCAGAGGATTAGAAATCACTAAATTGTTACCAGTTCTTTCTGGTCTTCAAAACATTCTAAGCATTGCAGCAATCCCTGAATTTCCAATGCCTCTGGATTCTGGAATAAAATAAAATGGATGCCTTGGGAAAACCTGCTATTTGTTCACTTCTATCATGGTGTTGTGTTTAACAGGTCTTTAGTTGAGCACACATAATGGGGAGAAATCTGTTCTGAGATTTAAATTAATGAAAGCTTTCCGGAGTGGCTTCCAAATAAAAAAAATGTAGGCTTCTTTTCAGAGCATGGGTAAGGATAGGAATTCTGATTAGCAACACAATGTAGAGGGCTTCCTGACTCATCTCTACAAATCAGCAGTTTGAAACCCTATAGTTAGCGTTGGGTGCTCTCCAGTAAGATTTTATGAACATCAGCTTGGTATTTGGCAGAAATACAATGTCAGTTGTCCAGACATCATTTTTCTCAACGAGCACATGTTTATGCGTTAAATAATCACAGAACTGAATCAATTACAGTTTTATTTCCGTTGGCAGACCCGCATACCCTGTGAGGTATATTTACATCATCAGAAGGCTAAGCATTGTGAACCTTGCAGGAAAGGAATAATTGTGTAAACGACAGGCAGGCCAAAGGATTGTTTCTGCAGGATTTGGACGCTCTTTCACCTATTGTTAATTTATCTGAGATTATTTCCTTGGCTGACTTTGTAAAATAATTCAGATGGATTAAAACTAGCCATGCTGAAGGGGCCGTTTGAACCTGAATCACAGCATTTGTAACAGCCTATATGTAAACTAGCACTTTAAGAGATTCTGCGCTCAGGGTAACTGTTCTGAAGTGGGCAGAGCGACTTTAATTTCAACTCAGGAACCGTTTCCTTGTTCTTACTGTTTGCAGGGCACCGTGCTTGGTGACATACAGTGTGGGAGGCTTTAGCTCTCACTTCTCCAGAGCAGGTCTGATGGGCTCTCGCCTTAGGCCTCCTGGAGAAGTGACACCTGCTGGAAGTTCCACTTAAGTGAGTCATGTTCTAAGTTCATCGTTAGTCTGGAATAAAAGCTGATTTAATAAGGGTTCGCCCCACCCCCCCCACCCCCGCCCCGCAGCCCCATCCTTCCTGGCCAAGATCAAGTAGGCTGCTAGAAAGCTGAACAGAGATGCTAAGCTCTCACTGTCTGATATGGAACCCTCATTAGCGCTGGGATCATGCTCATCTTCCCACACTTTTTTGCACACAGAAGGAGCAGGAGCATGTGCTGTCCTGAGCCCTGTACCTACAAAGGTGGTATGTGGGGTGGAGCCTGTTTCTGCTCTGAGAACTGCAGCTTCCCACGTGCTTGCTGGTGAGCTTTTGCTAATTCCCATGCAAGGCAGTTTAACTTCCACAGACAGCTGGGTTCTGCTGCCATCGCTTGGAAGTTTAATTTCCCTGGTGTCTGTACAAGCCCTGCTGTGGGGGGAAGATGGAATCAAGCCCCAGAGAATAATCTTCCTCTTTAAGAGACAGCATTTTGCTAACTCAGTCCTACCTTCAAGGAAAGTGCAAATGTAAGTGTCTGATCACAATCTCAAATGTATACCATAGTATTCAGGTAATAAGATCTTATTCATGCAAAGCTATGAAAACAGTTCTCTAAATGCAATTAAAGACGTTAAGTCCAAAACGTGTATGCATTACAGGCCCAGCTTTGTGCGTGTCATCCACCTCTCAGATCCTGCAGGCGGAGCTTAGCCGTCACCTGCGCCACTTCCCGCTCTCCCCTTCGCCCCCTTCTTAAATCAGAATCTCTTCTTTGGTCTTATTTTCTCACAATTTGTTCTTACTCTGTAGTGAGGTGTTAAGAAAGATCAAACACAACAGAGAAAGGACTGACCCTATAGCATTGTCCTTGAGGGAGTATGTATCTCATTAGTGCATGCTATGTATCTTGCTTTAAAAAGTATAGTTGTCGAGTATTTTTTATTCCCTTTAAAACTAGAAAGGTGAAGATTTTTTTTTAAATATATTTTATTGATTTTTTACAGAGAGGAAGGGAGAGGGATAGAGAGCTAGAAACATCGATGAGAGAGAAACATCGACCAGCTGCCTCCTGCACACCCCCCACCGGGGATGTGCCCACAACCAATGTACATGCCCTTGACTGGAATCGAACCTGGGACCCTTTAGTCTGGAGACCGACACTCTATCCACTGAGCCAAACCGGTTTCGGCTGAAGATTGTTTTTAATTTCAAGGAACTCTACACTTAGGCCAGCTCATTAGGGCTTGCAGAGGTCTTCTGGTGGTGGTGCTAGACCCATGGTCGGCAAACCGCGGCTCGCGAGCCACATGCGGCTCTTTGGCCCCTTGAGTATGGCTCTTCCACAAAATACCACGGCCTGGGCGAGTCTATTTTGAAGAACTGGCATTAGAAGAAGTTTACGTTTAAAAAATTTGGCTCTCAAAAGAAATTTCAATCGTTGTACTGTTGATATTTGGCTCTGCTGACTAATGAGTGTGCCGACCACTGTGCTAGACTAGGAAACATTCAGTCAGAGTCAGGAACTAGACATCGCTGAGCCGGGCAGGGAACGGATGCTTTGGTTTCCTTTCTTCCCTTCTCTTCTCTCCTCTTTCCCCTTTTCTCTATTTGTCAGCATTTCGTGAACTACCTGTAAGAGCAGTCAGGTTTTATGTGGAATTTTATCATTTTTAACTAATGGTGGCTAATTCAAACAAAAAAACATGTTTTAAAGAAATGACTGAAGGTCAGATAATACTGTGTGACAAGTTCTGCTTTAAAATAATACAGGCTCCTGCCCTGACCACTGTGGCTCAGTGGTCGAGTGTCGGCCTGCGCACAGCAGGGTCACAGGTTCCATTCCCGGTCAAGGCACCTGGGTTGCAGGTTTGTTCCCTGCCCCAGGAGGCACATGCAGGAGGCAACCAATAGATGTGTCTCTCTCTCTCCCACTCCCTCCCTTCCACTCTCTCTAAAAATCAATGGAAAAAATATCCTCAGGTGAGGATTAACAACAAAAACAAAATACATATAGGCTCCTGTCATTATCCTCTATTATTATTTTTATTTTTACTAGAGGCCCGGTGCATGAAAATTCGTGCACTGGGAGGGGGAGGAGGAGGGGTCCCTCAGCCTGGCCTGCCCCCTCTCACAGTCCAGGAGCCCTCAGGGGATGTCCTACTGATGGCAGGGAGCATGCCTAAGCCGCAGTCTGGCCTCCCTCTGTGGGAGGCAACCTGGCTGATCAGGGGAAGGGACTGCCCCCATCACCCCGCTGCTGCTGCCGCTACTGGCCTCAGCCCTCGCAGCCACCATGGCTGTCTGCCCTTAGCCCTCACAGTCGCTGCCACGGCTTTGTCTGGAAGAACGTCCAGCTGTCCAGTCTAATTAGCATATCATGCTTTTATTATTATAGATTTTAGTTTGTGCAAAACTTGCTGACAATAGAACATTAACTTTAGTAGCTGATATGATCCTATATCCCAATATATGACATTTTAGGTCACAACACTAATGTGACCTAATGCAAAAATCTTAGTTTTGCCTATTAATAGTATAGAGAATCCATGCCAACAATGACTATCCGTTTAATAGTGCCCATTATCATCTAATAAACGTTTAAAATTAAACTAATCATTCAGTTTGAGAGTTGTGGCTAACCATCAATAACCGTGTACAAGTTATTACTCTATGAATCTCAGCTCTATCACTTGTAAAATGGAAGGTTGGCTTCTGATAACCTTTAAGGTTATTTTCATATATTGAATATTATAATTTTACAAACTAATTCATGTAAATGGCAAGTTAAATTGATTTCTCCACCAACAATTATTTATCTGAAGAAACCAATTTATGGATGCAGTTTAAAATGGTCACAGTGTGCCTCTTTTTTGAATTCTTTAAAGATGGCCACATTCACTGATGCAATGATAGACATTTTATTGATTCTGAGCCTTTTTCTCCTCTCAAATTGTTTATGAGGCCAGGTAACTGTTGAGGGTTACACACTAATTCCTGGGAAATCATCCAGAACAGGAATGGAATTGGGGAAGGGTGTGGGGTGCCAAGAGAGAGTGAGTTCTGACCCACTTCTTAAGTGGCAAACAGAACAGGATTCCTTGACCTCTAGACTCTAACATAGATCAGGGCCTCAGAAGCCAAGTAGGCCAGTTTTCAGTGGTGCAGAATGGATTGTCAGGCTGCATCTGGAACGGACCACTTTTGATGCAGCTTGTTGCATCTTTGGACAACTGTAGCAGTAATCTTTTCAGGTAGAATATGTAAATATAACCATTTAAAAAAATCCAGCATATATCAATGTAGATTATTTTTTAAAATGTGGAAGAAAGTCTGAAGATGGATTGGGAGACTTTAAATAACAAGATTCAGAGGCCAGTTTTTCATAAAGCATCAATTTCTAATGTTACTTTCAGTCTGCCCGTTTATCTTGCCTACGTATGAGATTGAGCCAACAGGAATCATTCTTTGTTGAACTTTCAAGATTAGACATACTTTCTGTATTCAGCATCTGCAAAACTGAAACTAGACACTCACAGACAATAGGTGTTATCTGAAGCAGTTTAATGTTCAGAGAATTGAAAAGTTGCATATCTGATTTGGGGGGCTCTTGACTCGGCAGTTAATTACTTTTATTGCCCTACAGGAATTTGTAGTTGGCAGTGGCAGTTGGAACTCCAATTTTAAGCATTTGCTTAATTAGGCACATTAGTGAATAGGTGATTCTGGGTGAGGAGCTATCAATTACCACACGCTCTTCCAGCCCCCAAACTAGATATGTCCAAACCAAGGAAAATGAAGGAGCCTTGAGAACTATTTAAGGGATTTGGGGATTATTTGTAATTTACCAATGGAGTCTTTGTTGTATTGATTATAACTTTGTGTGTTTATGGGGATTAATTAATAGGACTAAATATGAAAGGCTGCATACTAATGATATCAACAGGAGTCATAATTACAGAACATAAAGGCCAATAATTCTTCAATGGTTATTTGGTAATCGGATTCTTTTGAGGTTAAATAAAAATCAACTAGATGTTTCATTCATAGAGATATCAGCAATGCAGTGATGCATAATCACACTTGCCATTTCAACTCCTCGATGTTGAACAGTATGCTCAAAAATAACGTATGTGTTTCCAGGAGTAGGCGGTGGACTCTTTCTAGAGGACCAGGATGGGGTGCCTTTGGAATCAGAGACATGGTTCCAGTCTTGGTTGTGTTCCTGACTAGATATGTGATCTCTGCCAACCCACCAATCCCTACCAAGCTTTTGTTTCTTCATTTACCAATGGGACAATACCTAGCTGATTGTGTTGTTTTGATAATTAAGAGAAATGATAGTTCAGAAATAGGTAATAACATATCTGATGTATAGTAGGCACAGCTGAAAAGGGAGGCTGTTGGTGGTCATTGCAGAGGTGCTGGTACTCAGCCACAGGCAGGACATGTTGATGATATGGGTAAGACAGACTCTTGGGGCTGACATCCCATATACATCTCCTTGTGGCTTTAAGTCTCGGACAAGTTCTCAACCCCCAGCACTTTAGTTTCCACATCTATAAAATGGTGCTGGTGATGTATTTACCTGATAGGGTTGTTCATAGGATTGAGTGAAATGATATGTGTAAAGGCATTAGCACATAGAGCATTTGTAATTATTGGTATTGTTAATATTATCCATGTAGAAAATTATCAAAGGAAGTAGAATCTTGACCCAAGTCAAGAAGTGTTGTTAAAGTCTGTCAGAAGAAGATGAGATATATCAGGTGTGGCCTCCCTGGCTTTGATGTCTAAATCAAACTTGGAATACCACCATCTAGACTGGCTTGGGATGAGATCAAATAAAATGAAAAGACAAAAGAAGGAGCTAGAACCTTCAAGAATCTAGCAGATATGGTTGATTATGCTTTGCCAGAAAAAAATAAAATTAAACAATTTTTTTTTAAATGGAGAGGTCTGTTTCCATCACACATCCACCAGAAATCTGTGGGAATGGTAACATCTCTCCAGAGGTGAATAGTCTCTGCGCTCTTCCTGCCCTTCCTACTGCCAAGAATATACCAAGTACACTCTGAATGGCAGGAAAAAAGTTCCTCAGAAAGACAAGCCAGAGGTCAGGGGCCTGAGCACAAAGCCACTTCTGAGCTGTGGTGGTCATTTTCTGATTCTTGTGCAATCTCAGTGACCTCCTGCATGAGAGTGTGTATTGAAACTACACCCTGTAATGCCTGTCTCTGGCTTAATTTAATACTCTCTTCTGAAACACAGAGCATCCAAGAAGAATCTGTTTGTTGGGTCCATTTGTATACTTGAATACTTCCTGGAGCAGTCTCCAGCCACCCCGAATGGGTTAAGGAAGCTGACTGGAGTGTTCAGCTGTTCCCCGTATCTACCTTTTTTTTTAAAAAAAATTCTGCTTTCAAACCACTGCCTTCATCTATCTTCCACAACAGGATATCGATCAGCTCTTGTAATGGGTCTTTCTCATTTCTCTCTCTGCAGATACTGTAGGAGTGGAAGAGAATATGGTTCTGCTCATGAGATGTATCCTAATTTCAGAACTGAGCATTAAAAGCTTCTGATAAGGGAGACAACATGTAACAACCCTGTAGTGGCCAGTGAGGGATCAGCCAACAACAAGAAAAGGAAAATCAGCCCCAGTCTTTGAGTGGATTGTGTTTCAAAAGAGCCTTTGTGAACTGGTTGCTTGAAACTCAGACATAATTTTTTTTATTATTAATGTCTTTTGTTCCTCAGGCCAGTTATCTTTTGGAAGCCTCCTTAACCCTTCATGTCCCTGATGCAGGTACAACAACTCTAGAACTTTGTCACCTTGCATATCAATTTATCTATGGCAGAGGCAATTTAGAAATATTACCTTGAATACCAAGAAACCCTGTAGTAGCTCAGAAATTGGAATGGGGCTCCCTAGTTTTAAGTTGCTGCTAGATGGTCTGGACATCTGAGTGGGGAGGAGGCTGTGCCCAGGGGATCCATTGGCAGTGAGAAGGAGGGGTGCTATCTTTTTGTTTTCTTAATTAGTACCATATTTCCCACCACCATCTGTGAACCTGTGGTAAATCAAGACATGATGGTCTAGGTCAGTGGTCGGCAAACTCATTAGTCAACAGAGCCAAATATCAACAGTACAATGATTGAAATTTCTTTTGAGAGCCAAATTTTTTAAACTTAAACTTCTTCTAACACCATTCTTCAAAACAGACTCACCGAGGCCATGGTATTTTGTGGAAGAGCCACACTCACGGGGCCAAAGAGCCGCATGTGGCTCGCGAGCCGCAGTTTGCCGACCACGGGTTTAGGCCAAGACAGAAAAAAAGAAGGCTGTATTCAAGTAAGACTTGACTTCCTTAATTGGAAGAAAGAAATGAGGGGAAGGGAAGGGGAGGAGAGGGGAGGGGAGGGGAGGGGAGGGTGGGGAGGGGAGGGGAGGGAAAGGAGGGCTTTTATTAGCTGTGGCACCTGTGGAGGAAAAAGTTAGGTGGCTCCTTTGAAAGCCAGCAGGGGCAGTCATAAATGTAAAAGAATCTTTGATTTCCTGAGTTCATACCATGGACCACATCCTGTGCTGGTCCTTCACTTGCATTACCTGAGTTAATCCTAGCAATAAAAGTTTCATGTAGATACCATTATCAACTTCATTTCATGGATGAGTAACAGAGATTGAAAAGGATTAAGTATCTTGCCCAAAGTTGCATAGCTAGTGATTGATGAAGCTAGGATTCCACCATGTTAGTTGGGTTCTGAAGCCTGTCTAATTAACCATGATGGTGTAAGCCCTCTAGCCACATATTCCATTGCAGAATGCCTGCCTATAGTTGTTTTTCATTGAGAGGACAGAATGTGATGCATGGAGCAATGAACAGAGAAATGTCAAGTGATTCAGTCAAAAAAAATTATGATTCCGTTAAACCCCTTTTAATTGATGAAAACTCCTTTGTATACTGTTACTGCTATATTTTGATAGCAAAATAATTTGATCCTTGCACTATTCCATGCTGCCTTTAACATTACGTGCTAAGCCTGCATTTATTTTGTAAGAAAATAACTATAATTATATTATAAATACATATTGGCAATCTAAAGCTCAGTGCATGACAGTTAATTAAATAGATAACACCTCTCTGTTTCTATTTGTTTTAGGGAAGTCACTTAACTAGTCTGGATCTGAATTTGCTGATCTATAAAATGGGGAAAACAGGCTTACAGAAGTTAGTAGAAATGTATAGAAAGTGCTGAACATAATGCTTCAGATACAATAGATTCTCAACAAATAGTAGTTGTGATATTAATAATGTTGATAACTAGTATTATTGTTGTTGTTGTTGTTATTATTAGAAATAAAGTATTTCCAGATACCACATACCGGGTATTCTTATTTGGGGAGATGAGCACCTGTGAGAAAGATCCCCTCTCCTCTTACATACTGTTCATTCTTTTCTCTTTCTAGATTGGAGCTTTCCTGTTTTTATAAATGTTCTCTTCCTAGATTCATTATTAAAATATTGTTATGTTTTAATCAAAGTACTGGAAACTACGATAGCTTTTATATTACAATTGCTTTTTTATTGGGCAAAGCTATTCTAATAGTTCTGAGTACAAACCCATAGCTTACATTTTAGAAGTAATATCTTTTAAATTATATTGATCAGGTCTTGCTGGTACATATATGTTGTCAAAAGGCATGAAAACAGAAAAAAACATATAGAAGAAATGGCTCCGTGTGGGTGAGAATTCCAACCCCTCACAGTTACAGGGTATCAGTAATGAGCAGTTTTGTCTTGGCTCTGGTTTCAGGGTAATCTTGAGCTAAAATTAGGTTCAAGACTAGTGAGTATATGGTGATTCTGTAAATAGGAAATGACTTGTTTTGATTACTCTACATTCTATCACAAAAGTGTAATTCCCTGGAAATTTGCTATAAAAGTCTTTGCTGTTGAGTAAAATTCAGTATAAAGTAATTATTTTTCACTCTTGTCCAAGGTATATTGGTATTAAACACCAAAAATAACTTTAGGGTTGTCTTATCAAAAGGAAGCAATGCAAAAGATAGAATTACAGTGAGCTTCCTGAAGACCATGTGTCTTATAGTTGGACATGGTTCAATTTTTTTAAATGTCTGTCATTTTTTTAAAATTTAACTGATATTCAAGTTACATATTTTCATCTGAAAATTGCCTTTCTCATTGGGCTTCTGGAAAAATTGATTGATATGGAAAGTGCTTGGCATTAAATGTACTATTTATTTAATGCTCATTAAATATTTCCCCCCTTCTTCACACATTCATTCCCCCAACTCCCCTTCACCATTTCTCAGCTAACATTAACTACTCAACCAAAACATTGTCTTATTTGAAATATTTTCTGACAAAGTCCCCTAGATTTAATTTGCCTTCCTCCATTAGCAACTCTTTATTAATTCTGTTAATAGAGTATGCATTTTTAAAATTTCAATGATTACAAGTACATAGCTCACTAATTCCTAGAAGGAAACCAGGGCATTTATATTTAAATTGGGTAAACTGATACAGCAAAAGCATGTAGTAGAGACCCACTTCAACTCAGTTCAAGGAGCAAATCATTTCACTAATTCAAATGTAAAAACAAGTTCTGTCATAGTAGACAAAACACACCCTTTTCAAGAATACTTGAATGTTCTAATTGTATTTTCTATCCCTTCCTAAATGAAAATATCAATATTACTTTGGAAATATTTAAACTGCACTTACTTTTTCTATACCTTGAGTATAAATTATTTTAAAAGAACCAAATACAATAAGTGATAAAATTACCTACACTTTAAGATGTTTGATCAATATCTATAAATAACTTTTATTTATTTATTTATTTATTTATTTATTTATTTATTTATTTATTTTGGTGGTATGATATCCATTTGCATGTGAACATCAGCTTGTGAAAACTAGAAGCATTTGAATGAGTTTTTATGTTGATAAAAATATCACATCACTTAGAGTCCCAGGTGTCAAGGCATAACAGGAACCAGGGCCAGGCCCACGAAAGGACAGAGCAGACAGACTCCAACCCTGTGTTTTCTCTTCCTTGAGGTCATTGTGTTTGACATGATTAGGGGTTAGGCTTCCAGACCTATAACTTTAGTGATGGTTACATTCTCTGGGCTTGTTACCATTTTCTTCATTGAGAGCACCCTGTGGAAAGATATCTAGCATGAAGAAAATGAAGAAATAGGAAAAGAGAAAGAGGTATAGGACTTTACAAACTTGAGGCACACACTGCAAAAACACCAGATGAACTTCGAGCTTCATTACTTTCACATTAAAATAACTGTGTAAGGGCATAATAAAATAAAAAATATATGAGTTTTTAAGATAAAATAGAGATGTCAAATACATTTTATACTTCCTTTAGGGCACAATGACTCCAGATTTCTGCAAGACATTTTTTAATTTTTCTCATATTAAAAGTATTGGGGATAGGTTGGCATAGGGTGAAAGAACATAGAGAATACAGATGTGTGATCAGAAAATGTTTAAATATGGCCGTGTCTTAATAGTCAAGATGAAACTTATAATTAGACATCAGTTCCTGTTTTGAGGTTGCATTATAAATAACTGTTCTTAGGAAATCAGGTACTTAGACCCAACCAGGTAAGAAACATTTAGTATTATTTGGAAATGGAAATTGGGTAAGTCCAGAAATGGAAATTGGGTAAGTCCAGACTCTGTTGTGTGTCTGTCATAAACGGTAACCCCATTTTGGAGAGACAGTAAATAAGATAATGAGGACAGTTTTGATTTTTTTTAATTAATATTGATTTTTATGTGTCAGTTTTATAGAGGCAGGGAGTCACAATTATGCCCTAAATGCATTAAATCATACCCTTCACAGATTTTTGACAGAGAGAAGGAGTATGTTTAGTGGTAGGAGTTCATTTGGACTGGCATTAATGCATGAAAAGGTTGGTGATGATGTCTAATTGTTTCCTGTGTTACTACTTCAACTAAAAATAAGGTTCATGAACCAAGCTGTGGGATGTTATTTTCTCCAAAAGTGAATTGCTTAAAATCACTCTTTTTACTAATCAATTTCTTATTCTAAAATGAACTTCTATTCCATCTTTTCTCTTTCTCTTTTCTCCCTCACTCTTCTAAATATTGGAACATGTATAAAAAGTGGGGAAATTTATAAGCTACTTTCATTCTTTTCAGAAATTCAGCATTACCCTGCTTATTGACTACTTTATATGAATATAAACAGACACATACATTCACACAGTCAAACACAGACATATCTGTCATTCTTATTAAATTGATACTATGCATATACTCAATTTTGTTGGAAGTATCATTAATCAGTTACACTGAGTTAGTAAAAGTTTAACTTCATCATATTGAGATGACCTTAAAAAAAAGTCAATTTTATTCTCATTCATAAACTCAGTAATAATGTCCTGAATGCTTATTTTACAATCTACAACATATGTACTATTCTTTACTAGAGTCTTGAAAAGTAAGATTGAAAGAAAATGTTAAGGGTTCATTGTTATCTGTGTCAGGGTACTTTCCTCTTCAAGGAATAATATGCAAGTTTACTATGTCACGTGACCAAAATGCAGAGATCAGATAATTTGACACTCCAGATTCTTTTGAATCTGTCCATCTTCACTCTGCCATTTTCAGCATATTTTTTTTATCCATAGATATGTCCAGTTGTGGTCATAAGATGGATGCAGTAGCTTTATGCATCATATATGTGTATAACCATATCCTAATGTTGACTAGGGCTCTATGTGTGTGTGTGTGTGCCTATGTGTGTGTGTGTGTGTGTGTGTGTGTGTGTGCCTTTCCCACAAGTTCTCTACCAGTTTCCCTCCAGCCTCATTGACCCTTTTCTAAACCAATCACAGGCTAATATGATTAGAAGTGAATTGTCAGGAATGTCTTAACTAATCAAGATTCATGCCCTGGGGATTGAGCAAAGGTCATGAAGGTCAAGTCTCCTTAGGAACACCTCGTCACTGAATGCCTAATAAAAGTATGGGGTGGAGGGAGATGGATGGCACAGGTTTACTTAGAGGTACTTACAAACAATCAAAACCCCCAAACTTTGCCTGAGAAACATACAAAGCATTGTGCATTGTATGTATGAGTAAAAAGTGATAGGGTAAAGGCTAAGGGACATTAGAGAAATCAACATATACTGATAGCTATGTTTGCATTGTCAACTGATTTTTAAATCATGGATAATTCTTCAGGATTTGAAGTGACAGTAAATGTAACCAAATTCTACTATGTGTCAGTGACAATAAAAGATACATGTCTGAATCACTTCACATATTTCTCTGTATACATACAAGTTTTTAAACCTGAGAAGCCCATCTTCAAATCATGCCCCACTAGGCAAGAAACTTATTTAACTTTTGATATCTCACTATTAAATAATGAAGGCAATGTTAAAATCCCCTCCTGTTGTGTGCATTTATAAAAAATGCTCGTATAAATAAGTGTTGATTAAAACTTTGCTATTATGTAATAGGGAAAGACCAATGAGATTGACTGAGTAGCCCCTAAAAGAGAACTTCATTTAATAAGGCTTCTGATAATGCAAGTAACCATATTGATTATTGAATTTACCTAACATTTTAATTAGACATACACACATGTATGTATAGACAGACATAAGTACCAATTAGTGCAGGTTACACCCTTAGGAAATTGCTGGTTTGTTCAGGAAAAAGAAGATTAATATCAGAAATTTCATATGGTTCAATCAAAGATTTTTAAGCAGGTGGGATGCAGAGGAAGTATTTGGAGGCAGTAAAGCTGTGTTTTACTTTGTGACTAGTATACTGTGTGTTCAGCCCCACTGCCTACTGAAGGTCTCTTAAAAACAATATTAGCCTGACCGGCATGGCTCAGTGGTTGAGTCTCGACCTATGAACCAGGAGGTCACAGTTCAATTCCTGGTCAGGACACATGCCCAGGTTGTGGGCTTGATCCCCAGTGTGGGGCATGCAGGAGGCAGCCGATCAGTGATTCTCATCATTGATGTTTCTCTCTCTCCCTCTCCTTTCCTCTCTGAAATCAATAAAAATATATTTTAAAAAAACAATATTAATATGCACTTTTAATTATAGAATGTCTCCTTAATACCCATATTCAATAAATCCAATGCCCTTGGTCTATTTTTACTATGATACCAAAAAAACCACAATAATAAGAATTTTAAAAGATTTTTGTCATCTATAGATTTACAACATGCAATGTTACAGAAAATGTCAATGTAGTAACTTAGAACTCAGAAACTTAGAGTCTAGTTCTAGCTTAGGTTGCAGGTAATATTCCTACAGACAATTTGGAAATCCTGATATCTGGTTTTAGAGAGCACTGATTCAAACCATATACCAAAGATGAAGATGATGAGGCTCAGAGACATTTAGTGATGGATCCAAGACACACCTGGTGACAGTTCTATGTGTCCCTCCAGAGCTCTTCTCTTGTACCAATTATGCAGTCAGGATGCCTGATCTCTGGGGTTTTGCTCACCCTTTACCATCACCATTATTCTTTGAAGGTGTAAACTTGCTCCTTAGTTCTTAATATATCTGAGAGTCATTGGGCTTTCCTTGAATTATGTTTAATGCATGATTATTGAAGCATTTTCTCATCGCCGCCTCAAATTTAAAGCTTTTATTGAATTGCCAATAATTTTTTTAAATTGTGTGGAATTTCAGAAAAGTTGCCAGTATCTGCTGGTTTCCACAAAAGAACTCATGTGCTCTGTGTGAACTCTAATGGCTGAGAGTATTGCAATATTGTGTTACTATGGCTCAAAAATAACTGCAATTTCCATACCTTATTTTTTTCATCCTCACCAACAGATTTTTTTTTCATAGATTTTAGGGAGAGAGAGAGAGAGAGAGAGAGAGAGAGAGAGAGAGAGAAATAGAAATACAGAGAGAGAGAAAAAACAAACATCGATGTGAGAGAGAAACATTGATCAGTTACCTATGCTTTACACCCTGAATGGGGATCAGACCTACAACCCGGGTATGTGCCCTGAATGGGAATTCAGCCTGCCACCTTTCTTTGTACAGATGTTCAGGACAACACTCTAGGCAACTGAGCCACTTGGCCAGGGCTATAGTTTCCATACCTTTATAGTACAAAAAAGTGGAGCTTTTTGTGTGACATTCTGTTAGTTCTGAATAGATTAGACACAGGATAGCTATGTATTGTTTAAAGGCAGGCAGAGGGCAGGCATTTGATCCAGAGAATTGCTTTTTTAATTTTGGATACACACAATTCCTACTTCCATCAACCTAGGGAGGTCAGTGGCAAACAGGTCAGAGTCAGTAGAATATTAATGCAGTTTAGTAATGTGATGCCATTAATGTGAAAATTTACCAAGTGCATCAGCAATATTGAATTTTAAAAAAAAGCCCCAATAGGTTTTTCCTAAAATGAGTAATTTCACTGAATTCAGCAAGAGTTATTAATTTTTTTAAAAAGTGAACATGATCTAAAACTCGATTCTTAGAAAGGTCATACTCTGTGGTTGGTACTCTGAAAGTTAAATGCAACTCTATCTTGAGTTTTTTTCATTTATGCCATTGTAAACCAGAAGTTGCCCTCGAAAATAGCATTTAGTCTAAAAAGTAGTTCTGTAATTACATATTTTGCAGCAGGCACATTTTCTAAGCAATTTATAATACCTATTTTTAGTCATTCTCTTTAGAATTTACATAGAATTTTGTAGAAATGTGCTTCCCATAAATCTTCCTGGATAAGCCTTTGCGACTCGGATATGTTGATACTCTTTAGTGTTTTCTTACAAAATTCTAGCATGCTTGATTTAAAAGAAAAATGGAAAAAAAATAAAGATCTTTAAGGGAAAGACTATCTTCAACATGAGATCCTTATTATAATGTCTTTGGGTTACTGTCAGTAGCTTCTTTATAATGAACTCTTTGACCATTTGAGTAACTGAACTTTCCTTAAATAACTACATCTTATAGTCAATAGTGTGACCAAAAAATTTCACCAAGTATCACCCTTGTATATTTATTTGCATGGAGGCTAGAACAAGGCTCTTCTATGTAGAGTAGAAAGTTATCCTCCAAAATTATTAAGTGGTTGAGAATTATTCACATTTGAAAGTCATTCATGTCCTCCTCCCAAAAAGAGTCTCCTGAATTCAAAAGTTACTAATATTATATAAGCATGAAAGTTAAGATCATTAGCTTTAGAATTACTACAACCTTGCTTCAAATTCCAGCTCTAATGTTTGTATTTTGCAACCCCCTTTAAAGCCTTTTAAGTTCAATTTTCTCCTACTTAAAATGGGAATAATACCATATGTCTCAGAGAGTAACTGGGATAGTCAAATAAAATAATGTGTCTGAATGGTACAGTTAGACTTCCATAGTAAGAGTTTGTTGTTGGTCTCAGGCCATTATGTTTTTCTTTTAATAATTTTCAAGCACTGGCCTTTTATACCCTTGTCAGAATCATGTGTCAGAAATTAGGACCAACATCTCAAATAGTTAATTTTTATTATTTTTAATTTATTATTGCAAGGCTCATTTATGTATTTGACAAATATTGGCCATGCACTGCTGTAAGACCTGAGGGTGTAGCAATGAGCAAAAACAGACATAGTTCCTGTCCTCCAATATTCTTAAGGAATAAAGACACTAGGGAGTTTCACAAATAAATCTAAGATTGGCAGCTAGACAGAGAGAAACACAGAGCCGCAGGAATCTCTCCTCCACTGATTTGGTCTAGTCATAGGCCCTGAGAAAATGTTTCCAAAGAAACGGTGTTTCTGATGGAATTGGAAGGATGAATGGGAGCGAAACAGGGGAAGACAGAAAAGAAGTTCCATGTGGAGAAAATCAGTTGTTCAAAGGACCTATGGTAGGATGGAGAAGGGAGAATGCAAGTGAAAGGTTATCATCGCTGGAATATAGGAAGCAGGGGGACAGTGGTTTGAAATCAGACTGGATTTTGTTTCTGGAACAAGCCAATCCAGGGCTTGTAGGTCATATTAAAGAGTTTTACTTTTATTCTAAAATAACAAAGATTTTGTGATGAGCTAATATGATCAGATTTGCTTTCACAGATTAGGGGTGTTTGGACTGAATGTGTGAGGACCCATTAGGAAGACATTGTAATAGTTCTTATTATAATGCCTTGGACCTAGATGGAGGTAGTGAAGATGGAACGTTGGCCTACATCTGATGTATAAATTATAGGATGAAGCAGAGAGTGGTATCATGAATAACAAAGAGAAGATGCCAAATAGGCAGTTGGACCAGAGAAAAAGAGATCTGTGATTGGATTAAGTATTTGTGAGTTATCTGGGTGTGGGCACTAATACAGGGGACTTGGCATAGAAAAGACAAAGGAAATTACTGAGTTATAACAAAATTAATGTGGTGGGCTTTTTTTTAGACAAGGCAATGAAAAGATAGAGGCAAGAGTTTTACTAAAATGAGAGACTGCGATATCTCAGATAGGTATTGGATATATACTGAGCTCATACTGCATCGTCATTTATTGAGATCTAAGCTAGTGTTTCCAAATTTTTCAGTGACTTGGAGAGGTGTTTGGGGTAAAGGAGAGATACTATGTGTAGAAGTTAGTCTAACGGAATAAAATGTCCTTTCAGAATCCCTCAAGAAAGCAACCTATTCTCTCTCCAACCCTCCTCCTCCCTCTTCCTCTTTCTGCTCTCCTTGCCCCTGTCCATCTTCCTCTCTCAGCTTCAGCAAACTTTAAAAGTTATTTTTAAATGAACAAGAATCAAATATATAAGCCATCTCTGAAGTCTTTAGGATATATGTTATGTGCTCTCCATTCCTGTTTCCATCTCATTGTTCTTATTTTTCCTATATGCTTGGTTGATTTTATTACATTTTTAAATTTATTTATATTTTGCTATTTTGTGTCCATCTTTGTTAGCCATAAAGTGGCTTATAAAATATATATTTTTGAAATATGTTAGAGTATAAACAAGTGAAAATATAAAATCAATAATTACTGGTTTGGTGAAGTTTTTCCTAAATATTTCACAAATGTATCTAGCAAGGCAAATGTGTCTTGGCATCTTTCTCCTGGTGAATTTTTATTTAAGATTGACAATTAAAGAAAGGGGTATTAACTCTTAAGAGTTCAAAATTCTGCCTTTTTATTTAAGCTTTTACATTAAATATGGATAGACTAATGCCACTTCACTCCAAAGGCCAAGTAGAAAAATTTGAACAAGTAGAATATCTTCCAGCACATCCTTCACCTTGAAGTGGATTTTTTAAAAAGAATGTTTGTACCATAGGTATGTTGTAGCCAAAGAGTTGGCCTTGATACATATCTAAAGGCTGGTTTTTCAACTGGTTATCATTTGTTGACATTGGACATGTTGGAGTCCTGTATGTTTCATTTTCTTTTTTTGGTTCCCTGGATTTATGTGCTTGAAATAATTCAGTCATGAAATACAGTATATTACCTGGATACCTTGAAATGTGTCTGTTCTGTCTTTTTTGCCAACAGAATGGAGAGAAGGAGTTTTGTTGGTGTGTGTATGTGTGTGTATGTGTTTTCTGTTGAAAAATGTTTTAAGTTTTAGGTACACTGTTAGAGAAAGCATTTCTCTACAGCTCATTTGTTTTATAGAGACTGCCAGAGTGGTTTGAGGACCTTAGGTGAGCAGGCAGTGGGCCTTTGAGCCAGGTACTTGTTCTCACTTCCTTATGATGATATTTGATGGTTCATTAGTAGTAGAATTCAATCTTCACACCTAGGAAAAAAGAAAGAAAGCATAAGTAGAGTGTTTATTGTCACATAAAGAAAAAACAGGTAAAACACTTAGGGCTATTGAAGTTTTATCTTAGTCACTTTATCTTGGAATGGTGACTTGTCCTGGTTTTATTCTGGATCCACATTGCCTAGGATCAATGCAGTACTGAGGAAGACAAGCTCTACCTGGAAGCAGCACCCTATGTTCCACTGAAAAGTGCTTCTTTCTGAACTAAGAATTTACTAGAGATTAGGCTCAAAGATAAAGATTTAGGGCAGGGTGTCTGCAGCTTGGTATTATTGACATTTTGGTATAGATAACTCTTTGCCATCAGTGACTATTCTGTATATTGTAGGATATTTAGCTGCATACTGTGCCTCTACTCACTATATACCAGCACCCTCTCCCCCACCACACACACACTTAGTTGTGACAACTAAAAATGTCTCTAGACATTGCCACATATCTTGGGGGGGGGGTGCAAATCACCCCTAATTTATAATCCTAGCTCCAGGTAATTTAAGAGTAACTTTTAATAGTTAAGACAAATGAAAACCTGTAATCATAAACATTTCAGACCTATACCCCACTCACACATACATGCAAACATGAAAACAAAAATAGAGCTCTTAGGTAAAGCATTTTTAAAATATATTATACATTACCCTAAAATAAGAATGAAAACAGTACCTTTGTGTGTTCAATCTAATTTTATTTTTAGAAATATCCTAATAAACCATTTACTAAACCGGCAGAAAATTGGTTTTCTTTAATCTCATTTTCAATGGTTGATCATTATCAAAACTGTATTATAGAGTGTTAATCCTCTCTAAAGATTAGCAACCCTGGAAGATCATGCCAATTCTCATTACACGTTGGTGTCTTTATCCAACAGTTGATTCTGGTAGTCTGATAAAAATAAGTCATGACTATATTTACTTTTTCATTAAGTGCAATTGTATTATCTGTCTAAAGGAATGAAACATTACAGAGAAAAGAATAGTCTGTAGAGATAAGTAACAGTCATTTGTCACGATTGGCCATTATTCACTTAATGCTCATTTTTCATCCCAAATAAGTAATTGTTAGAAAAGTTGGCTTTTTTAGGGTATATTTTGTTATTGTTGTTTTCTTTCATTTGTCATAATATAAAAGAAACCTAAATTATATAAGTTGAGAAAAATGTTGGCTCAGTCTATGATGTGGGCAATAAAAATAAATTACTTTCCAATTTTTACTTGTCTTATTTTGGGTTGCTTTCATCAGTTAATTTATCCAATTAAATTTGATTTTTCTATAAGTGTAGCAGCACCTTACAAAGTGCTGGTCCAGTCATCAGTAAAATCAGGTTTTGGTCTACACAAATATTTCCCTATTGCATCATTTAAACCTCTGAAATGTTAAATGTTTATTTATAGTATAATTAAAAAAGCTTTCCCCTCATTCAGTATTTCACCCAGTGAATGGCAGGGCCATTATATGAATAATTCTAAAGCTGGAGTAGCTCACTGTATTTTTAGTTAAGAATAACAAACTCATGTCTGGTTTTGAGGGCACTGGCCCCACTGGAATCTGTGCTACTTGATATAATAGCATATAAATATTTGGTTGTGAATCAGAAAACAGAATCCTGTGTACTAGAAAAAAAATTATTGAGATCAAGCTCTCTTTTATTGTTCTTAGTTCAGTGCTTCCGATTTGTAGTTTAATTTGGGAATATCCTGGGTCAGAAGAGCAATGGATCCTGCAGGTATAAGAAATGGACATAAGTTGCCCAGCCAGTGTTGCTCAGTGGTTAAGTGTCGACCTATGAACCAGGCCAGTTTGATTCCAGGTCAGGGCACATGCCTGGGTTACAGGCTTGATCCCCAGTGGGGGGTGTGCAGGAGGTAGTCAATCAATGATTCTCTCTCAGCATCAATCAATGATGTTTCTATCTCTCTCTCCCTCTCCCTCTCCCTCTCCCTCTCCCTCTCCCTCTCCCTCTCCCTCTCCCTCTGAAATCAATAAAAATATATTTTAAAAAATAATTGGACATAAGAGTGTTATGTACATGGAAGCAGTAGATAAAGGCAAGGAACAAAGGTTAACTAAAATATGTGTTGCACCGACATAGATAATCCTTACTTGAGGAATATCTATATATTCCCTTTTCTATAATTTGAGAGGCAGATTTAAAAGAAAATTCAAGTCATACAAGTTTTACTGTATTTTACTTTAAATCTGGGAGGATTTCTGACTGAACAGCTTTCCTTAAAATATTCCTATGGTATGCCAAAACCGGTTTGGCTCAGTGGATGGAGCGTCGGTCTGCGGACTGGAGGGTCCCAGGTTCGATTCTGGTCAAGGGCATGTACATTGGTTGCAGGCACATCCCCCGGTGGGGGGTGTGCAGGAGGCAGCTGGTCGATGTCTCTCTCTCATCGATGTTTCTGGCTCTCTATCCCTCTCCCTTCCTCTCTGTGAAAAATCAATAAAATATATTTAAAAAAAATATTCCTATGGTAATCTTATAAGTACATATATATCTGCAATTCTAAGCAAGTATAACATTTAACAACAAGATGCGATTTACATATTCTAGGCTCAGTGAAAGTTCAGATGGTGTTGCTTTCCTCTTTTATTACTGAGACTCTGGTGAAGGATCCCTGCTGCTCCTCTGAGCAGCTGATCACCGACCTCAGGCCTTGCCCGAAGTTTTCCTGTTCTAACAGTAATTTTGATGCTCAATTGTGGGCTGAGGACACTGAGTTGGGCCCAGTACATTCCCAGAAATGTCTTTTCTCTCCTTTGGCTCCCTTGAGTATTTTCTTTTCACTTTCCTTATTTTTCTCTCTTCATTCTTGGAAGAAAATCATGGCATATTTTTCATGTCTATATGTAGGAATACAAGAAATATTATACTTTTAATTATTCACTTTCCTACTTTATTAGAGATTTGAGGAAGTACATGTGGTTGTATATCTAGCCGGAATGGTGGTATATAAACCCATTGGTCACATACGAGTACATATATGCATGATACTGACATAGTTATCTGAGAATATGAAATACTTAAAGGTCATGGCTAACTCTATGATCCAGATGGAGGCACAAATTTCCGCTGAGACTCAAATTAGCCTTTTCTCTGACAGTAACAGCACAGACACCAGATATAAAATAAAGCTCTTGGCCCATCAGGTCATCTGCCAAATGAAAACAAGGCACAATCAAGTAATTGGTTAAATTCCAGGCAGTACAGAATTTGTGAAAGAACAGAAGAACACACTTTGGCAGGATTCTGGGCTGGGTTTATTTTGACCTCACAGCTAAGGTTGAAATGGCAGAGTGTTATGAATTAAAGAGATGTGCCATTGCATGATGATGATAATGATTATCGTCATCATTATTAGTATCATTTTACAAAAGTTTACTCTTAAGTGTACAACAGACTCCAAGATAACACTTCATTCTAGCTGTAGTTGGCAAGAGATATTATGACAGAAAATCCAGGTGTTAAAACAGGAATGGAAGGATCACCATTGCCCCAGGCACAAGGAACAGCTCACATTTTGCCAGGTTTCTTAATTCCACCGGTGGCCAAGGAGGCCCTTCCCCGTGGCCTTCACTTTTACTCCTCGAGTTCCTTCTGTTCCTCTTTTTTGCTTCTGCTTGAACACCTTATCTTCTTCACCCACCTCCTTGGCCTGCCTCTTGGGCTGCTTCAGCGGCTTCCTTTTGCCACTTTTGCCACCGGACATGGTGCCTGTGACCCCTTCCCTTGGATAGAAGAATTCTTAATGCACAAAAAGTAAAGGACCTTGGTTTGCACCTTTTATTTTAGTTTTCATAAGGTTCTGTATTGATTATCTATACATTGATAGCTATGAAAAGTGTCTCTAATTCAGTTGCAGAGTCCCTGGGGGTTCTGTGCAATGCAGAGTCCTTGGTTCCACTCCCAGGAATTCTGACACAGTAGGTCAAAGATGGGTTTTGGGAATGTGCCCCTAACAGATAACTATGGTGATGCTGATGCAAGTGACCCCTGTTATCCCTTAACTGCACTTTGTGAGCCACTGCCCACTTCCCTAGGCCATTGGCGATTTCAGTCTTGCCAAGATCCAATTAGGTAGTTCAACCCCTCCCCTATTGTTACTGCACTAAAGGGGTTCATTTACCTTTGTGTATCAAAGCTCAATATGATGCACGCAGGAGTTTGCAGCAAAAAAAGTAAAAGTTCTTTTAGGGAACTGGCACCAAGCCCAGAGATACAGATAAGCTAATGCTCTATGACCTGGCTCTCTAATGGCTCCTTGGGGATAGATCATATAGGGGAAAAATCATTAGTCCTGGTGGTTATGGGAGTTGGGGTACTGGCCTCTGCTGATTGGTAGGGCCTAGAGGGTAAGGGGTTGTTGATCATTGCTCCAGGTCCTGATGTCAGCCATGGCATAGTCCTGTCTGGTTTCATGATGATATGGTTGGTATGATCATTCTGCTTCATGGGTCTGGGGTTAAACATAACTGAGATCAAGATGCTATCTTTAGTTTGACTGAAATTCTATTTTCATGGTCAGTAGACCCAAAGCCTTATTCTTAAGATAACTGATGCTGACCAAAACCTAATTTTCAGAGAGCTTACTGATTAAGGGAGTGGATGTACAATTTGTGCAAGGGTGGTGAAAGGATCTGGTTGAAAGGAGGCAAATGAGTCATGCTGCTATTAGTCTGGACAAAGTTGACTTGAATGAAGGAAAAAGTCATATTAAAGGAACAAAGTTCCTTTACTATGGCTCCATGATCACTTTATTCCCCCATCTCCTTGAGAAGAGCTGCTCTGACTGTGATTTTAGAATCTCCATTTGCCAGGACTATTTCCCTGAATTTGATAGTTTATATAAGTGTTTTTAAAATTCTAAGCAACTAACCTATAAAAGAATAATCAGAATACCACTTGTTTTTTTACTTGGGCATCTCCTATTCCATTTTTGTAGTGAGTTCAGTGATTGTGACTATTTTAAAAAGCTACCCCAATTCTTATTCATTCTTCCCTGTGTTTCACTTCAATTTCTTGTCTTTTTTTATTTGAGTTGATGTAGTATGCTCTTTCTTATGTTGGAAGGAAAATATGTATTCTGTGAAAGGAATAACCACAGTTTCATTTTATTGCTTTTTGTCAGAAATTAAAATTAACTATTGTTGTGGCTATAGCAAAGATTGAGGAACAAGGATTGAGAAATCAGGATCAGAGGACTAATGGAGGCTATAATGAGTAATTTGTCTGAGTTTCAGTCAAGGGGGACTCTGGAGGTCTCACAGTGAAGGAGGTCACAGTAAGAGAGATAAGGGACATATTTTAAGTAAAAGTAGAAGAAAAACCAAAACCAAGTTATAATCATAGACAATACACCCCAAATAAATTGCATAGCATCTGAGAGATGCAGGAAGTCTCCTTCGGTTCCCTTTCAATGCTACACGGGTCAACAGGAAGATGAGAGGAGTTGGGGCCCAGCTCTGATCTTCCCACTGTCTAGACATATTAAAAATAGCTTCTTTTCGGCAAAGGCACACGGTCTGAGAAAGCTTATTAAAGTTATGTTTGATTATTTTTGTACTGTAATAAATAGTTTCTATAGACATCATATTTTATTGTGGCGCTAATGACTCTTGGTTGAACCTGACAATATTGATGTCACTTCATAGTGCCAGGCAGACTGACAATAGGAGAATTTTTTAAATGAGCAGAACATGGAATCTTCCAAAAGTGATACATAAAAACCCCTTCTCTCGGTTGAGAAAAAGGAGCTCGGTTCAAGAGAAACCTGGCAAGATCAACTTCTTGGAGGGTTATGTTATAAAATGTGAACAAACTTTTCTTCAATGTCGTTCTTGGGATTCCAGCCTGCGTTTCTATTAATAATATGGAAATGTTATGGAAATAGAACATGCGGTGTGTCTCATCTGTCTCACAAAATGGTTGCAAGTTGACAAAGGTAAAGGGAAGAACAGCTTTAGTTGAGAAGGTAAAGAAAGGATGAAATCTCACTAGGCAGCTGCCGGTGGATAATGAACTTGGGCATCTCTGTCATGTGAAAGGAGGTATTGTGTGAATGTGAGGGATTGACAGGCTCAGACAAGAACAGAAATTTTGAGCCTTGCTTTCCAAACCAAGCCTTATGAAAATTTTGAGTCTGAAGCAGACCCAGGGGCTGATGAATAGAGTTGTCAGGGAGAATGCCGAGCAAGGTGTGAATTTTGTGGTGTCAGATAGCTATTCTTCACATTCCCAGAGGGATGCTGGTCTTTATGCTGATGAGAGGGTGAGAAGTGCTGATAGATCAAAGAGAGGCCTGAAGACAAGTGGAACAAATCATAGAGGACAACTGGGAATCATTTATTCATTATTTTCCATAGCGTTTGGAATTGCCATATCACTTTCCCTCAGAAGATCATGCACAGCAGCTTCTTTACAGTAGTCTAGCATTGTCTAGCATTGTAGTTAAAACTACAGGTTTGGAGTTAGGGTCTCCGGGTTCAAATCCTGGCTCTATAGAATGTCGTACATTCCACACCTTTTGAAAAATTGCACAACTTAAATTATGTTTATCTTTATTGTTTTATCTATAGAGTAGGAATACTTACTTTATACAAATTACAATGTCATTTGGGTCAAATGAGACAAGTTTTGTAAAGTGTGAAGCATATTGAAGAGCACAATAAAACCCCTAAATAAACATTAGCTATCAAACTTAATTTCTGGACTAAAATTTCAATTACAGAGCCCTCCCAGATCTCAGAGAATCCTATATAATAAGAGGTAATATGCAAATTAACTCTTGTGCCCTAACAAGATGGCTGCCTACGACCAGGATGGCAGGGGTGTTAGTGAGGGACGACCAAACAACTGAACAAGCAGGCTGTGTGGGGTGACCAGGCTGGTGGGGGGGGCTGTGAGGGGTGGCCAGGCCAGCAGGGAGGACAGTTGGGGGCAACCAGGCTGGTGGGGGGGGCAGTTGAGGGTGACCAGGCTGGCGGGGAGGGCAGTTTGGGGCAACCAGGCAGGCAGGCAGGCAGGCAGGTGAGTGATTAGGAGCCAGCGGTCCAGGATTGTGAGAGGGATGTCCCGGCTTGGAGAGGATGCAGGCTGGGCTGAGGGTACCCCCCTCCTGTGCACGAATTTCGTGCACCGAGCCTCAAGTTTATAATAAAGAGAAAGAGTCTGTACTAATTAAAATATAATTATTGACAAAAGCAAATTTAAAAAATTACTGGAATATAAGCATGCAATTTTAAAAAAATCATTTGAGAGCGAAATAAGTTGGAAATTGGTATAGATTAGAGTAAGCATCATACTCTATCCAGTTGGGAAATGTATCATATGATTAGCAGTAAAATAATGTTATTCTATGGATGTAAAAATAATTTTAAAGAATATGTTTTACAGTAGTATAGTAGACCCTTCTAAAAGTTTAGATAATAACTGAATCTAGGGTAAGCTTTCCCAGTGTGTTCAGTAAACTGTTATAAACCATGCGCTCATACTTCTTTGATTCATAGCAAAGGAAAATTTAGTAAATATACTAGCTTGGTAGTTTTGAGCACACTTTTCTAAAACACACTAGCCCTTATTTTAATAAAACACTGTTCCTTTATTTGGTATGTGGAAGTAGTACTATTGCAGTGGTCGGCAAACCGCGGCTCGCGAGCCACATGCGGCTCTTTGGACTTCTGCGCATGGGCCATGAAGTTTCAATCACACTGTACGTGCACGCCCGCACGTGGTATTTTGTGGAAGAGCCACACTCAAGGGGCCAAAGAGCCGCATGTGGCTCACGAGCCGCGGTTTGCCGACCACTGTACTATTGGATCCAGAAATGCAACAGATAATCAGTGTTGCTTTCCAGAGCAATGTTGCAAGTGCTCAGCTGATACTTTGCTTTACCAGCTCTATATTTAGCAGGCATTCTCTTAACCTTTTAGGTACTATAGGTGACATCTGGTGTTTCCAAGAACGAATATATCTAACAAAGACATTCAGTATTGGTAAAAGATACTAGAACCAAAAAAGGTATTAATATATTAAGATACATTAAAAATGTCAAGGGAATGTGGAAAGTAAAAAAACAAACAAAAAAAAAAACAACACACATATTGCTACCTTATTATTAGTAGACATATTAGGATAAGTGGAAATGTTGACCAGACTGGGACTTGGTTTTCTGAAAAGTCATCCGTAGGCAAAATTTTCAGGCTCTTTCATAATAGTGAAAGGACAATGTGGGATGAATACATGTGTGTACATGGCAAGGTGAAGAAGTCTCTGTCTGGAATGTGAGAATCAGGCCTGCTACAGCTGGTTATAGAAGGCACTATGTCATCCTATCTAACAGGGTACAATTTACATTATGGATATTGTTGATTTGTATGCATATTACACCAATTGTTAGGAAGATAATGGCACAGAATGTGGTTCTAACACAGTAAGTATGTTATGACAATTTTCCTACAGATGGAAATAATGAGTCTTGATAAAGGGTAACCATTTTCTAATTTGTAAAAAGATACCCTATCGATAAGCAATAACCCTGACAGAGCTTTGTCAATGGGATGGGGATTTCAGCTCAACTCAATATTCCTCTCCCACCCACCTTTTTCTATTCAAAGTCTTTTTTTTTTTTTCTCTCCAGTTACATGGAATAGTAGCTTTATTAAATCTGACATTGGTGCCAATATCTTCTTCTCCTATGTTGCTTTGGTAATAAATTTAATGAAAAATATAAATCTTCTGAGTAGATTGAAGTCTTTAGAGCCCTTTCTAAATGCTTTCATTTTCTCATTACGCTAATTGTTACTTTTACTATTGTATTTGGAAATCACTAGCTATTAGGGTTTTTTTACACATTTCTTTAAATAAAGAATTATCTTTAGGGGATTATCATGATCAATTTTTGTTAGTGGGCATGTGGTAGAAGAAAAACAAACAAGTAAGATGTATTTTTAGTTATGAGGAAGGATGTGTGTGTGTGAGTGTGTGTGTGTGTGTGTGTGTGTGTGTGTAATACACACTATTACCATTGGTAGAGTAGCAAGAGTTGGTTTCCAAATTTCATAAATAAGCACTTGTTGGGTCCTCTATGGCTCAGGCATTCATATTATAGCATTAAGACATTGACTCTTTATATTGTGATCAGAATCTTGCTTAGAATAAAATATGAATTATTTAACATGTGACTTCAGAAGTAACAGTTTTCTTTCAGAAAAAAAAAATTAAATGTCATTTAATAGGGATTATTTTCCTTCAAGCATAAGGGATTTTTGATAAAAGAACTATTTTAAAGTTATCTTTGATAATTATTGCATCATAAATTTAAAAATCTATGTGTGTTTTTTTTTGTTGTTGTTGTTGTTTTTGCATGTGAAATACAGGACGTCTACATGCTAACTCTTTTCATAACCCCTTCCAAGTCCATGAGCTTCAAAAAACATTTAATAACACTTAGCATGCTTCTTATTCATTTAGTCATCTTGCATAACTCTTTCTAGCCATATTTTAACTTCTTCTAAATTTGTCAAAATATATTTATGATCATGATGTATTATGATATTGATGAATTAAGATTCAGTCTTGTGTATTTTCTTTAAGTACAGGATCTAAGTGAGTGATTTAGAATTGATAGGCTGTATATTGTATAATTTATGTCACTTCTCTTTCAATTAAGGATTGGAAATGAATCCAATGGAGTCCCGTTGAAACCATGAGTCAATGTAAAACTTTATTGACAAAAGGAAGTAACATGATTCCAGATATAATTCTAAGTAACTTATATAGTGGATCTGTCTCTTTCTGTGTAACCTCAAATGAATTATTTTTGCCTTTTTGTGACTCAGTTTTCTCCACTTTAAAATGGACATAATAATAGTAAGACTTATTTAATAGGGTTACTATGAGAATTAAATAAGTTAACTGATGTAGCATAATTAGAATAATATTTATTATATAATAAATAATAATAAATGTCATCATTATATTTTAATTGTTATCTTATTTATCCTTACAAAACCTTATGATGAAGCATTATTATTGTTCCCATGTTACAAATGTGGAAACCAAGGCTCAGAGAGGTTCCTACCTTATTTATCTCTAAGAAGTGTTTGAGATTTAAGCAACATCAATGATAGGAAAGCACTTTTGAAAGCATAAATCACAGTACAAATGAAAGGAGGTAAGGGATTGTTAGAGCTAAAGAAAGAATAATTACATTAACAGGTACTTGCTAGATGTGCAAGCAATGAAGTATAAAAGAAGCAATTTCTCCATATGGTCTATATTTTATGAAGAATATGATTCTCAAGGACTCTGGAATAGTAAACTGTGCCCAGGACACCCCATGGTAAAGCTTCTGTAATACTGAAAGTTGAAACTTTTTATTCTGCCATTGGTTTATTGAAAGCACTAGCGGCCCAATGCATGAAGATTCATTCAAGAATGGGCCTTCCTTACCCTGGCTGCCGGCACCACCTTTGCTCCGGCCAGAGCCGCCTTTCTGCCTTCCCTCGCAGCCCAGAGGCCCGGAGTGGTTGGGGTGGTCCGGAACGCCTGTGTCATCGCCATGGCAATGATGCAAGTGTCCCGCCCTGCCCCCAGCCACTTGGTGCCTGCATATGCAAATTAACCCACCATCTTTGTTGGGTTAATTTGCATACTCACTCCTGATTGGCTAGTGGGCATCGCGAAGGTATGGTCAATTTGCATCTTACTCTTTTATTAGTGTAGATAAGCGATTAGAAACAAATGCCATTTTGTGGTCACTCCATGCTTTGTTGTTCTTTAATGAAAATACTGGATAATCCAAACATAATTAATTCAAGGTTTATTTTATGAATATTATCTTTAATATTAATGAGTTTTGTCCATGTCTGAATTAGTCACAATTTCTGAGATTTCTTCTTTTGTTCCCTACTCCACAAGAAAAGCTGAATAAAGGAAGACTTAGCTAAAAGTTCTATCAATATACACAGATAATTTTGTACTAACATGTAATGTGTGTTTGTGTGTGTGTGTGATTATTATTATTTTTTTTTTGCTTATTTTATCTAATGGTATAACCTCAGATTGGCTGTTGTAAGAATTGCATTTTCAATGTGTATCATCCAACTGATTATGTTTTTTAAAAATGCATTTGCCCTTTGTGCTGGAAAAATTACCCAGTTAACACCATGATAATAGCAGTGATTTTCAGGAGTTGATTTGTGTATCCTTCTCTCTGTAATTTGCTTGCTAGTTCTGACAACCCTTCACAATGGCTATAATCAGTGCAGTGATTTTTCTCATGAACTTTGCCTGGAGCTGCCCATCACTGCTTCACCTACATATTTTTAAGTGCTGTGATACTTATACTTTCTCAGTTTGCTCTTGATTGCAATTAGTTAGAGTTATTTTTTATAGCTGTTAAGAACTTTGTACTTATATAAACGTGAGTCAAGACATTTTTATCTCAGTAGGAAACACAAAATTATTGAATTTTATAACTTAAATTGATGTTAGAGATCATGTAGTCATAGCAATCAACACATTTAAAAGATGAAAAAAGGGGGGTTTTCAGAGATTAAGTGTCAAAGCCAAGGTCCCAAGGTACTCTCATGGCTCCCAGGGCTCTGTAATTTATACATAAAGTGGATTAACTGTGAACTAAATCTAAATGTGCAGATACAAATAGAGATAATTATTGCTTGACCCAATAATCATAGAGAAAGACCCAAGAGAACAGACACTTCGATGCTTTTGTCCATTATTGTATTCCAAATATGTAGAATAGTGCATGTCCTATAGCAAATGCTCAATAAATATTTTTCGATAAATAAATGGTTATTTGAATAATACCCCATCACATACACACTTTTTAAAAAATACATTTTTATTGATTTTTAGAGCAAGAGGAAGGGAGAGAGAAAGAGAGAGAGAAACTTCAATGATGAGAGAGAATCACGGATTGGCTGCCTTCTGCATGCCCCCAGTGGGGATCAAGTCCGCAACCCGGGCATGTGCCCTGACCAGGAGTCAAACTCGTGACCTGTTGGTTCATGGTTGACACTCAACCGCTGAGTCACATGAACCAGGCTTTTTTTTTCCTATTAATACCTGGCTTTTAAACTAGTGTTAATTGTGTTTTATTTATATCTTCAGCTGTCCAGATAATTTATTTTACTTTTTTTTTGTTTATTATCAGTTAAGTATTTGCATATCATATGTAATCTCACTGTCATATTAATGGTGTGATATTCAGCCAGTCAGCTGCGGTTTTCCCATATGAAGTCATACAAATGTGATTATTTCTCCAATTTAATTGACTAAATGCATTCATTCATTTGTTATTATCTGTTGAGCAGTTTAATTTTTGTGATGTAAAAAGGAAACAACTGAAAATAATTATTACAATTATAAGTCATGGGTTAAAATTCTCTAATATTAAACCTAACTTGATGGTGTTGCAAGTGTCAATGAGAAAACAAAGGTTTAGAAACATTTGCCAAAATCTTAAAACTAATTCTGAAGTCTCCTCCAACTACAGCCTTCATCACATGTGAAAGTTTCCAGGGAGTGTTTTATCACCTTCTTTCCCTTATTCAAGAGGGTCTAGGCACCTTGTATATGCCCTGCTGCTAACATTGTGTGATTTTTTTTGTTGTCTCAGCTCAGATACTAATAAACCCAGAAGATAGCTTAGCTTAAAATATAAATTCTTGGTAGCTTAATTTAGTGAGTGTCACCCTAGAGAATCTTATGATTAACTACAACTAGGGGTTTCAGTCTAACAAAAGTAATAAAGATCATCACAATGAATCTTGTATTTGAGCAAGCACCTAAAATTGTGTGCATGTTCTGTTCATTTATTAAAAAAAAAAACAAAACACAAAAAACAACACAACCCAAAACCTAAAGAAAGAGAACAGCAGATAAAAGATGTAAGAACCTGTATTCCTGTCAACTCTTTGCTTTAGTGTTAAATTAACAAGCTGGTGATATATGAGCATGTATAAATTAGGCTGTTTTTCAGTGCACATTGGAAACACACACACAAACACAAACACACACACACACACACACACACACACACACACACAAAAGCACTGGTTAGTACACAACAGATCATCCCCAGTGCTCTCTGGAAGCAATTTCCTTTTTCCCTGAGTCTGCTGTTGGAATGCTGGCCACGTGGCGCCTGCAGCCCAGGCTGCACCAGGGGCAGCCAGCAGCCACCCATGCTGTAAGACAAGTGATCTGAGCTGGTGATCCGTGCTCAGCCACTGGAAGACACCCGTTCTTCTCTAGACTGTGGGTAACATTGTGAGTGCAAACCTGTCTCCAATTTTTTAATTCAGACAAAGTGGTTCAAAGACATTGAGAGATTCCAGATTTTCACATAGAAATGTTGGTTGTTAATTCTGATTTACCCAATAATAATAATAATTCACATTACTCTTTCTTTTTTCCCCAGTGACACAGTTCAAGACGCATGAGTAAGGTCGCTAGTCATCAAAACACAGGAATTTGAAGAGAAACATGTCAGAACTTTTTGGCTATAAATAGAAAACTTTGGGTAATAATTCTCCAAGACATACAAGACACATTGCATCCTTGATCAGTTCTTAAGGCTTTCCATTTGCAAGCGATAGTCAAGCACTTCTGCACCCTTTCATAAGCAGGCTGACGCTCTAACTGTTGAGCCACACTGAGCAGGGCAAAATGACCTATTTTTTTTTAAATATATTTTTTATTGATTTCAGATAGAAGAAGGGAGAGGGAGAGAGAGATAGAAACATCAATGAGGAGAATCATTGATTGGCTGCCTCCTGCATGCCCCCTACTGGGAATTGTATCCCAGCATGTGCACTGCCTAGGAATCGAACCAGTGACCTCTTGGTTCATGGGTTGATGCTCAAAAAATGAGCTGCACTGGCCAGGCTTATCCTTATGACTGTTCACCTCATGTTTCTTTCCTGGGTTCTGTCCAATTGTGGATCGTGGTGAGTTCTTGCTCGTTTTCTCCTTTAGAGCTTTCAGGAGTTGCAGCAAGGCAGAGAGAGACCTGAAGCCCTGCACACCTTGGTAGGAGATGTGGGTTAACTGGGTTAAAGAAGTAACCAGCACTTTTACCAACAGGATGCTAATACACAACAGAATGGTCTGTTCATTTCCAAAAGTTGCCAAGCAGGAGAGCCCCTCTAGTTTAGTACTGCAAATAGGAAAGACCTTTAAGATCGTGAGGGAGGATTTAGACAAAGGCAAGATACCACATTTGGCATGATTCCAAAATATTGACTAGCAATTCAAGGCAGTAAGATCAATCAGAGTGAAGCATTTTGGAGCTCAAGAGGCCCTCTGTGAAAATAAATGTTAATTATTTTAGGAATTTTATTTTTTCTTAATTTGGAGAAATTTCAAATAGATTTTTGTTGTCATTGCTAACACTTTTTTTGAATTTTTTTTTAAAAAAAGCAATAGATTTTTTTTCTGATTACAAAAGAAAAACATATTCACTGTAGAAAATTTAGAAAATATATAAAAGCAATAAGCAGAAGATATAATGATTCTGACCTTTATATAACCATTAATAACACTTGCTGAAATATTCTCTCCATATATATTTTTTAAATGAAATTATATTGCTTATACATTACATCCTGATTGTCCACTTAACAATATCCATATCAAATATATTCCAAAGTCATTAGGTATTCTGCTACAATGGCTGTCTATTTTTCTATTACATGAATATACAATAATTTACCTGGCCAATATCTTCTTGCTCATTTAGGTTGTTTTTAATTTGCCACTGTTATTACTTCTTCACTCATGATCTCTTAGGACTATGCTCATACTTCTAAAGCACTAGATTACATTATATTATGGTCAATTGTACCCCCTTTTGCTGTGAAGACCTTTAGCTTAGGGATTTTTTTGTTGTTGTTTTTTTAAAAATCATTTGCTACCAGCATCTAGTCCAGAATCAATGCAGGAGCTGGTAGGGTTATACTCAAAATATACATATGCTCCAAAGAATTAGGTTTGCAATGCACATAGATTCAATAAGTTTTTGCATATAGTAAATACTAGAAAAAATATTATAGTGTCTAATGTGGAAGAGTAGATTTGTATGGAGATAAAGCTCTTGCATTACAATCATCACCCTTTCAAAAAGCAATGGAGGGTCCAGAGCCCTCTGCCGATAAGAGTTCCTGATATGTCTCTTTGCAGAGGTTTCTTTAATCAGCAATGGGCATTTCCTGAGAACTCTAATTGCAACAATCATAATTTGACTCAGTTAAATAAATTCTGGCATTTATATATTGGTAGCTTGGTTTTAAAAAATACATATTTTCATTGATTTCAGAGAGGAAGCGAGAGAGAGAAACATTAATGATGAGAGAGAATCATTGATTGGCTGCTTCCTGCGTGCCCCACACTGGGGATCCAGCCCGCAACCTAGGCATGTGCCCTGACTGGTATCATACTGTGACCACCTGGTTCATAGGTCAACTCTCAACCACTGAGTCACGCCGGCTGGGCTAGATTGGGTTTTTAATTCCAGCTGTGTACCTCACTGGCTACATACCTTTGGGTAAGTTATTTAACCACTTTGCTAATTGCTTTGTTCCTATCTGTAAAAATGTGAGTAAAAATATCCACTCCAAAGGTTTATAAGGAAAAATTAATTAGGTTTTTCTTAAATGATGTCTAAAAAAACATGTTTCTTGCACGTACCAAATAACGAATAAGTATGATTCCTTAAACTGCTTTTATTTTTCCTTTCTTTAAATCCTCTTGACACTTAGGACTAATTCCACTTCAAACAGTCACGTAGTCCTCATCTGTTTGGCAGAGGCAAGGGAGAGCACACTGTGTCCAAGAGAAATGAGGCATCCCTTGCTTTCTTATTTTCCCTTCTTTTAATAGCTATAAATACAGAAGCAGTTACTGCACGTCAGGGGAGCCGGAGTGCTCTGTATGTGTAGTTTGTGCAGGGCAAGGCATGCCCCTCCAGAATGCATGCTTCAGGATCCTGCTCTACTTTCTAGATTCCATCACAGAGGAGAGCCGACTTTATAACAGGACAGACACATTAAAGAACATTGTAGATTAGCCAAACTGCTAAGGTCGAAGTCTGTGGTTGGATGCTCCGGGGAAATTGATGGTTCCTTGGACATCTGGCTCTGTGATTGAGAGAGCAGATGTGTGAGCTGCCCTCAGAAGCTGCACAATGTACTCCTGCTGCGTTATCTAGTGGCTAGACTCGGGCCCCGGGCTCCACAGCCACATCCATTCTTATAGAACTAAGCCTTCCACGTGCTTGAAGATTACAGCGATGGACAAGGAGAGTCGTGTGAGCCCCAGGAACTGGATGAGTCTTTGCCATTGGATTCTTGGCTGGAACTGAACTCTCCGTCTAACAGCCGCAGTGAGATGCGGGCATTGGGCTGCATCTAGCAGTGGCTATCAGGCTGCTCATCTAATTGGCTGGTTCAGGTTTCAGTGATGGAGTCCAGGGGAAGAGGCCAGAAGGAAGGATCGCTAAGTGGCGCCTGGGAGTTCTCCTGGTGTTCTTCTAGTGTATCTCTGAACCATAATTATTTTCATGTATTCAAAGACTCAATAGCAGGAATAGAGAATCTCTTTGGTGAAGTGCCTAATCTATATATATCTGTGTCTGTCTTTGGACATGCAGGAGGTCCCAGAGAAACCTGCAATTAGTGGTTTATAAATGCCAACCAGCACATAGTGGCTGGGCACGGATCCTTTGCCCTCCTGAAAGCTCTAAGTTCCATGACGGAAAAATGCAGCCCTTTACTGTCGGTAGCAATGCAGGTACCTGTTTCAGCCACGGCTTCCTGTCCCTTCCCGCCACACCGACAATACTGTGTAACAGAAGGAGCTCCTGCCAGCAGAGAGCCCCTGAGGACTCAGAGCTGTTTTGTTTGCTCACGGATGGATAGAAACAGGCAAAGAGTTCACATTAACTGGAAGATGCAGCTCTACTTTTTAAAATGTGTCTGATGTGTAGCTGAGATTGTAGGAAAGGAGGCAGTCTGGAGGAGACATGTTGGAACCAATTTTACGTACATTCTGCTCTGTTTTATTTATGGGAATTTCTTGAACTAAAAACAAACAAAATTTAGAGGAACAATATATGTGCATTTGTGTTAGTTATACAAAAACTGCATTTTCTAATCCAAAAATCAAATCACATGCTACACAGATTTGCCGCAAAGGGCATGAGCCAAACTATAGACATCCTGTGCAGGCTGATAATTTGACAACCTAAGGAGATTCATGAATTAATGCTTTTGTAACTTGTTCTTTAAGCATATGCCCGTATTTGTTTATTTGTCTGTCTGAGGGCTACTTTGGGCTTGTCTAGTGACTTCATTCAGCCTCATTCCTTCTATTGTTCCAATCACTTCATTTTGGATGAGGAGAGCTCAGGAAGGCCACTGAGTGTGAGTAGGGTTTTGGAAAGAGAGAAAGAATTTAAATAAGCAAAGTTGGCCTAAGGAAGGCTTTCAAGGTTAGGGAAGTAAAGACCCAGAAGTTTCTGTTATATGCAATCTCTATGAACCCTCCATGCTGATAGCCACAACCAAGAAGAACTGAAATGGTTTTTATTTTAAATAATACATTTATTTTAAAATGAAATCATTTACTTGTTTCAGTGTCCTTCTTTGCTTTTAATATGCTGATGATACAGAACAAGCAGTATTTTCCCCAAATTCAATCCATGATAAAGGTTTATAATCTGGAGTTATGCTAAGAGCTTTAATGAACAGAACATAATACAAACAAGCACAATAGTTGAGGGATTAAGATGAAGATTTTCCCACTTTACACTGGCAAGTCTCCAAGTCTTCAATTTTTAAAATATCCTTCAAGACATTCATAGTGGTGAAAGCTATAGGATTTTTTAATTTATAACATCTTTGAAACACATCCAAAGCTGTGGTTAGAAATATTTTGTTTTATTTAATCAATTTAGTGATAAAAGAAAGAAAAGAAGAGAGGATGGAGGGAAGGAGAAAAGAAAGGGCATTGAGTGTCCATGGCTTTTGTTAGATTTCTGTGTTCTCTATTTTCCACAGCTCCCTTGCCCTTGAATTATATCACAGGTGTGTGCACACATACATGCATGTACACACATACACATTTTTATACTCTTACCAAACACTTGCACCTTAAAAGCTTTGAGCTTGAAACCTCTGCCTAAAGGTCCTTATTGTCCTGCTATTGCAATTAGTGATGGCCTTTGGTTAGTTGTCCAGCTTTGGATTCATCATCAAATTCTGAATGCAGTGGTTGTGGGAAATGTGCATATCACTTAAAGTTTGTGACCCTGGTTTCCCCATGTGTAATACAAACAGAATACAGATTAATAAGTATGTTGTGTTGATATCGAATACATCAACATAAACAGTTTGTCTGGATTTTGGGAGCAGAATAACTTTATCTTTCATTAATCTGCAAACATGTTATCCCCTTTCCACTCCCATACACTAGCCATGGTGTTGTCTGTGTGTCCACGCCAATCCACAGCCAACTTTTATGAATGGTCATGTGGTTAAACCAGTTTTGGGGGCTTTCATACACATGCAAAAAAATTTGTATAACACACATATACTTTATTATCTGACCCTGGAAAAGTTGAAAGATAAATTTTTCTGAAAAGAGATAAGCTTTCTATAAAGATCTCTTCATTTTTCTTTGACTCACAAAGATGTGTCATTTGATGAGCACTTATTATATGACAGGCTTAGTATTAATGTTTATATGCATTTTTATAAAATAGTTCTCACAAGAATCCTAAGAAAAGGAACCTATTTTATCTAAAGACATGTCTTTAAAAACTCATGCATTGAACCACTATGCTATGCTGCCTTTCAAAGCATAGCAAAGAAAATGTCAAATAATAAATGAAGATATGGAGACCAGAAATCAAAAATACTGCCCTAGCTTCTTGCTGCCTGAGAAACATGCACAGGATCAGTGAACTCTTCTATCTTATACACTGAGTGGCCAGATTATTATGATATCTGAATGCATAATAATCTGGCCACTCAATGTATGTATGTGTATGTGTGTATGTGTATGTATGTGTGTATATATATATATACACACACACACACACATTAGAGGCCCGGTGCCTGAATTCGTGCATGGGTGGGGTCTGGCCAGCCTGGCCAGGGGGAGGGGACATGGGCAGTTGGCCGGCTTGCCTACTGGTCAAACTCCTGGTCGAGGGGACAATTTGCATATTAGCCTTTTATTATATAGGATATACACTGAGTGGTCAGATTATTATGCATTCAGAGATCATAATAATCTGGCCACTCAGTGTATATAAACTAGAGACCCAGTGCACAAAATTCATGCACTTGGGGGGGGCAGGGGGTCCCTCAGCCCGGATCGCGAGAGGGCACAGGCCAGGCCGAGGGACCCCACTGGTGCATGATCAGGGCCAGGAAGGGACGCAGGAGGTTGGCCAGCCAGGGAGGGACCGCAGGAGGGCTCCAGGGTGTGCTCAGCCCGTCTCGTTCAGTCCCGATAGGCCAGACCCCAGCAGCAAACTAACCTACCAGTTGGAGCATCTGCCCCCTAGTGGTCAGTTCATGTCATAGCAACTGGTCGACCAGTCAACTGTCTGTCCCTGGTGGTCAGTGCATGTCATAGCGAGCACTTGAGCAGCCTTAGCATATGATTAGCATATTACGCTTTGATTGGTTGAATGGCCAACAAGAAGACCAGACACTTAGCATATTAGGCTTCTATTATATAGGATAAGAATTCCTATTTTCAAATGTAAAATCTTATCAAAATAATTAAAAGGATAGTCTTAATAGTCTTGTCTAAGGTGATATCTATTAAGAAGTTATCATCCTATTATTGAGAATCATAGCAAAAATCCACACTAAAAGCTGAACTTGTCATTATTTTAATGGAAATCTGACATAGGAACCTGTATGAATGATTGTGTTTCAATAGAGGTGGGAAGGGTAGAGGTGTGTTACGTGGAGAGTGGGAAATACCAACTTATTAGACCTTCCTTTGTGTCCTTACCAGCTAATTAAGATTGGATGTAGTATTATTCTTAGAATAAACTTTTAATAATTTTAAGTTATTAAATAAATATTATTTAAACTAATAATGACATCTAAACATTTTAAAACAAACTAATACATATCATTGAATGCCCATTTTGTATTAAGTACCTACCATGTTGCATACTGCAGAGGATGCAAAGAAAGCAAAATTAAGGAACTAGGTACCCAAGAAGCTAATAATCTAGTTTGGGTGCACATATACAAAAAGAACCGAGGAAAACCAACATGGGGGCTCTATTAGGTAATGGACTTTGTCTTATCTGGTAATCTATGTCCAGAGCTAAATATGATACCTGGCATCTAGTAGTCACTTAATAAATATTTAACCAGAATAGATGACTGAATGGATAAGGGAAATAGAAGTTCTCATAAATATTAAAAGAGATATCACCAAATAGTACAGGATTAATGGTCAAGTTAATGATAAAGTAAGTAAGTGGTTAATGAGTTCGAAAGATGACTTTTGAGAAATTATGCTTGTGCAGGTGCTCTTCATGGTGTCTGGCATTACCTAAATCCTAGCAATTGTTGGTGGTTAGCTCCTGGAATCTAGAATAGTAATTGAGTAAACCATGTCTTTTCTATACCTAGAGATGGGCATCTATGGATTGAGATATACATGATCATTTAGGTCAGCTGTGATGAAATAAATTATTTTTTTATGATAGCTAATGAATCACTTGCTTATCTAAGTAAATTTATTTTCTTTGTTCTTATTTCATAATTTTTATTTGAAATGCAGACTGTAATTATCTTTTGCCCATGTTCTATTATTTTGTTTTCCATTATTACCTAGCCAGTTGCTTAAGTCTACTCTTTTTCGTCAGTGATTTGTGTTTTAATTTGGTCAATATTGGATGGATCCTGTCCAAGTACTATGGATTGTAGCTTCTTAAGTGCTTCTCCCTCATGGACAGAAATCGGTTTGGTTTTAATCGGTGGTATCTAAACTCTGAAATGGGTTGTTTTATATCAGGCTCTCTTCTGGCAATTCTGTTAGACATATGTACACTGAAATGTCACACTATGCCAATTGAAAATGGAAAATCATTGTGGAGTGTATTTTAAAAATATTTCTTGTCAAATATGTTCTCCCATACAGTGAACTCCATTTTCATTTGGTTTCTTTTGCTATGCAGAAGTTTTCTTTGTTGTTGTTTTTTTTTTTTTTTCATGTACTCTGATGTATTTTCTCCTTAGTTTCCCTTGTTCTAAGAGATGTATTGGCAGACATGTTGCTATGAGAGATGACTCTGTAATATATATATATATATATATATATATATATATATATATATATATATATATATATATAACCCTAAGCGACTGTTCGACCAATCAACCATTTGACCGGTCACTGTAACACACACTGACCACCAGGGGGAAGATACTCAATGCAGGAGCTGCCCCTGGTGGTCAGTGCGCTCATACAGCATGAGTGCAGCTCAGTTGAGGGGCACCAGACGCTGGGCTCACGGCTGGCAAGCACAGCTGCATGGAGCGAGCCTCTCCAGCCTCCACAAAGCGTTACCGAGCAGAGGGGTGGCAGGTGCAGCGGGCCAGGATGAGTGGGAGTGGCACCTGGCCTGGGCTCTGGCTCCTCCTTGGCCGCCTGCCACTTGGGGCACTACTACATCCCCTGAAGGGTCCTGGATTGTGAGAGGGTGCAGGCCAGGCTGAAGGACCCCCCCTCCTCCCGCCCGCCGCCCCAGTCCTGGTTCATGAATCCCTGCACCTGGCCTTCATACATAAACTGGATTAACAGCGAACTAAATCTAAATGTGTAGATCCAAATATAGATAATTATTGCTTGTCCCAATAATCATAGAGAAAGACCCAATAGAGCAGACACTTTGATGCTTTTATCCCTTTTGAGTTATTCTTGTATAAGGTGTAAGTTGGTGGTCTAGTTTCATTTTTTGCATGTACCTGTCCAATTTTCCCAGCACTATTTATTGAAGAGGCTGTCTTTACTCCATTGCTTGCTCTTGCCTCCTTTGTTAAATATTAAGTGTATTGGCTTGGGTCAGTTTCTGGGTTCTCTGTCTGTTCTGTTGGTCTATATGCTTGATATTGTTCCAGGCTGTTCTAAGAGATGTATGGCAAACATATTGCTATGAGAGATGACTGGTACATCTCTTAGTACCAGGCTGTTTTGACTCCAGTGGCTTTGTAGTATAACTTAATATCCAGTATTGTGATCCCTCCACCTTTTTTCTTCTTTCTCAAGATTGCTGCGGGTAGTTGAGGTCTTTTTTTGTTGTTGTTGTTCCATATAAATTTTTGAAGAATTTGTTCTAGATCTGTGAAATATTCCATTGATATTTTAATAGGGATTGCTTTAAATCTGTAGATTGCTTTGGGTAGTATGGACATTTTAATGATGTTAATTCTACCAATACATTAACATAGTATATTCCTCCACTTGTTTATATCTTCTTCTATCTTTGAGCTGCAAGCTTTTTCCTATTGTGTTTTGTGCTATAAAATGTGCTAATTAACATTCATCTAGTTTTAGCTCCTACACCTATACACTATGACACTTCCCTTGGCTAATGATTGAAGGAGGGATAAAATATCTTTCACTTCCAGGATGAGCTGTGTAGCAGAAAATTGGCCATGACCCTGATGTTGGACATGCACCAACCTAGCTTTTCGGTGCTAGAGACAAGAAAGGGTTATTTTTCTAGGCAGTGATGCTAAAAAGAGACAAGTTTCCCATAATATAGTACAGTGAATTCTGAATTATGGCTTTCTTCTCTCCTCCCTCTGGCCAAATGTGAAAGATATCATTTGGCCTCTTGCAATTTCCACAAGGATTAAAGTACAAATCATATAGCCAAGGGACCCATTCATGCCAATAGAATAGAGTTAGTTAACCTTGACTGAAGTTAATTTTGCTACTGGAAATGGTAACAGGCAGGGGTGTGGAAGACAGATGCCAGTTAACACTATTCATTATCGCATATTTTGCCCCTTCTGTAATGTTTCAACAATTTTAAAGTAAAAAGGTTATGCCTTATTTACTGATAGATATTAGTCTATAACTTGCTCATCTCTCTTTACCTTTGGTATTTATATGATCACTAGGGGCCCAGTACACGAATTCATGCACCTTGAAAGGAACTTTGGGCCGAGAGGCTGTGGTGGGCAAAGGGGTGGGTCTCAGTCCATCTTCTGCGCCCCCGCCCAGCCCCTCCCGCTGCGGCCCCCAGTTCCCTGTCTGCTGGCAGCCCTGCTCCCACCGCTGCCGCTGCCACACACTGATGGTGCCAGCTCCACTTGCACCCACTGATGGCACAGAGAGATTGGGACCGGTGCCAGCAGTGGGTGTGAGAGGTGGCTGCCGGCCCCAATTGCCCCTCAGGAGCAGGGGTAGGTGGAGAAGCCCTGATGGGCGATCAGGCAATCAGGGCAGGCAGCCACTGCTTGCACTCACTGACAGTTCAGGGAGATCAGGGCCGGCACCAGGCACCAGCAGCAGGTGCAAGTGGCAGCTCTGGAGCCGGCAGCGGGTGCAAGTGCCAGGCAGGACCACAGCACAGGAGCAAAGAATTTTCAGTAACCACCAGAGGCTCACCAAGATTATAGCGGTCTAGCGCCCCCACTCACCTGCTCCACCATCCTGCCATGGCCAACACCCGCCATGTTCTGCGTGCACTTCCTGGTGGTCAGTGCGTGTCATAGCGACTGGTTGTTCGATTGTGCCACCATTTGGTCTATTTGCATATTAGCCTTTTATTATATAGGATTACCCAAATGTGATGGTATGATTCAAATTCAGCAACACTCGAATTTGCTAAACATTTGGGTGGTAATAAAAATATCAAAAGCACATCACTTTTCATTTCTATTATACTTTTCCAAGAAGGACAAGGATCTTGCAACATTTGATATTGGCTTAGGAATAATCTCATATAGTTCAGGTTTTCCTCAATAGACCAAACGGCTTTTTATATTTATATGTGATGTTATATGTTTTGGTAAATACCACTGTTAATTACTTGACTCTCTCTCTCTCTCTCTCTTTATTTGTTAAGTACATTTAGATACACATACTGTGCTCCTAACCAGTTTCTCCTCACACATTTGTAAATTGGAAGTAGAAGAGAAATTACAATGTGCATTTGAAAGGGGCAGGATGATTTTGTGTTTTCTCTTCCTCTGACCTGACTTGAATGCACCGTCAAGCTGATCGCTCCTGGTGCGGTTGGAACGGCCCAGGTGTGGAGCCTCCACCAGATTTCTGCCCTGCTGGTTCCATGAAATGTTGCTGTTGTAAGGCTTATGGTGAGATTCTGTTGTCACGTGAGAAAACATTACATTAGAATAAGATTGTTTCCAAATGGTCACCAGGTTCAATCAGCCACTGTAAATGTAATATTTTAAATTTAATACAACTATCAAATATACAAACACAGAGGATAGGAAGCCACAATTTGAAACTGAGAAATTTAAAAAAAAAGTAAAATATATCTTCTTCATCAAATGAAATGCTTAAGTTTGGATAATTGGAGAACAGGTTTTTTGCAATTACATATTTTTCCAGGGAAAAATAAATCAAGGCATTTCATCCAGATCCCCCTATTCATTTCACCCGTGGTTGGGTGGGTCGGGCCCCTTGGACAGAGGCTGCAGTCCCCAGGTTATACAGGGACACAAAGCCACCAGGCAGGAGAACCGCTCAAATAAATTCTGCTTATTAAAGTGCTGAGATGATGATGCCTCTAAATTAAGGAGCAGAGTGAGAACCCTGTTGTGACTTTTGGTATTAAGAGAGAGAGATGTCATCTATTTTGTGTGATCTATTAGTGTTGTTAGAAAAATCAAATGAGATAATGTATCCACAATCTCTTTGAAAAGTGTTAAAAGCTACGGAAGGACACAGGGAGCCTGGTTGACCTACATTATACTAAGATCTTTGATTAGCTGAGCAGTTGACCACACGCTAACAAAGAGCCTGGACTATCATCAAATTCTGATAAAGGAGAGCTTATTGAAAGGATGGTTTTGTGTATTAAGTGTGATAAACCTGAAAGTGTTTTTTTAAGGTTTAAATTCTTGTGGTTGATGGGTAGGTTTTTTTGGGAAAGAGTAATTAATTTTATTGCTTAAGTATATAGAGTTGCAGCATTAGAAAGAAAAAGCTTTGAAATCTGACTTTTTTATAGTTTATTTTTAAATTAATATTTAATTTAAGTATAGTTGGTATATACTATTTCATTAGTTATATTAGTTTCAGATGTATAATATAGTGAGTTGACATTTTTATGTCTTACAATGTGATCACCCCACTAATTCTAATCATCATCTGTCACTCTACAAACATCCCCAATATTATTGACTAATATTCCCCTTCCCTTTTCACCCATCTCTTTCTCCCTTTCCCTTCCGGTAATCATCACTTTGGTCTCTGGATTTGTTTTGTTTTGATTTTTTGTTTGGTTGGTTGTGACTTTTCTTTCTGGGACGTGATTCCCATAATGTGTGATCTCAGTCAGGTTAATTAAGCTCTCTGAATCTGTGCAATAGAGTTAATAATATTTAATACATGATATCTTTGTGTAGATTGAATGATTTCACATAACATATAATGCTTAACATGTGTCTAGCAGTTAGTAAGCCTGAAGAAAACTTTAATTCCCTTCGCTAACAGTAATAATGTAGGTGAGTGTTGCAAAAAGTGCAGTCTTTGAACCAGTATTCTAATGTAATGTTTTCTCACACGACAACAGAATCTCACCATAAGCCTTTTAACTGGAGATTCCTGAGGCCTGTTCTAGACTTTCTACAGTTGGTCCTTGGAATATACTATTAAATAAACATTTTAGTTAATTCTTAAACTTACCACAATTGCAACTACTGATTTAGATAGAGCCTTGTGGTAGAGGCTAGTACGTGCTATGCTGGGTTGTTGAACTTGAGAATACAGGAGCTGAATTTGAAGTTAGACTGACCCAATAGCTGCATGCAAGTTTCAACTTTATACTAATTTTTTTTTGCTTTATTGTCATTTGCTTCATCCCAAAGTCCAGAAAAGTCATTAAATATTATTTGAGGGGTCCTAGTAGGCAAAGGTTTTTGTGCTTTTACTGTACCTGCTTGCAATTTAACGTTAGATGCAGTTGCAAACAGAAAAGAACTTAATAAGAAATAAAGGGATATTGAATTTGACATATCAATAAATGAGTGTAAAATCAATAACCAGATTAACTGTGGTCAAATGAAGATTTGTCCTTTCCTTGCCAAAATGTCAAAGAGGCAAACAAAAATAAATCAAGCTCAATCACCAGCAAAGAATTGGACATACATTTTTAACACGTGTAAGCTAACTGTTGAGTCTATTTATTCTTGACACTTTTTAATATTTATTTCTAATCCTTTAAAATGGGTAAAATATGCTTAGGCTAAAAAAATGTCAATTTGACATTAATTAAATGCCTGAACCTTATCAAATGAATAAACTATTGAAATTGCAGAGAATATTAATGACATTTAATAGCCTGTTGAAAAGTATAGAAGTCAAACTCAAAAGCAGAGAAAGCAAGAATGATATTCATAAAGATCTGTCTGTGGAGAGGAGGTGTGTGTGTGGAGGGGGCAGTTGGAGGGACAGAGTGCCTCACGAATGAGGAACAGGTATATATTTATAGCAGCAGGAATTGAAATGTTCTCTGTAGAGGTCTGGAGTTAATGCATTATGTGAGCAAGATGTGTTTCTAAATTTCTTCTCTTTTGCAGCTTGCTGAAGTATCAAGGCCCTTTGACAGTTATCAGGAATACCTATTTTCTGTTCAAGAGGTTCTTTCCTGGCATGTAGTCAGCAGTAGAATTACCTTCAATGGTAATAGAAGTCTACAGCTCCTTTGAAACCTCTCTGTTCACCCATAATGTAAAGTTGCAAGTAGATGACTTTACCTGCTCTCCCCATTTTCACCAGCCTTTTTTTTTTTTATAAGAGAACTTGTTTGCCCACATGTTCTGGTGGATGCTTTCTAGCCAATAATCCAGATATCCGTAGATCTTTTCTCACTCGTTGATCAATAAGAGTATAGTCTTAGAGATATTAGCTCACACACAGATTGCTGTGGAATTGGATCACCAGAGTGCCTCTATTTCAGCTGAGTTCTTGATATTCTTGTGATTTTAGAAGAATCTCTTGATCTGGCAGGTGGTGGCCTCCTTCTAGGAATGTACAAATAACTTAGTATAAGCAAAAGTTCTAACAGTTTGGCATTAAGCCAATGGATAATTCATTCCTTAAGCATAAAACAACAGTTCTTACCCAATGTGCCAAGAAGTCTGCCAGGGTCAATTCAAAAAAAGGTCCCAGGCCAGAGAACAAGATGTTGGGTATTTCCAGATTTCTCTCAGTGTTTCTGATTTATTCCTTCAGGGATAGTTAGGGTTACCAAATCCCTGACTGTGCCTTTTATCCTGTGAAGTTTGTTAATGATGTCCCTTCTCTAAAATGACTCCATATCTAAAGTGTTCCCGTTTGGATGATAAATTATCTAATTATATGGCCACTGTTATCATGCCTTCCAAGTTACTTCCTTTGGGAAGCCTTTCTTGACCCTCGAGGGTGGACTAGATTCTCCTGTTGTACTCTCTTATAGCATTATGCATTTCTACTTCCTTGCTTTTATCATAATTATAAGTAATTTGGGGTAAGTATATTATACTTACTATATATTTTCCCTGCTAGAATATAAGCTATATAAGAATAGAATCTACATGATTCAGGGTGACATATTGATGCTTAGCAAGCATATAACAGGTGTTCAAAAATTATCTATTGACCCTCGCCGATGTGGCTCAGCAGTTGAGCATGGACCTATGATCTAGGAGATCACAGTTCGATTCCCGATTAGGGCACATGCCCAGGCTTGTGAGCTGGATCCCCAATAGGGGACATGCAGGAGGCAGCTGATCAATGTTCCTCTCTCAAAGATGTTTCTATGCCTCCCCTCTCTTTCTAAAAATCAATAAAATAAAATAAAATATTTAAAATGGTTTGCTGAACAAATGCATGCATATATCCTATGCCCTTTTCCAAGGCCAAGCCTGTTTCTCAACAAATGAGCCTACATGGTCATCTATGAAAAAGTAAATGCCATCTGCTGGTGCTGTGAGGAGGGGCCGGCCCTGCCCTTAACCCCTCTGGGTAGCTCCCCTAAAGGTGGGCTCTTAGGAGGCCAAGAGCAGAGGAAAATCCCCTTTAAAAACCACTAGAGAATCTGATGTCCATGTTTTTAGTGAAGGCCAGAGGCCACGGCACAAAGAGGCCTGCTGTTGAATCTGAGGAGACCGCCTGGCTTGGAGCTATGACTAAAGGATCACTTATTGGTCTTGACTCTGGTATTAGTGGCCTTGAACTTCTCCCACCTCACTAGCCTCCCTTCCCTGGCTCCCTACTTGAGTAGTCTCAAAAGAAGGGGTGAGAAAGGCAGTGGGGCTGTCATGAGGGATGAAGAGAAGCAGAATAGATCCCACTGGTACCTAACACCATAGATTTTATTTTTACCTCCTCTGTGCCCTCATGCTTCTCATCCACTTTATGCAGTTGTTTTGGGCAGGGGTATCATGGCCCCTGGGGAACTAAGTCCTTTCTTGGGTAACTTAGGTACCCTCCCATTTATGAGGACCACCTCCCAAGGTCATAAACTGTGAAGCTTGCCTTTTACCAGATACTTAAAATCCTTTGTTCTGGCAGTGAGGATCTGGCAAGGAAACCACAGCCCTGTTCCCCGTAATGAGAATGAAGAATCTTATCACAACTAAAATTAACTGGGCAATAAGAATAAATGCCAAGCTATGCCACACCAAGCTGATATAATTCCAACCAAATACTGATAAAATTGACATTTTAGTTAACATGTGCAGCCCTTTCTATTACAATTGCTATAATAATTTTGGAAATATTGAAAACAGTCCACAAAGCACCTGCTCATCCATTTCCTTGAATACCGAGGAAGCTAGACTAACTAGAATTCATTACACGAGATCATCTTTTACTTTCAGTACCTTGACTCTCAGCCTCATTCATATTCCAATTTCCAGAGTGTTGGCCAGCCTAGAAACACCTGACTTTGCAGTCATTTTCTTAGGTTAGTCCTAAAATACTAACGAATGTTCTATTTCTGTATAAATCAAAAATTAGTAGGCTGCTTCCACACAATGCCTGCAATCTTTATGAAATATGGAATGTTCAGTTAGCGATCTGCATCTTAAGGAATAGGGTATGTAGTAAAGATAGGCAATTCTAATATCGTTGACTGGAGATTGTGCAAGTATAACTGATAACAGATTTAAATGCAAGCACCATTAATGCAATACAGGGAAATCTATAAGATTTACCAAAGTCTAAAACCCAAATGATGGTGAACTTTATCTCTAGGCAAAGAATGAAGAGGGAAACATTTTTCAACTAGATAGGATATTCGCTCCTGTACGAGTCCCCAGAGTTCCTTGCCACTGGCTTCTTCTGGATCGATCACATTGTTCTAAATGAATGATGCTGTCAGGGCTTTAAAGAATGACAAGGAGTTCTGCAGTCAGGTCTGGATAGAATGAAAACGCCCCGGCAGCTTCCTTGGCTTCAGGGCAGCAGGATTACTTTTGCGCTGGAATTTTGAAATGATCAAAAGCTGTTTGACTGCATTTTCAATATGTTTATCAGAAAAAAAGCTGAAAGTGCAAGATGACTTCTGCAAGAAATTTGGAAGTTTAAATGGGTATCCGAACCCTCCGAAAGGAATCCGCTGCCGTTGAACATGACTCACGTTGCTCCCGCCAAGAAGCAGCCCTGCACTCTTCTTCCAGAATTATTTTTAACTAGCTTGGAAGTCATCCAGGTTTGCATCTCCCGAAAGCAATTTTGTAAATGTGAAAGGGGATAACTGGGTTCTGAGTCAAAAGACAGGTGCACCTGGATGTCTTTTGTACAGCTGTGAAAATCCACGGGATGGTCATCACTTATTCCACAGCGGAACAGCTTAAGTGTGAAATGCGGTTTCTTCCAATGGTGATGAAAGCCCAGCAAGACAGATCAAAGTTAAGCCAAGCAAATACATGCACCCATTTTCCTTTTTTTCTTCCTCAGAAAATAGCCAGACAATAACGTGAAAGATTTATGACCAGAAACGTGAGGGACAGCTGCATATTCCCAACAGAACTTACAGTGGCCACTTAAACCCGCTAAACAATGTGCAGGTTCACTTGAAATCTGTCATGAGATAAGATAAACTAGCTACTACTACCATACTGTGGTTGTTCAAATTTTATGAAACAAGGAAGTGGGAGGCTTTATGTTCAACAATGAAGGGAAAATGGGCAGAATCTATAATGGCAAGTATTTTGGATGATCCTTGCCTCTTAGTAAAAAACAAAAAAAGAATGAAAGAAAGAAAGAAAGAAAGAAAGAAAGAAAGAAAGAAAGAAAGAAAGAAAGAAAGAAAGAAAGAAAGAAAGAAAAGAAAAGAAAAGAAAAGAAAAGAAAAGAAATTATGTCTTTTCAGTCAGAACATTGGAGTTGTCTTCTGTTATCACTTTGAGATTAAAGATGTCCCAGACATTGAAAGCATTTATATTATACAAAACGTCAGTTTCATGTAAAATTTACACATCTGCTTAAATATCGTCAATATATATTCTTGAGGGAATTTAAATATTTAATAATGTTCTCAATTTGTCATAAACCACAACTAGTATATACAGTTGTCTGTGAAAATTTCCTTTAAAATCAGCATTCATCTTGAACAGTTTTCAGAAGAATCGGTTATCAATTGGAGAATCTCTAGTTGCTCTCAAGATTGTTATCAGTTAGCTAAAATCATTGGTAATGTGAGTCTCCCTGCCATTAACAGAAATATTCACTAATCTTTTGGATTAAAAAAATATATATATCAGAATGTGAACCATGAACCATGTGATTTTTGCCTTAAAGGTTTTCTCAAAGTCAAAACAGGAAATGAATAAATAACTCAGCAGGTAGATTCATCAAAAGAAAAATAAAAAGAACCCCTGCAGTTAGGAGACTATGTTGTTAGTTAGAAAAAGAGAACACTAAGGTTATTTAAACAATGGAATTGCATTTTAAAGATTGACAAAGAAATGCAGAAGATAGCAATCTACTTGCATAGGCTTTAAAAAACAAGCAAACCAAACAAGAACCTCAGGGTAGTGGGGTCTATGGAGACCAAGATGGACTTCAGCAGTTGGAAGATTGACTGGGACCAAAGAGAATTTGGGGTCACTGATCTAGTCCTCTACCATTAAATGATTTAATGGCTCCGTTAGTCTGTCTTTTCTGTGACTTTTCTACTTTTTCTTTGACTAATTGACTTCTATATCTCTAGTTTGAATTTATAGGAGAGATATCATTAGATTTAGTTGTTTATTTGTTTAAGCATCTTTCTGTCTGTTTAGATCTTTGATAGGTGGGCACATTATAGCAAAGGCCAGCCTGTATAAGGACATTCCTTGTCTTTTTTTTTTCCTTCTTTTTTTAATCTTTATTGTTGAAAGTATTCCCCCCTCTTTTTTTCCCCCAATGACCCCTTCTTGCCCACACCTCCACTGCCCCTGCTCCCGGACCCCAGGCCTTCATCACACTATTGTCTGTGTCCATGGGTTATGCATATATGCATACAAGTTCTTTGGTTGATCTCTTTCCACCCTCCCACCCACCCCTGCCTTCCCTCTGACATTCAGCAGTCTGTTCCATGCTTCTATGTCTCTAGATCTATTTTGTTCATTAATTTATTTTGTTCATTAGGTTCCCCATATGAGTGAGATCATGTGATACTTGTCTTTCTCTGACTGACTAATTTCACTTAGCATAATACTTTCCAGGTCCCTCTATGCTGTCTCAAAGGGTAAGAGATACTTTTTTAACTGCTGCATAGTATTCCATGGCATAAATGTACCACAGCTTTTTTATCCTTGGGTCAGGTGACCCACAGGCTGACCAACTGTGGCCAGGGGGTATGGCAACTAGCAGTCCACTCATGTAGATGGAGGCACTTTGAAGTAAATCCTATCTAATAAAAGAGTAATATGCTAATTGACCATCACTCCAACACACAAGATGGCTGCCCCCATGTGTTCAAAGATGGCTGCACCCATGTGGACACAAGATGGCCGCCACAAGATGGCCAGCAGGGGAGGGCAGTTGGGAGGGACCAGGCCTGCAAGGGAGGGCAGTTGGGGGCAATCAAGCCTGCAGGGAAGGGCAGTTAGGGGGGGCCCAGGCCTGCAGGGAAGAGCAGTTAGGGGTGACCAGGCCTGCAGGGGAGGGCAGGTAGGGGCAATCAGGCTGGCAGGGGAGCAGTTAGGCACCAATCAGGCTGGCAGGGGAGTGGTTAGGGGGTGATCAGGCTGGCAGGCAGAAGCGGTTAGGGGCAATCAGGAAGGCAGGCAGGAGAGCTGTTGGGAGCCAGCAGTCCTGGATTGTGAGAGGGATGTCCAACTGCCCGTTTAGTCCCGATCCCCCTAAACCGGCAGTTGGACATCCCTCGAGGGAACCCAGATTGGAGAGGGTGCAGGCTGGGCTGAGGGACACACACCCCCGTGCACGAATTTCGTGCACTGGGCCTCTAGTGTTATAATGAGGAGGAGTGACAAATATTCTGAGGCTTACTTATCTAAACTCTCCCCCCCCCCCCCACCCAAATGATTTAAGAAAAACATTATATGTGGAAAGTTAAAAATAATTCAGTTCCATAGTTTAGGAGATTTTAAGTAATTTGAAATAATGAAGGTTATGATATACTTTGCGGTTTGGTATAAAGGAAGCATTGTTGCTGTCATATTTATTGGGCACTTACCAGGTACCAGACACTTCGCTAAATATTTTCATGCATTATCACTAAGTCCTGACGATAAAGCATTCAAATGCTTTGAAAGGTTTAATATAACTATTGATACTATCATTCTGATTAAGTTTAATCTATTATAAGCAATGGAATTGGATTTGTTACTTTAAATAAAATTGACAACACATGGACCAATTAAGGAGTTAGAAGTTTAGACCATTAGAGCTATGATTCAAAGTCTGGTAAAACATAAATTTTTGTCTTATTTTCTATTATAATTAATATATTGTCAAAAAGGCAGTTTGATATCAACTAGATGATTATTTATTCAATTATGAGTTGCAGTAGATGTATGCTAAAATTAGCAATTGCTTGGGAGAGTTATGCTTAATATATATCTATATATACATTTTTAAATAGATTTATTATTGTTGATAGTATTATGGATATCTCCTATTTTCTCTCACTTTCCCCTCTCCTCCCAGCCTCTACGTGCCTCCCCAGGTCTTCACCACCCTGTTGCCCATGTCCATGAGCCATGCATATGAGTATATAAGTTCTTTGGTTTATCCATTATTCATTTGCATCACTTTAGGCAAGTAATTTCACCTCTTGGAAACTAATTTCTTTAGCTGTAAAAATAATAAATTTCTATCTTCATAACTCACAGTTTTTGGTGAAAACAGATGAAAAAATTATAATTACAAAGTTCTATAAATTGTAATATTATACCTATTAATAAGCCCCATTAATTTTGATAGGAAAGCCAGTTTTTTTTTTATTCTTCTTATTAGTATTAACCTTGAGATTAACAAGTTAGGTTTTGAAACATTATAATTAATTGTGAATAATAATGAGAAAGAAGTAAAGAAAATGAAATAGTAGAAACTTAAAATATCAATATAAGGCAAATGCTCTCATTTAAACATATAAATTAGCCCCCAAATCATAAAGATTTAGAATGATGAAAACAATATGGTTATATTATTTGATATAGTTTTCTAATATAACACTTTAAGGTTCTTTTCCAAAATAAAATAATGATTTATCAATTCAATTTTCAATTGTTTAACTTCTAAATTAAAGCCTTAAAAATCTTTATTTTAAATATTTTTACAAGTGCTCTGTAGTATCCAGATCTAATAATCTTCTCCATGTTCATTTTTTTATTTTTTTAAGGTGACACAATCCTTCTCCCTTAGAAATAAGAATTATTATAAAGGAAACTTGCCAAAAGACTTGGCCCAATTTGAACCATAAAAAGGGTAGTTTGGAAACAGTTCAAAGGGACTATATTTGGATTAGCAGAAATCTTTTATAATCCACTTTATATCCACAGTAGTATACTAGTAAGAGAGTGTATGCCATTCTATAGGTAGGAGATAAAGGAGTGAATGATCACCAACTCTCTTCTAGAATCTGATCCAGTTTACACATTTCTACAACCATTAAATTTCCCATTTATAAGTTACTATAGCACAGCCAGGCTTGTCAACATTGAAATCCATCAGAACCACAAGAATTTATATAAATTACATATATACAACTCAGAGTTTGCTCTTATAGATACCTCTTAGTCTACTCATATTATTGCTTTATTTTATTTTATATGATGGCAACGCTTAAAATTTAGATTCCCGAGTTTACCACCTAGCAGCTATATGACCTTAGACAAGTTTCTTATTTATTGTGTTTCTATTTTCTTATCCCCTAAAATGGGTTACTATATCTTGCCGTTCTGTCTATAGGATTAAAGTGGTTATTCTGTTATCTATGTTAAATCCTTAACATGAAGCCTGACATAGTGGACCTCACCTATAGTTAGCCATCCTCACTGTTGCATAGCTCTGATCTGAATTAAATCGACATTTAACTTTCTCTACTAGTAAATATTCTTTTAGGTGGATTCTTACAGTAATGACCTTCATGTCACTCCACTCTATCTACACAAAGGCCTATTTGAGCAACTGATTGATCACCAAAACAGATCTGATATGAAACATGCTCAAGCAGACTGTAACACATAAACAAGTTCTATAGAAAATGACATTAGCACCCAGCCTGTGTGGTTCAGTGGTTGAATGTTGACCTATAAACTAGGAGGTCACTGGGTTGTGGGCCACATCCCAGGTGCGGGGCATGCAGGAGGCAGCCTATCAATGAATCTCTCTCATCATTGATGTTTCTGTCTCTTTCTCCCTCTCCCTTCCTCTCTGAAATCAATAAAAATATAATTTTTAAAAAAGACAATGACAATGACATCTCTCTCTCTCTCTCTCTCTCTCTCTCTCTCTCTCTATCTCTCTCTCTCTCTCTCTCTCTCTCTCTCTCTCTCTCTCACACACACACACACACACACACACACACACAACACCTTTTTTAAAATCTGAAATAAAACTTTTAGGATAAGATTGTTCCTTCTCTTAATTGTCATCCTGATACTTACAATCACATAGTTCAGAAATCATTTACATTTATGCGTAGCAGCAGCCATCAAAAAACAATTACCTGGTTTCATTAAACATATTCCAACTTCATGACAGGTACATTTTAGTTTTGGTCCCCACCCCAACCCCACCTCTTTCTATTAAAAAATGTATTTGCTTTTTCTCAGTTGATTTCCCCAAGCTATAGACATTCTTAGAACTGTTTGTCCTTGGGAAGACTTAGCCCTGTCATTATTTTGCTTTGCTATAAATTCTGCCTTATTTACAATTTAAATGAAATAAGCAATCTTAACAGTAATAGAGTGCTTTACCAAAACATAAGCTCTTTTTTTTTTTTTGGTAGGTTTTAGTTTTTTTTTCCTCCCACTGGAGATTTAGCTATTATCTCTTGTTCATACCTTGTTATTAAGGAGTATGGAAAGAGTAATTCAAAAAGGACATTTTTATAGAGTCTTTTAGTCAGAAATAATAGAGAATTCTGAAAATGTATTTGTGTGTGATTGTTTTTAACGTTAGGGAAACAATGATGACACTGACAATGAGTAAATATTATTTTTCTGTTATATGTTGCCGTAAAAGAATGTCCAATTAAAGAAGCAAAATATATTGGCCACTTTTATTTTTTAATTTTCATGAACGCATCTGAGGAGTTAGTTAAAAAACAAATAATCATACAATATAAATACAGCAATGTGTGATCTCTTGGCTAAGAGAAATTTTAAAATATCAAGGCCATATGATGAAATATTGTTTTAAATCTTTCAGTCTGAGCTATGGAGGCCAAAACATTATAAATTCAAGAAAAGTTATGTATACAATTACATGCATAAAGAAAATTTTCCCTATTATTGAGTTATATTGAGATGAGCTATGTAGCTTTGTGAAGTTTATAAAAGAGAAATGAGCTATTTATGTCATTCTTCTTTCTTTAAATTATATATATATTATAATTATATATATACATATACATATATGTATATATATAATTTCAGAGAGGAAGGGAGAAGAGAGATATAGAAACATCAAGGATGAGAGAGAATCATTAGAATCATTGATTGGCTGCCTCCTGCAGGCCCCACACTGGGGATCAAGTCCTCAACCCAGGCATGTTCTCTGACTGGGAACTGAACCGTGACCTCCTGGTTCATAGGTCAACACTCAACCACTGAGCCATGCTGGTGTGGCTATGTCACTCTTTCAGATATGCCTTTTTCTCTGTGTTTTATCCATTCTGAATACTATTTACTATTTTTTACTACAATGTTCTTTAAGAAAAACATTTTTACCAACAGTATGGTTCATGAAAACGATCTAAAGGATGTTCATGTATGTTATTTGGGAAAAGACATTCTATGTGCAGATATATTTAGGAAACACTGGTTTAGACAAAGTTATACTCACTACTTAGAGCTTTTTAGATAATAAGGGACATGGTGAATTTCTAAAAACATGTAACATTTCTAGAATTCACTTGATCATATAATGCCTTTTCCTCAGAATACCTTTAGTTCTGATTTCCAATGAAATTATATTTTCAGAAATCAACTTGAAGAAGTCTGGCTTTATAATGATCATTTTGTCATTGGTGTATAGTTAAAGATAAACAAATTATTAACCAATGCATATTTCATAGTGAATATTTATCAAATAGATGAAAAAACAACTATGACCAAGCACTGGGATCCTTTCAGGGACTCAGTATGAATAGTCACTATAGTAATTCCGGTTGGGAAGACATACAAGTACATTTCCAGACGTAACTGGAAAAGTACAGAAGAGAGCAAAGAGTAGGAGAAAATGTTTTCTACCCTTAAGGTTATTTGTTTGTTTGTTTATTTGTTTTACCTGTTAGAGGCATCCAGGCATTGAGGAGAAATTGATGATATCATGTTCTACAAACGTTGAATGGATGGATGGATGAGATAAGTCCTAAGAACCTTTCAATCTAATGATTTATGTGCATAAAACTGACATAGAATATTGCATGACTGTAGGCAATCAAGTGCTAAGAAAGGAAATAAGGCATAGTAGAAATAGAATATGATTTGGAGAAACACAGACTCCAAATTGTTAGTACAAAGCCAGGCAAAAGATTTAACTTTCCTGAGCCTCAGCATCCTAATCTGTAAAATAGTCCTAAGAACTGTATTCCTCTATGACAGTTAAATGAGGTAAATGATGTACTGGGGCAGTATGATATATATTCGTGACTTTCAGATCATCTTGGAGGCATATACTCCAAGGGTTATAGGAGTTTCATGTTAAACTATTCTGAAAGAGGACTAGTATAGATGTTATGTTTAAAATTAATCATGGGGTAGAATAGTCGGTAAAGTTTGTTCCCACATGTCTTAAAAAGACAATTCATGTACGTTTTTGTTTGTATATGCCGGAAGCAATTCTGGAAGTATCAACATAATGACAACACAACAACAGCCATTACCTTTGAAGGTGGTGATGGTTTGGAAGGAACTGGACAAATAGAGGAGACAAATGGGAAAGAGACTTTTCTTTCTATATTCTAATTTTTGTAGATGATGAAAATATTATCTATTAAAAATAGAGAAGTTAAGATGAATAAATGTTAACTTCTAAGGACAGGTTCTAGGGAGGACTACAGTTTACTTCTCTCTGTGGTATGCTGGGAAGACCACCTTTTGGACAATTAAAGAAATTTAAAACACATCCTGAGTTCTTCCTCCTTGCTCTTTAGACATCTATTGGTCTAGGTATCAAAATAAAAACGTATCCTCACATTTTTCTCTGAAGAGACTGCACAATCAATAAATACAATCTTTATTTCTTTACTCCAAGATATGCCCTACCAAAATGACATACAGTCGGAACAAAATCCATTTTATTAGCACTTAGTTAATGGTCTGTCCTGTAGAAGGATTCCAAGGACTTTCACCTTGATGCTATTATTACTGGTCCTACAAGGTCACAGAAACTGAGTTTAATGGCATCAAAGAGATGGTTTAAATTTAGGACACCTGGAGAGCATGTCATCTTTTATCTTATTTTTTTTTCCCCCTCAACTTCTCTTCTTTGTTTTGGCCTTACCATTTGCAGAGTGTCTTGTCCAGAAAAATTACCATTGGCCTGACAAAGGATACAGGCTAGTCGATAGTGATTTCATATAAATTAAATGGAAGAGTTGTGCTCCATCACTTTGACAACTAAATTACATGAAACTCAGCTGGAGATAGGTGCTGCTTACTTTTTTAAGTGGAGCTGCTGGTGAAACAGTTCCATTTGACACTATTAACAATTCAGATGGCTTCAGGTTTGAACATCCTTTTGGGCACACTTTTAACTTTATTGACCCAAAAGTTTAAGCATAAAGTTTCATACAATAACCTGGCAAACAGGCCCTTCTCATAGGACAAGCATACATTTAGAACCAATAAGGGAAACAAAACATTAAAAGTGACTATTCATTACAGTTTTTACTCAGTCTTTAATCATACAAGCATGTCTACTGTGTGCATAATTTGTATGCTAAGGAGGCAGCAGGGCAAGCAAAAAGAGTGAGGTATATGGAGTTTAAAGGATACTGGTTGTGTTTTGTGTGTGCTATAAGAATATTTGCATTTAACGTACCATAGATGCTGTATTAGTTTCCTGTCATTACTATAAAAATCTCAACAGATGGCTTAAAACACCACAAACTTATTACCTTACACTTCTTTAGGTCAGAAGTCTAGATACAGTGTGTTGAGGCTGAGTCTTCTGCTTAGGCCAAAATGAAGGCGTAGGGAGGGCTGCATTCCTTTTTGGAGGCTCTAAGGATAATCTGCTTCCAAGCCAATTCAAGGTTTTAGGTTGAATTCAGTACCTTGGGTCTGAAGGACTGAGGTCCCGTTTCCTTTCTGGCTGTCAGCAATAGGGTGGGTTTTGCCCTCTTTCTCTCTCATGGTGCCTTTCCCCCTGCCCCCATAGGAATATCAAGTCCTGTTGATGGTTCAGTGCTCTCTGATTCCCCTTCTGGACATCTCTCCTGCTTGCAGACAAAGTTCTCTGCTTTTAAGGACTCATGTAATTAGATTGGGCCACCTCAGATAGTTCAGGATAAAATCCCTATTTTAAGGTCTATAATCTTAATTACAAAATCCCTTTCGCCATGTAAAGAAATATTGACAGGATCCAGGGATTAGGGTGTGGACATCTTTGGTGGAGGTGGTGGTGAGAATTCTGCCTACTACAGGTAGTAAATCCCCAAAGAAACAAGTTGTAAATAGTATACTGCAATTCTGTAATTTGGGGTGGAGATGTAATTTAGTGTTGTTCCAATTTAATCTTTATTGTCCCGTGCTCTAGGTTTTAAGATAAGAGACTTTACTGAGGGCAAAGTTTCATTTTCCTTTTGTGTTGTCTGCATGGTACACACCGGCTTCACTATTATTATCTGTGAAAGATCACTAGTTCCTACCCCCAAAGAGGTTTATAGGAAATTTGGGAAGATAAGTAACAATACAAGTCAATGAGTGATAAAGGTATGTATACAGAGAACTTTTGGTGCTAGAGCTGTGGGGCAGATTTCTTAGAAAAAGGAGTATTTTAGACAGTTTTCTCTGGTCTGCTTTACCACTCTGCCTTGGCTTTCCTTGTCTTCCATATACCTAACCATTGCCTTCTTTACCAAATTATGATCTAGCTGAGTGTAGAGGCATGTTTAAAGAGTTTTATGGACCCGTTTTCCCATTTCTAACTCTCCATCAAAATAGTGCTTACTTTGGGCACTGCTTTTTCCTTATGCATAAGAAAGGAGATTTGTAAAACTATTGGTCATTCGGGTGAAGTAAGGGGTTGAGTACAGTTTATTTCTCATTATTATCTCATATGTATAGAACATTTTATGGTCTTCAAAGCTTTACCTTTTATACTGTCTTTTAAAATCTCCATTCAGTCTGGTTAGGCTTATCTCACTCTGACTTTTTTGAACATTAGGAAAACTGAAGCTTGGGAAATCAGTGCACAAAGTCATATGGCCAAAAAGTGATGTCTAGATCTAATTGTCTTCAACTTTTCCCACTATATCATTTTGACTTTTATTACTATGTAATAAAACATAATGGTTAATAAATTTTATTATTTCAAATTCTGTTTGTGGTGGTGTTTTTTCCCTTGATTTTGTTTATTGTGGTTTTTTTTAACCATCACCCAAGGATTTTTTTTTAAAATTGATTTTAGACAGAAAGGAAGGGAGAGAGAAAAAGAAAGAGAAAAGAGAGAGAGAGAGAGAAAGTGAGAGAGTGAGAGAAACATCAATTGGTTGCCTGCCATATCAGGATTGAACCTGCAACCCAGCCATTGCCCTGACTGGTAATCGAACCCCCAACCCTTTTGGTTCATTGGATGATGTTCATCTAACTGACTCACCCTCTGAGCTCTGTTTCTTTTATTGTACAAATGTTTGCCTTAATTTTACTCTAACATAATTATGTAATTAAATTATTACTTGGAGGGAGGAATTCAATCATTTGGCCAGTCCTCCCAGGGAAAAGCAAGGGGGAGCTGGTCTAATCTCCTTGTCAACTGGATCTTTGGATAAATAGACTAATGGTATTTGCTCAAAGGAGGATATTTATGTCTACCCTTTGCAGGATGTCCCTGGTTGAAGATTTTCTATACTAATGAGTAGAATACAGGATCTATGAGGCAGGGCTGCCTCAGGCATTTCCCATTCACGATGGGGTACAAAATGCTTCATCTGAACTCCTCAATTGCTTATCTCCGTGAAATTGCTCAGCAAAGCTTGATACTGGGTAAGATCTTTAGTTCACATGAGTCTGATTTAACATTCTGAATTTGGCATTTGTCAGTGATAATACAGTAATTTATTCTGAAGGAATCTCAAGTAGAAACCTCTGAGCTAAGAAGCCATTTTGTTTCCTTTGCCCTTATCTAAACTGAAATGTTACTGACACAGTATGTTGGTAAATAGCCTCCCCGTTGAATTGGTGAAATCAAAGTGACCCTTTTAGGCAGTGAAAATGCTTGACTTGATTTCAGTCGTTATAAATCAAAATTAAGCCTAGGAAACTGGACCCAAAAATAGCTGTAGACAAACCCAGCTGCTGTTGTTCTAAAGGCACTGTCAGACTAATTTGCATGGAGGTGATGTGGCTGTGAAATAAGGGAATTCTCTTTCTGCCCAGTTCGGAGCAGTCACCAGGACTTAACGTACCCAATGGGGAGAGAAACCAGCAGTTAATTTTTTAAAAGTCAGGAAAGGTTGTACTGCTAAAATGACAAATAAAATCTTTACTTTCATAGTGGTCGTTTTTGTTTCACAGAACATTTTCTTCTGGATTATATAAGATGATTGGAGATAAAAGAAATATCTGATTTTACCTCAAAATCAATAAGATAAGACAAAGAATGTAACCCTTCTCCTAATCAAATTAATTGGTTTGTCCTTTGGTGGAATTTTTTCCCTCTACCTTGAAGTTAACCAAATAAAATGATGCTTCTTAGATTTTTGACTTTGTAAAAAGAAAAGACAAATCAGTCATCTTGAGTTTTCAATTTTAAATAGACAATCCTCAGGCTTAGAAATAATAACTGCAATAAACAGATAAAGAATGTTATGACCCGGCTGGTGTGGCTCGGTGGTTGAGTATCCACACAGGAACCAAGCCATCTCTGTTCCATTCTTACTCAGGACACATGCCCTGGTTGGGGGACTGCATCCCCAGTAGGAGGCGTGCAGGAAACAGCTGATCTATGATGTTTCTTTTTCGTTGATGTTTCTATCCCTCTTCCTTCCTCTCTCTCTAAAATGAATAAAAACATTTTTTAAAAGAATGTTATGAAAGGATACAATGAAAGACATATTTCAAGGTTTTTTGTTACTTATATCAATTGTTCATTTGTAATATGTGGCTTAGAAGTTGACTCAGGTTATGGTTTAATATTTTTGTTCTCTTTCCTTTGAATTTTTGCCTTTAAAACGTGTGTTCTTCTGTGATATGAAAACCCTTACCCCATCAGCATCTAGTCCAGTGTCAGCCTTTAGCAGTTTGGGGGGAGGGAGCCTGGCAAACAGTAAGTTCCCCGACTTTGCGTGGAACAGGTATTTTTCTGTTCCACCCATGAATGATGGTGGCCCTGCCACTGATCATTTGGCACAACCCATTTACAAGAATTCACTACAAGTTTTGTGTATTTCCCAGAGTGAAGTTTATATTAAACAGGAAACTCCTAGATCGTCAGATTAGGACTCAGGGTCAGTATTCACAAAATGAACATTTTGACCGGCAGATGAAGGAATGGTGATAGATAGTGGGTCTTATGTGTTATGCTAACATGAGAAAGCTGACAAGGACAGATTAGAAGTGGTGTGAATAATTGTTTAAATGCAGCACTGACAGTGACTCATACTACCCAAAACGGGGGCGGGGGGTGGGGGAAAGAAAACCCTCACCTTAATTTTTAGTCTTTGGTCATCTTTACTGGCAAGTCCAATGAGATTGATTACAAAAATAGCTGTATGTTGATGGATCATAAAGTAAACAGGGACAAAATCACGGTGAATGAGTGATTTTAGATTCTCTGAGTTATGTCATATTTGGGTGCGGCCCTTCACACTCTGATTAGAATTTTAAACATGTCTGGGAATTAAGAAGAAATAGAAGCTATGAAAACAAGATCTCCACAGAGTAGCTTCTTCGGCAGACTGGAATGCTTTGACCTTGAAAAGATACATCCAGAACAAGCTAAAAACAGCACATAATATTACTGCTAACATACTATGCATAGCATGCTATTGTGTCACAGAGGAACAATAAAAAGAAACATCCAGAAAATTAAAAAAGGATTATGTTTAAAATAGGATGATATAATGATGCACTTTTTAATACTATTCAAAAGCACTTTTATTCCATTTATGAAATAGAGCCTGCTTTTCTCATGGAGGACCATTTAGGTAAATATGTTGCAAAATAAATGTTCTATAAATATTTTTGTCAACTAAACTTACTTGGAAAATTAAAGAGGAAGGGGGAATTAGTAAAGATTAGCTAGAATCTCTTTCTTTTTTAGTGATCTCAAGTTATTAGAATTTGATATATTTTTCTTGGTTTTCACACCCAGATATATCCCCCAAAGTCAACCTGAATTACTACAGGATATAAATGAAAGTCTTTTCTGATGAGTATAGGTAACTTCCCTTTAGATAGCTTCAAATTTATATAGAAGTAAAACTAAGTACATTTTGGAAGATTTTGCAAATGAAGAGTCTGTCTTCTTCATAGGGAACGGGAGCTGTGGGCTATTGTTATAGTTCAGAGCGAGAAACCAAAAGGAGGGCTGTCCATGGCAGTAGCCCTGAGTCAGTCCGTGGGGTTTTATGGCCACAAGAAGATTGACTGACACCAAGGAGGGCTGTTAATGTGCGATGGGGCGAGTCCTGAAAGGAAGTGGGTGGGTGGGTGGCTTTTCAGTGTTTTTCTTTTCTGTCTTCTTTGGTTCCATCTGTCAGTTCTATAAAATGCAGTATTACTCTGCAGTGCGGAAGCAGCAACCCTGATTGTAAAAATAAAAAATAAACAAAGGCATTACAAATCTTTACAATGGCGTTTCAGAACAAAACCGGTCATGTGTATTGTTTCCACGTAAGAAAGTAAGACAGCTTTATCCTTCCTAATGAAATAAAAGGAGCATTTAAAGAGATTACATTTTTGTTCAGCTTCGATATTAAAAAAAAAACACCCTCATTTATTTGCATTGCTTTCAAAATATCTTATGAGATAACAAGATCAATCTGAATTGGTTAGCTCAAAGTGAAGCCTGTAAAAACGATTCTGAGAACATGCACTTCCGTTTCCATGTAATATAGTTACTCAAGTACCATACAGCCAGCCAAGCCCCGTCCTGTCTTCCTGAGATTTCCTTTCTGCACGTCAGACCGTTTATTCATTTTTTGTTTACTTTTATGCTAAGAAATTTCACTTCTGAAAATCACATGGTGTATGAAACCAACTATGCATGACTCTCCTCACATCTTTAAAGCCTCTCTGTATTTGCCTACAAAGATGGTGTGGCCATTGGAGATTTCTGTCACGCCTCCATCTAAAATGTAATCATTGATTTTTGAAGTATTGAAAGAAAATGCCTTTAGAAAAATGTCACCCCAATGCAGTGAGTGACTGCACCAGCATCCTAAATGACACACCTACCTTAATACATTTCATCCACCGTACCCGAAGAGGGCCAGATATTTCACACGGATAAGGCAGGGAACCTAGTTAAGTGATTCTCATGGCAAGAGGAAGAAAATGATGAGGGCTTTGATTAATTTAATATTTGGGTGTGTTTGAGAAAGAGAGAATCAGGAAACATACTTACATATTTATCTCCTTTGGTTTGTGCCACTTAGACCAAAAAAAATGATAGGTTTCAAGCCTAGAGTTTGATCAGATCTGTGCTGCAAGATGGCATTTAGGATGAGTGCTTCAGCACAGATATGTACTGTATTTCTACACAAATATATGTTTTCAAGGCCACTTAGTGACTGTGATATTGCCATAGGAAATTATATATAATGGTCTTCTTCTCTAGTTCCTTGCACAGTTCCTGAACCCCTTGGGATTTCCTGAGTGACAGGTGTGAGAAGAGTGACTCTGTTGTTAATAAAAAGCCCTTTTCAGCCCTAGCTGGTTTGGCTCAGGGGATAGAGCGTCAGCCTGCGAACTAAAGGGCACCGAGTTTGATTCTGGTCAAGGGCACATGCCCGGGTTGTGGGCTCAATCCCCAGTATGCGGCGTGCAGGAAGCAGCCAATCAATGATTCCCTTTCATCATTGATGTTTCTATCTCTTTCTCCCTCTCCCTTTCTCTCTGAAATCAATAACAGTGTGTGTGTGTGTGTGTGTGTGTGTGTGTGTGTGTGTGTGTATACTAGCATTCCCGTCGCAGGAAGAATCCTGCAATAGGGTTTCCTGCTGCACTCTACCCCGCCCCGCCTGCTCTCCTCCCTTCTCCCCCGCCCCACCTTCTCCACCAGCCCGCCTGCTCTCCTCCCTTCTCCCCCGCCCCACCTTCTCCACCAGCCCGCCTGCTCTCCTTCCTTCTCCCCTGACCCCACCTCCACTCCTCCCTTCTCCGCCAGCCCGCCTGCTCTCCTTCCTTCTCCCCCACCTCACCTTCACTCCTCCCTTCTCCTCCGCCCCGCTTGCTTGCTTCTCCGCAGCTTGGCTCCCTTCTGCAGCTCTTTACTTCTTTCTACGCTGTCTTGATATGCAAATTAACCACCATCTTGGTTGGGGTAATTTGCATACGTGTCCTGATTGGTTTGTGGGCGTGGCTTGGCTGGTGGGTGTGGCGAGGGTGCGGTCAATTTGCATATTTGTCTATTATTAGGATATCTATATCTATATCTATATCTATATCTATATCTATATCTATATCTATATCTATATATATATATATTAAAGTCCCTTTCAGCCTTACCTGTTTTATGCTAATGATATGACTCTAGGAAGATGGGATCTGGTTACCAGAGGAACCAACTATGTGATTACATGATTGGAACTCGTAGCATCACCTGCTGACCCTCTGTGGAGGGGAGAGGGGCGGGAGATTGAGTTCAATCACCACAGGCCAATAATTTCATCTATCATCGCTTCATAAGAAAACCTCCATAACAGCCCTAACAAAGGGGTTCAGAGAGTTTCCAGGTGAGTGAACGCATCACAGTGTTGGGAGGGTGGCACATCTGGAGGGAGAGACCTGGAAGCTCCACACCCCTTTCCATATACCTTGTCTCTTCCATTTGGCTGTCCTGGGTTACGTCCTTTATAGTGGATGGGTAATAGTAAGTAAAGTTCTTTCCAGAGTTCTGTGAGCTGTCCTACCAAATTACCAAACTTGAGAAGGGGCTTATGGGTCACAGAAGTCCAGGTAACACAAGTACAGTTGACAACCTGGGGCTAACATTTGGCATCTTGTGGGACTGAGCCCTTAACCTGTGGGGTTTGGTCTAACTCCTAGTATGTTGTGTCAGAATTGTAGGTCACCCTATTGGTGTCCAAAAAGTTGCAGAATTGGTTAGTGTAGGGACCCCTCCCTCCAATTTTGTGTTATAAGTGTTGGAAGTCAAGGAAACTGACAGTTCTTTTTTCTTTTCTGGGGGTGGGGTGGGATGACACATTATAATTCACTCTTGTCACACTCACTTTCATACCCAGGGATGTAATTGTGTGTGGCATCTCTGAGTAAGGAGCCAGAGAAATCCAGAGACTTGCAAATGCTTCCCTATTCCTCCCAAGTCTCACATGCAAGACTCTGAGGCTTCATGGTCTGATGCATGAGAGAATTCATCCATTCTGTTGCTTCTAAATGGTTTTTATTCTATACATAAAAAGCACCATCAGAATTTCATAGGTCTGTGTGCTGAATCATTCATAGCATAGACCATTGAATACATATTTATGAATGCCTGGAATATTCTGTTCTATAACACCACGCTTTTCATTGTGCTTTGCATTTCAGGTTATGCACAATTATCGACTAGCCTAGCAGCAAATTGTATCAGTTGGAAAGTTGAATTTGACCTAAAATTTTATGTAAAAATGCAATGTTAATATCACAGCATTCTGTTTGCTGTTGTTATTCAAAGTACAAACTGATGTGAATCCCCAAATGGCTTTATAAAGTTATTAGTCTTTGTTTCTTCATTTCAAAACAACTGTTTTTGTAGACAGTGCAATGGATAACAGTCTTGAATGTAATTCCATCCCTACATTGCACTCTCTTCTATGTACTTTTGGAGAATATAGAGAGCTTATTACTTACTAGAGAAGAGATCATATGGTGAACATTGCCACAACCACAGTGTGAAACCAAGCAACCATTCTATACTTAGAGACAAGATATAAACCGAGGACTTCTGGCTGGGGAATCTGGATAGCTTATTAGAGGATGTGATTTTGAGCTGGGTTTTGCTATACAGAGAATTTAAACAAAGGAGCCCATTTGTCTATATAGGCACGGCACTTAGAACATAATTGTCTTAGTCTATACAAGTGATTATCCATACTTATGTGTAGTTGTACCGATTGAAATCTGAGAGGCTGATGGAAATGTGAAACTGATTTTGTTTCCAAGTCTATTGTTTTTGTCAAGTTTCTAACATTTTGGGAAGAAGGGATAAAATGAGGGCTACAGAGATTATACACCTTTATTTATCTACAGTGATATTTTATTTTACCTTTATTTTGATGTAAAAGTCTGTAAATATTAAATCTAATTGATTGTTGATTCAAAAGGTTTTTATATGGATTTCAATGCAATGTCTTAGGATAAATTGATTACCCTGACTCATGTTCACATAACTTAGATCCAGTTGCAGAAAGTCCAACTATTAATAGTCAAGGGGTATACCTATTTATTTTTAAGTCTCAGAATGGAAAAGATTCTATTGCAATGTTGGGAGGATGCAGGCATCGCTTCGTGTGGTGAAAAGGAGCTGAAATACAAGCTGTCACTAAGAGGAAACCCCTGTGATTACCATCAGCAAGCCTGTGTTGTTTCCCTGTGGCCTTTGAGCTATGGGACTAATTGTATAATCAATGTTCTTCTACTGGATTTTACACTAATTTTACTGTTGAGAGTGTTTGGGACATGGAGGGCCATGCTGTTCAGCACATAGGCTGGCATTAAATAAAAACAGAAACACGTTCATTGTAATGCTGCAAAGAAGGTAGTCTCTGAGAAGGCAGGAATGCTATTTTCCATTGCTTTTATCTTTGAATCTGAAAAATATTTTTTTCAAATATATTTTTATTGATTTCAGAGAGGAATGGACAGGGAACAAAAGATAGAAACATCAATGGTGAGAGAATCATTGATTGGCTGACTCCCGCTTGCCCCCTACTGGAACCGCAACCTGGCCATGTGCCCCTGACTGGAACCGAACCCAGGACCCTTCAGTCCGCAGGCTGATGCTCTATCCACTGAGCCAAACCACCTAGGGCTGAATCTGAGAAATCTTTATTGATTACAAGTAAAGACCTGACAGCAACTGGGCCCTAGGGGTACAGGGACAGGCAAAGAAAATCCATTTCTACTTCCCACCCAGCCAAACACCACCCCATCTGTTCAAGAGAAGTGGAATCCCTTTAAAATGGCAAAGTTTTAAAGAACACAACGTGGAGTGCGTATGCGTAAATAACTGAGATCTGTATAGAGGAATCTGAAGGGAGGATTCTTGGTGCTAAGCCATCAAGATGAGGTCCTTCACAAACACATATGAGAATGGGTAAGGCTGTTTGAGCACAGGCCACTGGCATTTGGGGGAACCCATAGGCTATCCTCAGGGACAGCATTAGACACAAAGACAGAGACCTGGGCAGGGGTTCCTTGGGCATTACCTTAAAAGAGATGGAAGTGGAGCGGATAGTTTACTACATGTGAAAACACAGCTACTTCTGGGCTTTTCCTTTCCTAGATGACCTCCATCCCACCAGGCCAACACTCCTTTATAAGGGCTAATGATGCAGTTCCAAGATTCCAACAGGAAACTATACATTTTACCTGTTATTCTTGGATTTTAATTATTCTAGCGATTGCCCACAATCTCCATATGAAGAAGAATAGGGCATCTTCTAGTGGCCCATGGGATCTTTTGGCCTTCACAGTTTCCTGAAGGTTCAGATGAGGTTCCCAACCAATTCCTTTGCTTCCAGTAGGTCCCCTCAGCGCATCTTGCCAGCATCATGTCAAAAGGGTCTCTCTGTGGAGAAATACTTTGACACTAAATGCAGACATATTCTACCAATTCAGATAACAACTTCACCCTGGGGGTTGCTTGAATCTGAAATTAAGTGGAAAAGCTTCTGCATATCCAGGATGGTTTTCACAAAAACTCCACCTTAGAGACGTGCAGTTTATCTCTTAGCGCATCACTGTGAGCCTTATTGGCTTTTATTCAGCATGTCATTCTTAATGAGCCTGGTTTTCGTGTTTCCCAACCCACAACAGATTAGAAACAGCAAAGGAGAGGCTGGGAAGAGGCACAGTGGCAGCCACGGTGAACGCTTGGCCTTGAGGGAGGACAGAGGAAAATGATACAGTAGACATACAGGGAGCTGTATAACCATATGGCATCATCATGAATGCTCACCAAGATGACCCCTGAGTCATCAAAGATATAACAAGGATAATATTATGTTTAGAGATAGCTATGTGGGAAGGCAGGGAGCCAGTGGGTAATATATTTTATAAAGATTACCATCTAAAATCTGGGCCTTAAATGGGCAGAAGCTTTAGCTCCATGGAAAATTCAGTTCTCTAGAACTGCCCTTTCCCAGGAGATACCCAGGTAAATGAGGTGTTACTAATCTCATCTTTAAATACCCTACTGATTTCCTCCTACAGTTTGGCCATGAATGGCCTCACTGTTCACTGGTTTCCAGCAGTTACCTGAAATATAAACCTAACGCAAGTCTAATGAAAGCTGTTTTCTCCTTCCACTCAATGCTAGCCATTTTGAATTCTGAGTTGAAGCAATCGATAAGTCACATACCAACTAGTTAATTATGGAAATATTAAGAGTCTTGCATCCTCCTCCCAACACAGACTTCAGAGAACTGAATTGAGGGTTAAGTATAGGGTTTCATTTTTACCACACTCAACAAAAGAGCTGCTGGCACTCTGTGGACATTCATTTCCATTTACATGCATAATACAAAAGATGCCTGACCTAATCAGCCCATCACCGCGCATTCTGATGGATCTCTGGAGAGAGAGTCCTCCTCTCATTGACTTGGCAGCAGTCCCTCCCCGTGACCTTTAATGCTGTTGTACTCTGCCTAGGGAGGGACTGGAGATGTGGTGGACCCAGCAGAATCAGGCCTTTCGAAGAAATTGGATTTGAAAGCAGGATTTCGTTGGATGTTGCTTCTTACTTGTATTTTAATGTGGTTTTATGTAGCATTTTATGGAATGAGGTGGGAGGGGGGTTTGTTGTTGATTTTTAGGCTTTCATTGATCAAATAAGACAAGCAGCAGTATTTTCACAGGACCTGGAGCAAGTGGGCTAGTTATTTTTTTTCTGAGTCAGGCTAGCATTAGTTGTATAGTGGCATGATTCCCTTTCATCTGTATAAAGTAATGTTATTTTTCTCCACGGGAGCTCCTTTTAGAAAGGCCCAAGAAATGGGAAAGGGGATTTGATGTAATTTTCAGTTGCAGCCTCAACTAGTTACATATACGAGGGCAACAGTGGACTTTGGTCAATGAGACATTACAGCACCTCCAGGAAGCCTAAGCGGACAGGAATGCATTGTTTCCGTTCAGATTGAAATCTGAAACTGTTATAACATGGGCTGGTGTGATTTAAGCTCTGGATTATGGGATAGCCTGGTCCTTTCTTATTACTCTTTATATCTCCAGACCAGTAGCTCTTTCCTAACATAATTTGGAAACAGATTTTTTTTCTTAAAATGTTATATTGCTGGTATAGTATTAAATATATATTTAATAAATATAGAGAGGAAGGGAGAATGAGAGAGAGATAAAAACATCAATGATGAGAGAGAATCATTGATCGGCTGCCTCCTGCATGCTCCCTACTGGGGATCAAGCCCACAACCCAGGCATATGCCCTGACTGGGGCTCAAATCATGAACTCCTGGTTCACAGGTTGACGCTCAACCACTGAGCCATGCCGGCCAGGTGGCATAGTTCTTATAGTAGAGAGAAGCAAGCAGGGCCAAAACCCCTCAAAATAGTGAAATGGGTCATATTTGCCTATTATCTCAAGGCAGGCTGTTCTAGGTACTCACTCCCTACCCCAGTCTTTTTTTTCCTTTTCCGTAAATATCAGCCAACTCACACTCCATTTGGATTCTATTAAATCCAGCCCTGAAGAAACTAGCTCAAATACTGTTCTTTATAAGATGTAAGTGGCCAACAATATAAAGAAGGGGGTATCAGAATCCAGTGCCCGGCAGGTGATATAGACGAGTGAAGCTGGCTCGGTATAAAATGACTTGAAGGTACTGTCTGTGAGTTGGAGAATCAAACTCATGATTGAAATCCCCCTTATTTCTATTATGCAGGGAAGAAGACCTGATAAGGCTAGATATTTTGACTTCTTTAGAAAAATGAAATCTTAATTTTATTTGAAACTTAACATTTATAAATTTGGGCAACTACTTCGTTTTTTGTTTGTTTGGTTTTTGTTGTGTTTTTTTGTGTGTTTTTTTGTTTTGTTTTTTTGTTTGTTTGTTTGTTTGTTTGCACAAAGTTGGCAAAATCAAACACTCTGCAAGTTTCTAAACTCCAATTTAAATTCAAGATATCTTCTGGCATTTTTTTTCCCTAGAAGATGTGGAAGGTTATGAAGATTCAGCGTTAAGCCTGAAAGAATATATTTCTAGTTATGCAACTATGAACATCAGAAAGAGAGGAGGAAAGAATTTGGGAGGGATAAGGAGGAAATAGCTCTAAGCCCCAGAAATTAAACTTTAGAGAAACCTGTCTACTGTTAAGACTGTTTTAAGAAGCAATATTTGTATCTTGGGCTTTAACAAGCTTGAGTGTAGAAGAAAAGAACACAGCAGAGCAGACGCTAGGTGTGAAGGCCCTGGTGGTGACATTGGAAATACAGAGATGTTAAAACAAATCTGCTATGATTTTTCAAATGCAAAAGAAACATTGGGATTTAATGAGGCAAAGGACATAAGTTTATTCTTTCTACCTCTGCTTTTAGGTCAGAAATAAGAAAATGGAACAAGTCGTTCAATTACTATTTTAAATATGATACAGTCAGGATAAAACCAAGTTAGGAATATTCATTGTAAAATGGATTTGAAGAGAAGAGACTGGACTGAACTTAAGAGGTCCTATGCCAGTTGGAGGAGGTTAGAAATGGAGGAAAAGCACTGGAAATGAGGAATATTCCAAAAGGTAGTGATAAGACTTAGTGCCCAAATGAATATAAAGGATGAAAAGAATCAGATGACTCAGAGTTGTGAGGCCATAGCAATAGAGACAATACTGGTGTCAAGAAACAAGTTTGTATGACAGGAAATGATTAGAATGTGGGTTCTCTCAAGTTGTAAAGGGTATGGTCTCCAGATAGAAATGCCAGAAAGACCATGCAAAGAAGATAGTAACATGCAAGGGTATTGGGCAGTCCTCAGAGTGTGAGTTAAGCCCCAGAGATATTTTAACTTTAGAAATAAAGGTGAAAGCTAAGGGTTAGGTCTTGATTGCAGCAGCATTTACAGGATAAAGAATGAAAAAATGATATCAAGGAGAACAACCAATCTAGTAGAGGTGCAAGGATACGAATTAAAACAACAGCAACAACAATAATAATAATAAATCTTCTTTGAGTGAAGTGTTCGATTTCTGGAACATATAAAAACTGGTTTTATTCATCTTTGAGACAGAAAAAAACAACAAAATTAAATCAACTTATAAAAATTTGTAATTGATACTAATTCTTAGAACTCATACTTTGAAAAACAGTTGTCTTTTCCCATTTTTGTTGCTTTTATTAGTTAGTGGTCCAGTTCTCATGTAAAACCCAAAGTACAAGTTCTCTTATTCATCTTTTGTGCTTATTTGTCAACAGGGATGGGGGGAAACTTCCCAACATAAGAAAAATGTAATATATAAACCAAGAATTATATAATTTTGTAAAAACTAAACATGCTAATTCATTCTTATCCAAAATGAAGTGCAGGACACATGAAACAGAAAGTGGGATTTCCCATTTTTTCCTTGATAATTAAATATACAGGTAAGCTGGGGATCTGGGCAAAAGCCAGGTCTCTGAGTGTATCATAACCTGCATATTGACTTATATAAAATAACCCACAAAGTTGCTGAGGGCCTGTCATTATGTCTCAATTCCTGGCTGCCTTGAAGGCATAAAGAGATACTTGGGAAACAACTCAATGTTAGTAAAACAGAAACCCCCCAATACTATGCATTTTCTGGTTCAGTTTTTCTAAGCTTTCAAGAATGTATTTGTATGGAGTTATTTAAATTTGTCACACATTTAAGAGTTAATCTAAAAGTAAAATTATAAATGAGAGTTCAGCCCTCATTGTGAATTTCGTTTACTAATTAGCATGCTATATTATAGTTGGTGAGATTTGCTGTGGCAGTAGTAGTGGGTAACCTAGATAAACGAAAAGAACAGGAAATTGCAGGAAATGAGATACTTAGATGGATAGATGAGTCCATATAATAACTATCTGATGCCATTAGAGAAGATTGTCTTCCAAAATGAGTTTTCCAGATCTCTAATACTTTCCATTTTATGCAACAAAACTTCTCTTTTTCATTTTACCATCTTGAAAATAATACATACTTTCTACCTTGTTAAATGGGACCTGCTAACATAAGTTAACCTCTTTTTGATAACTCAAGGTCATCGTTATGAACATGAATCACTGTACTGTGCTATAATACAGTAATTCCTTGGGGTTGCTGAGGTGTGTAAAGCTGTTTGCTCTCATGCTAAGCTGCTATGCTTTCTAAGTTCCTATATCTATCTTTTGTAATTCGGTTTTTTAAATCCTCCTCTCTTATTAAGAGAGCAATTGCTTGTTGTTATCAGCAGTGCGCCTGCTTATTGAAGCCACTTCCATGCTAGCGCAACTGTTTGCTTCTGATCTGCTAGGCTGGAATGCCAAATAGCACAAAATTTTAAATTGTGTCAAAGATAAAGCTAAAACATTACAAAGGAGGTTCTAAAGAGCACTTCCATGGGCAAGGTGAATAGAGTTCTGTGAAGGAACTTAATAATAGTTATTTTAGATTCTAGATACTTTATTTGCATCCTGATTCTTATTTATACTAGTATTCCAGAGCTAGGTTTCAGAATAAACACTGTCAGGATAAGTTCGATCTGTGTTCAAAGCAACCCCAACTGGCCTCCTCTGTATTATCAAAGCATACCACACTTAGTAGGTCCTCAAAAGTTGATGACTAAATATATGTCTACTTATATAACTATATCTGTATGTAGACATATATTTAAAACTTGTGCATAAGTGTGTTACTATATATGAGGCTACATTATAAAGTTTTGAGATCACTCCCCCAAAAGTCTCATAACTAATATAGCTATTTAGGTCAATACAAATGTGTATAGGAGCTCTATCTTTTTAAAAAATCTTACTGTAGAAATTATTACATATGTCCCCATTTTTTCTCCCATTGACCCATTAAAGCCCACCCTTGCCCCCACCTCAGACCTCTACCACTCTATTGTCTCTGTACATGGGTTATGTATATCTACACTTAATAAAAGAGAAACATGCAAATTGACCGTACCTCTGCTATGCCCACAAGCCACACCCACCAGCCAGTCAGGAGCAAGTATGCAATTTAACCCAACCAAGATGGCTGTGGCCACAGAGCGAGCAGGAGGCTTGGGTTTCCCCAGCAATGGAGGAAGCCAAGCTTCCTGCCCTCTCTGGCCAGCCCTGGCATCCGCTCAAGGCTACAAAGTTTCAATTATAGAAGATAAATAAATCCCAGATACCAGGGCCTCTGCTTGGGTTGCTGGGGGGCATGACTGGCCTGCAAACCACCACAGGCCCCTCGCCCAGGCCGCCCCATGCCCCAAGGGAATGCCCACCCTGATCCGGGACACCCTTCAGGGAAAACCAGCCAGCCCCTACCCGTGCACCAGGCCTCTATCCTATCTAATAGAAGAGTAATATGCAAATTGGCCGTCACTCCAACACACAATATGGCTGCCCCCATGTGGTCAAAGATGGCTGCCCCCATGTCAACACAAGATGGCCGCCACAAGATGGCCAGCAGGGGAGGGCAGTTGGGAGGGACCAGGCCTGCAAAGGAGTGCAGTTGGGGGCAATCAAGCCCACAGGAAAGGGCAGTTGGGGGGGACCCAGGCCTATAGGGGAGGGCAGTTAGGGGTGACCAGGCCTGCAGGAGAGGGCAGTTAAGGGCAATCAGGCTGGCAGGGGAGCATTTATATATCAATCAGGCTGGCAGGGGAGTGGTTAGGGGGTGATCAGGCTGGCAGGCAGAAGCAGTTAGGGGCAATCAGCAAGGCAGGCAGGCGAGCAATTGGGAGCCAGCAGTCCTGTATTGTGACAGGGATGTCTGCTTGCCCGTTTAGGCCCGATCCTACCAGGGCAGTCAGACATCCCTTGAGGGGTCCCAGATTGGAGAGGGTGCAGTCTGGGCTGAGGGACACACACACACACACACACACACACACACACACACACACCCCGTGCATGAATTTCATGCACTGGGCCTCTAGTCTACACTAATAAAATAGAAAGATGCAAATTGACCATACCTCCTCAACGTCCACCAGCCAATCAGGAGTGAGCACGCAAATTAACCCCAAAAAATGGCGGGTTAATTTGCGTACACAGGCATGGAGTGAAGACTGAAGACTGAAGACTGAAGGCTCCACTGCGGCTGGAGCCAAGCCTGAAGGCTGAAGGCTTGTCTCCGCTGTGGCCTGGGTCCCGTGTGCTGGAGGAAAACCGGTGCTGGCAGCCAGGGGAAGGAAGGCCTATTGCATGGATCTTCGTGTAATGGGCCTCTAGTATGCATATAAGTTCTTTGGTTGATCTCTTTCCACCCACACTTTCTCTCCCAGATTTGACATATGAGCAATATCTTTTAAAATTACTCCTGCATTATTGAGATTGTGTAATTCCTTTCCTAGACCTTAAAACATGGTATGTACTTTTTTGAGGGGTATTTTATTTTTTCCATCACCATTTATCCCCTCTATGCCCTCTTCCACCTCCCGCACCTCCTCCACGCCCCCTACCCTCCCACAATCATCACGCTGTTGTCCATGTCCATGAGTTCTCTCTCTTTTTTTTCCAATATACTTTTGCATTGTGTCTTGCTGGACCCTTGGAAATATTAGCTACTGGAAATGGCATCCTATGTCAGCCTGTTGGAATGGGATGTAGTTGTCTACTGAAAATTAAAACAATATTGCATGTCACCATGACTTTTGTTTTACCCTTTCTGCCTCTGGACTGACACCAAGCTATAATACTGTTAAATGCTAAAAAACAGCATTGCTCTGTCTTTAGTGCTCTTACAGCACTAAATGCATGACTCCCCTAATACATTTTCTCCTCCCTTATTTAATCTCAATAAGCCAAGGAAATTTACCACCAGAATTGTGATAATGTTGCCATCATTCTGTGTTGAAAGTCAATTCTCACTTCTTTTAAAAGGTAAAAAGAGATTGGGGAGATTGGATGGTATAAGTGAACAAGAACAATTTAAAGATGGGTTGATTGTATATTATACTAAACTAGGGGCCCAGGTTGAGAGCGATCAGGGCTGGCGCCGGGCACTGGCAGCAGGTGCTCGCAGCAGCTCCGGTGCTGGCAGTGGGTGTGAGCACTGGGTGGGACCGCAGCGTGGGAACAAAGAATTTTCAGTAACCACCAGAGGTTTGCCTCATGACAGCAACCACGCCCCGCCTTGGCCTGGCACCTCTACTCACCTGCTCCACCAATCCACTGCAGCCGATGCCCAATGCCCGCCATGTTCCCCATGTGCCCCCTGGTGGTCAGTGCACGTCATAGCGACCAGTTATTCGGTTGTTCCACCATTCGGTCTATTTGCATATTAGCCTTTTATTATATAGGATGGTCTAAAGGTTTATGGAGATTTTCTTGAGAAAAACTATATGTTTTTTTGTGGGTTTTGGTGTTTTTTTTGTAGTAGAAAGATAAAGTCATTGTCTTAAGTTTAGGTAATTTGCTAGGGGCGTACCCATGGTCTCACATTGTTTGCAGGTAGTGATACAGTAGTAGGCCATTTTAGCACATGGAAAAGAGGAATTAACTAATCTAGGTGGAAATTTAAATCTGTAACTTTGGCACTGTGTCCTAAACCTACAAGTTGAAAGGCCTTGTATTTATTTCATGGCTAACAGCTGCCATTTATTGCCTTTCACCCTGTGTCAGGAACTGTGCCTTCTGCTTTATATACCATCTCATTTAATCCTCACAAAAGCTCTATAAATTGATATTATCAGTGCCTATTTATAAATGAGGCAACTTGACATAAAGAACAATAAAGTGTCATGCCCAGAATCACAGAGCTAATATGTCAGAACACAGTTTTAATTACTCCGCTGATTTCCAGCCATAATGTAAATGTGACCATATCCAATAAGTCAAATTTACATAAATACCATTGACTTAACATCAAACCATTTGCTTTGATTAGTCATAAACATGGCATGGCTGCCAAGTACCAATATTTATCACCATCAAATAGTTCAAAAAAGCAAAACTTCTGCTTCCCTTTTGTCTCCCAAGTCCTTATGGTTTGCTGGGTTCCAGGGGAGTTGTCATACTAGATTACATCTAGATTGAAGTTAGCTAATTTGTATTTAATAAGTTTTTCTTATCACTGTCTACAAGAACACACATTAATTAGTATTTACTGATGTGCTTGTTAATTCACATGTGCCTAAGTACAGTCACAGACCTAGGCAGCTTCTGTATGTTGTTCTTTCATGCCCACCTAAACTGCTATATTTAGGTTCCTTTTGCTCCTGTCCTCCAGGGCAGGACAGGCTGTTTAGCCCACTGCCTGGCCTGACACACAAAATAGGAGAATAAGACACAGACTACAAATTCTTTGTCCCTTGTAAGATTTAGTTGTCTATTAAGAAAAAAAAAAGAGGTCAAGGTCATTCCATTTTCACTTGGGCTAGTCTTCTGAACAAGTAATCTATGCTTCATAGACATTGGAAAGATAAGTAGTGATTAAAAAAAAAAAGTGGAGAACAGCACAGTTTTTGCACCTTATTTTTGTTTTCTTTCTTTTTTTTTTTTTTTGATGGTGGTGGTTTCACGCACTTAAATTTTGCAGATAATGTAAAGACCAGTTGCCCTGAGAGACCAACTTCACTGTTTTCTCATGTCTTGGCTGATGATGAAGCCCTTGGATTTGCAATAGGCAGTGGTAAAGATGCAGAGATATACACAAAGATAGATATTGGGATTACTTAATTTAAAAAACTAACCTGTTATTATTGTAATATTAGAAAATTTAGTGCTATATGATGTAATAACCTGCATCCTAAAGCAGGTCTCAGTGTTCTTAGTGGGAGATGACTGAGTGTTATTTTGCTCCTCGGTGTGGCCCATAGTCTCACACATTCCCTTTGAATCACTTGAAACACTATGTCTTGAGGGGCTAACACCACTAAAATAGACCTCATAAATGCCAATTAACTCTCCCCAATCCCTATTCTTCCACCTCTGCCTCCGACTTTCTCTCTTTTTATCATCATCATCATCATCATCATCATCATCATCATCATCATCACCATCATCACCACCACCACCATTATTCCAGGCATATCATATGGTACTGAGTTGGAACAGTAGAAGAGAAGAGAATATTCCCTGCACCAGCAACAAGCAGTAAAAAATGTCTCAATTAGAGAAGAGTACCATGTATGATTTAAAAGATTCTCTGGGAAAAGGGGCTCTAGGGTTAACTAGTCATCAGAGGTCCACATTAAAAAGATACTAGAAAGTTGAAAACAAGATTTGCCAGTGCTGGCCAGTGAAAAGTTGAAAACAGATTCTAGTTAATTCTAGTTGATTCTAATGAAAACATGTACAATAACTATAGTCTCACTCAGAAAGGAGTGACCTCTCTATAACTTCTGCACTTTCCATGATAGCTGCATTGCATTATTACAAAGATGCCATTTAGATCAATCAGATATTTTCTAAAGATTTTCAATAACAAACCATGAAATTCATCTAAATTCTATGAAGAACTTTTGTTTTTTTGGCATTGGAAATATAATTTAAATTGTAATGCAGGCCTGCGTCTTCATGTTATGTTAATCCTAACAATGCTTGCTCATAATGTGTTGGTGAACTTGCCGCACAAATCTGTCCTACTAAACAAAACACCAGATGCAATGCTTAGAATGGTGACTTGATAAAATTAGATTCATTGGGCAGAAAATGCAGTGTTCTAAATAAATGTCATTAGCAATTGTGAGGATGGAAGAAAATTGCTCTGATAATTTCTCAGGCCCTACCCAATGACATTTTTTAAAATGTATTTTGAGTACTAAAGAGGATGGTAGAATTTTAAAAGAAAACATGGGGAGGAAAATGTAATATCATGATCATGACTTGTAGAATATATCTTCCTATTAGTCACAATTCAAAATAAAAGGTGATTTGTACACATATCAGAAGCAACATCAATAATGTATGTAATAAACCTCTTGTGCTATATATAATCCATATGCATGAAGTGAGGGTGGGCTTGACAATGGAAAGCTAGAAGAGGGAAATTGTTTTTCCAGATATTGATTGACCTGAGAAGGGGAATATCTATTTATAATTTTGTCTTTTTCTGAGTTTTGTTTTATGCAGATTTTCATGGCCTAGATATCGAAATTTAACAATGAAATAATTGTCCTTTGTATGTGCTCAGAGAATACAGAGAATACATTTCCTGAAGTCCAGTCTAGTCACTCAGACAGTTGAGATTAAAAAAAAATCAATCAATTCAATGAAAAGTTCTTCAAACCAATTGAATTAACTAAATTGGTTGGCTGGGTGACTGAATTAGGCCAGTAAATTTAGTCAAAACCATAGCCTTTGCAACTGAGTGCTCACACAAAAACCTTGAGTTGGCAAAAGAGGCTGAAATACAGTAGAGTTTCTTAGAGAGAGTTAGGAAGTAGGAAGGCCAACTTAAGACTTGTATCCTTAAGTTACAATTCAATTAACCTATTTCAGTCTTTCAATAGCCTGTACATAGACATTGCCAAAGTTAAATTCTGGAAGAGTATTAATTCTACGTTGACTGTTAAAAACTCTGAAATTCTGACCATGAGTTTCTTCACAGAGCCAAAACAAAAAATATGGGAATGTCCCAAACCAGCAGTTTCCTGTGCTTTTTTCTGCCTGGAATGTACTGTTTCTAAAGATATATATATATATTTTTTTTTTTTTTTCAGAGAAGAGGATAGAGGGGGAGAGAGATAGAAACATCAATGATGGGAGAAAATCATTGATTGTCTGCCTCCTGCATGCCCCACACTGGGGATCGAGCCCACAACCCAGGCATATGCCCTGACTTGGAATTGATCTCCTGATTGATAGGTTGATGCTCAACCACCAAGCCACATAGGTCAAGCAGATTTTTAACAGGAGTGTTTCAAAAAGAAAAGACTGAAGGAGATACATAAGCCAGCATGCCCCTTTGTGGCTTATTGTGCAGTTTGTGTTTACTGGGTAGCAAAGACCTGATGCAATGAAAATAATGGTGTATATCTACCCTTTGGTCTTTGAAACAAACCCTTATTTTAGTTTCTCTTGCCACCTTATGATCTTTAACACCTGGTATCAAATAATGGCTCAATGTTTTTACATGTAATTTAAAAATTAATTAATTCGGAGTGAATGAATGATCATGGATTTATAAAGGCTTCTTGTTTCCTTATTACTTCACAAGCTTACCCTATTTTAAAACCTCAATATGTAGTCTTTATGCTCCAGGCCCAATTGAACTTTCACTTTTTTGAAACCCTTTAGCATTTACATATTTCATCAATAAGTTATTAATTGGTATAAAAATACTCATTGCTATTATTATTAGAGCTAACACTCACTGGATGGTTAACATGTGCATGACCCTGCCTTAAGCACATTGTATGTATTATTATTATTTTTTAAATATACATTTTATTGCTTTTTTACAGAGAGGAAGGGAGAGGGATAGAGAGCTAGAAACATCGATGAGAGAGAAACATCGATCAGCTGCCTCCTGCACACCCCCTACTGGGGATGTGCCCGCAACCAAGGTACATGCCCTTGCCTGGAATCAGATCCGGGACCCTTCAGTCTGCAGGCTGATGCTCTATCCAGTGAGCCAAACTGGTCAGGGCGTATTATTATTTTTTTTAATTCTCATAACAACTAGTGAAATAGACACAGATATCACTGCATTGTCTAGCTGAGAAAATAGGCCCAGTGAAGGTGAGTAACTTGCACAATAACACATAGCTAGCAACCAGCATAACCAAGAATCAAACCCAAAGAGTCTATATAAAGACTTAACTCTTTATTCTGCGTAGTGCCCTTGATAGAGCTAACCACAATACAAGTCACTAACACAAACTTGGTTTATTATGTATATTTTTAGCTAATTTAATTTTCATTTTTATTATTGGTCTGATGATAGTTCATACAATTCAGATTTCTAAAGAAAGGTATGACTGAGTTCAACAACTGCAGTGTATATTTTTGTACCAGGTTGACTTTAAATCGGAGTAACATAACGCCAAAAGTGATTTATGGTTTAATTGGTGAATTTTTGAGATTATGTATAAATATTGTTTATTTACATCATGTTGAAATAGTTTGAGTTAACATATTTCACTGTTATTCCAAAAGGAATTTTCTAGTTTATCATCACTTCGCCAGCCAAATGCAAATGCTTATTTTTTTCCTAATAGTGCTGCTTATTTATACAGACAAGTCAAATATAGTTGATTTTCTCATAGAGCCTAAATTTAAATTATGTTTTACAAAAGCAGTGGTAGTCTAACACAACAAATTAAGTCATTCTTGAAATTTGTTTATATTTCTATTATTGACTACCAGCCCAAAATAAATGAGCAGACTGTTAGAAGCAAATAGTATTGCCAATCTATTAAAAATCTATTGATTCCCCAAATAGCATTTGTGATTTATAGGATTGCTGGGCTATTTTCTTTTTTCTTTCTTTCCTTCTTTCTTTCTCTGTTTCTTTCATAGCAAGTTTTTTTCACTTTAAATTCAATACATCTAAAATTAAACTCATTATCCTGGCACCAAATCATATCTCTTTTTCTTTATTTTCTCCTTGTATTAACTAGGCCACCATTCATTCAAGACAAAAACCTGGGAGTCATTTTCGACTTTTACCTCTCTCTCATCTCTATGGATAAGTGATCACAAAATTCTGCTCTCAATTTCTTCCCACTTCTCCATGTCACTGCTGTGGCTACACGTATCATTTCCCACCGAAGCTATTGTAATAGCCTCCCAACTGACCTCCATGACTCCTGTTTTGTCTCCCTTCCATTCTCCACGCTTAGTAAAAATGAAATGTGATGATGTTACTCCCATTTAAAAAATCATTTCACATGTCCCCATGGCCTAAGAATAAATGCCAAACTTTATGGCAGAGCAGAAAAGGCCTCCTTGATTTAGCCTTGGCCTAAGTCATCTGCTGTGCATTCCTTTATTGCCCCACCTCCACCCCATCCTCCAGCCAGCCAATTACCTGGCAGTTCTTTACCACAGCCTTCCTGTTTGGGGCCTTTGTGCTTTCCTTCAGGCTTTGATCTATAAAGCAATTGCCATTCCCTTTATTCTCTTTTTCCTTCCAGACCAGATCTCCCAAGTGTTCCTTAGTCTTCTCCAAGTGCCACTATACTTTGTATACATCTTTCTGAAGGTTTTATAATTATTTACCTGTTTGTCTTTTCTATTAGTTGACAGCTTTTGAAGATGGTGGTCTCTATCTTCTTTATCATTGTTTACCCCTATCTAAAATAGAGCCTGGGCCCTGGCTAAGTAATTCAGTTGGTTGGGGCGTATCCTCATATTCCAGGTTTGTGGGTTCAATCCCCATCAGGACACATACAAGAAGGAAAACCAATGACTGAATAAATAAGTGGAACTATATAAATTGATGTCTCTCTCTCTCTCTCTCTCTCTCTCTCTCTCTCTCTCCCTCCTTCTCTCCCTCCTTCCCTCTCTCTCCCTCCCTCCCTCCCCCTTCCTCTCTCTCTCTAAAATCAATTTAAAAAATTTTAAGTAGAGCCTGATAGTGTATAATCACTTTTTCTATAATATAATTTTGCTAGTTAATTTTCTGAAGCATCCTAATAATTTAACTTACCCATCTATGATTCCTATACTATTTAATGTAAACAACTTTTAGGGGCAGTTCTGAAGATTATCTTTCTCTTGTATCCTATGTAGAATTGGGGAGCTCAGTGTGTTCATACATTCATTTCTACTTGAAAAAATAGTATACTGTAGTCATTGCTATAAAATATAACTCCAAAGGCACTGGCTTCATATTATTTTTATTCAAGTAGATATAAAATTTGGCACTTATTTGCTAGTATTTGTAGAAAAACTAATGAGTTTGAAACATTTTCTTTTTTGAAAGTTTCAAAAGCATCATCATTTCTAAACTAATAAATTGCATTTAAGGATATATCTGGATAATCTGGTCCCTAATAGAAATGCATTTTTAAACAGGGAATGCTTCAGACAACCACTCTAGTTCTCTATTTTATTGTCCCACATAGCTTATAGTAGATGCTCCATGAAAACCCAAAAAATATAGAGTTGGGAAATCAAATATGGCCTTAGATAGCTGAAAACAGATTCCTCGGGTAAAAAAGAAGGGGAATTTGATATATTAGATTGTTGTTAATTACCAGGACTAAAGTGCCATCCAGAATTTTTATAGTTTCCATTTTTTTTCTAAAAGGCAGTTTATCTTATTGCTTATTGCTTAAGGATAAAATGTCATTATTGAAAATTACATAGAATTCTTACTTGGTTCAAGGCATTTTGTATGTTCAGCAATGACATATAAAGATTTGAAAATAGTTTTCCTGTGAAAAATTTTATGTAAATATTGACAGAGATGATAGTAAACTTTGTGAATAGGACATAACCAACTTCAGAATTTGGTTTGAGAACTCTGAGAACTTTTAATGCAATGAATAGATAAAATATACAGAGATGCAATAGTAGGTAGGAATATAAGGGTATGTAGGAATGATGTAGAGACATAAATGGTAAAGATAAGAAGGAATTCTATATTTTAAATAAGGAAAATATCATTTATAGCCAGAAGTAATAAGAAATAGTTTCCCAGAGAAGTTAAAATTTGAGCTGAACATTGCAGGATAGATATGAAGGGAAAATTCAGAGCTCAGATCACATGTAGCTGTATCTCAGTGAACTTCTTTTGCCCATTAAGATGATGTTCTGTCCTCGTTCTCAAACATTAGCAAAATAACCACTAGCCCTATTAAGATATCAGTACGTACAGATGCTATTTATTTCACAGCAATTGTAATACTGAAATAAACTAAAAATATCTTTCTCATTCTCTGAACACGTATAACCAATATTATGTCCTTCTAATCATTTGAAGCCCTTCATTCACCCAGTGTTATCTCTGACACTTTGCTAAATGTTACCAGAAGCAGCCCTCTGTTATTTTACTTCTCTGAAGATAGTAATTATGAAATTCTCCCTGATGAATTGGAAACCGTGCTGATAATATGCAATTAAGATCCCTCATCAAAATTTACTTGACAGAGCTAAATTTTCAAAGAGTGAAGAACTCGTCTTAATTCTTCCTGATTTCTCTATATTTCACATTTATAGTTTTTGTCTTTAGAATAAAAGCATAGTTCATAAATGATTAAAACATCCCAATTGATTTTAAAAAACAAAGGGATATTATGTAAAAAGAAAAAAAACACAAAAAACCCACAAATCACATTAAGGTAGAATAAATACAAAATTGCTTTTCCTTGGTTATTTAAAAGCAAAATGAAGTCATTTCACAGCTACATAGCCTTCTCTTTTATATATCCTCACCATGCCACCCACATGTTCTCTAAATCTAGACTATATAAATTTGTTAAAAAGTCTTCACAAAAAAGAAAATATATATATATATATATATATATATATATATATATATATATATATATATAGTATTATGCTCTGGAACTTGAATACTGTTTACCTTGTTTGACCTAGGATGCTGGGTCAATAGTTCTAAAATATCTCAACTATTACCACAAATACTTAAAGCAATTCTAACTATCTTTTAGTTGCATAATCTATTCTGAATGTCACAGCTTTCTATCTTTTTATCTGTAATGTGCTACTTCTTGTTGCTATCAGGTATGCTTTTTAATTTTAGTTATTTATCTATGAAATGTTTTGGAAATCACTGATGTGCTTTGTCTTTCTAAATAAATGAGCTTAGCTCTAATTTGTTCAAGGCATATATTTCCTGACTGGAAATAATGCAAAGAGAAAAAATTCTGACATGCAAACAGAATGACAGGATAAAGTATCAGCCTTCTAACAATCCCAGGGTACTCATGTATTCCCATGAAGCAGATAAGGCACATATTATATGCTCATACCAAGTGTGAGCAAGGGAGTGGAAGGTCTAGAACTCTCATACACTACTGGTGGGAATGTAAAATGGTACAACCTCTTTGGAAAATAGTTTGGCAAATTCTTAAAAAGTTAAACATCTACCATATAATCTAGCAATTTTCCTCCCCAGTATTTGCTCAAGAAAAATGAAAGCCTTGCTTTACTACAATGACATATATTCAAATGTTTATGCTACTTTAATTGTAAGAGACAAAAACTGGAAACAGTCAAAATGTCTAACAAGTGGATGGATAAATAAATATGGCATATCCATACAATAAAGCAATAAAAAGGCATTAACTTTAATTACAGATATCACAGATGTCTTAACATAATTATACCCAAATAACAGCGGTAGTCAGGGTTATCCAGAAAAAAAAGAACCAATAAGAGAGATAAGTAGGTAGGTAGATAAATTAGATTTATGGGAATTATGGGAGCTAAGATATGCTAGTATCTGCCATATGCAAGTTAAGAAACCTGGAAAGCTGCTAGTAGGATTCAATCTGAATCCGAAGACTCAAGAACCAGGAGCTCCAATGTCTGAAGGCAGAAAATGAAAACTCCAGCTCAGGAGAGAGTGTGGATTCCTGCTTTCTTTGCCTTTTTGTTGTGTTGGAGCCCTCAAAGGATAGGTGCCCACCCACATTGGTGAGGGTGGCTCTCCTTTACTCAGTGTACTGATTTAAATGCTAATCTCTCCAGGAAAAGCCCGCATAGAAACACCCAGAAATAATATTTTACCAGCTGTCTGGGCATCCTTAGTAGACATAAAATTAACCATCACAGGAACTGAAGCCAGACCAAAAAAGTATATATACAGTATTGCAAAATTAGTTGGAGACCACACAAAATCTGCATTTCTGACTTTAAGTGGTAGGTATTTTGTTTGATTAATTTGTTCTAGCCTATTTGATCAGTTGCAGTTGCCAAATGGATCAGTGATTAGATTTGATGGAGTATTTAACTAGTAGGAAAATTTCATAATAAAATATAGACGGTTGAGATGTAGCTGCACTATATAAGTTAATTCCAACTGGGATTAATCAAAAGATTCAAGATCAATAACAACGTAGAAATCCCTTCTACTGGTCTTCACTTCTATTCCAACAGAGTATCTTTAGCTATAAAAGGGTTGGGTTCTCTCCTTATATCCCAGACAATGTCTTAAAGTATATTTATTAACTGGTAGGAACATAGTGAATCTAGTGCATGAAATTAGCATAATAATTAAGGTCTGACCTTACTGTAGGTCACAAAAGTTGTTTAATCTCTTTATTCATCTGTGCATACTGAGAAACAAAAAGTCCTGTGGAGACACTCCTAAGCCGGGATCTATCAAAGAAATCATGTTATGTTAAAAGAACAAAGTTAATTATACTTTCAGTTTATCACTTTTCTTTTATGCTATAAAGGTTAACATGAGTTATTTTTTTCTCTTCAAAAAGCTTACATGTGAAAGAACCAAAAATTACATGAAAGCTATTTGAAAGATAAACATCTCTTTGCTTTTTATTAAGAATCATTGTTCTGTACGAAAGGTAATAGCATTAAGCTCCTTTTACTGCAAAACAAGACTGAAATCTATCCCACATCTTTATTTTTTAATTTATTTTAGGAATATCAACCCTGTTTCCTATTTTCTGAACCTAAAGCTTTATCTCTACTTCAGAATGAATATCCAAGTATGTGATTTGGTTTATAAACTCAAGACAGTTTCTGGTTGAGATGAGATGGCCAGCTTCTGTATGCCCAGTGAGGGACATTGTACAAGCCAAAACAAACTACGGACACTTTCCTGCTAAGTCTTCCAAAAGAATCAAGTGCTTTGCCTCTAGTTCCACATGGTAATTCTGAGGCCAAAACCGGAGAAAGATATTTTACTAAAAATGCAGAAGAAAAAGAGTCCAGTGCCTACCCTTCTCTCCCCTCCTCCTTGTTATAGACTGTCTTAAGTTTTGAATTGTCAAGAGTTCATTTCTAAGCTGGAGATTCGGGATGGCTATTTTCTGATAGATGGCTTATGCAAGTTTCTCTGAAGAGGGAAGCATGCCATTCTTCAGTTTGTATTAAAATTATTTTCTTTTTGAAGGGAGAGAAAAACATGAATGCTGATTTGCAAATGTGAAAATAAAGATGTATTTCTTTTTTAGTTTCAAGATCCCTTTAGCATTTAAAAATTATTTAAATAATTGCTTTGTGTGACTATGTGTTTGTCATCTCTCTGCCGTAATGGTTTGTAAGTTCCAAGAATGTTTGTTTGTTCACATTGTATTCCTAGCCTCTAAGCATAGTACCTGACCCATAGTAGTAGACCCTTAAATACTTTTTTTTTATTAAAGAGAGAATTAATGAAATCAATGAGCAAAATACATTCTCAGGTTTAAATAGTGGTTTTCCCAGAGATCAATGCCATTGAAGCTTTCAGATACATATATCCAGAAAGCAGGATTTTGGCTGTTGGGAGACAGGTCCTAGATAATTCCATAGAGTTAATGAAAGATTCTTAAATACATTAAACTCAGAATTATATTTTGGGATACAGAAAACTTCAGTACAAGAATGAAGTAGTCCATATTATTATACATATAGATTGTGAATTTTGATTTGTACGTATGCAAATTATGTGTCTGCTTTTGAAAATTCCAGGTTTGTTTTCTCCTGGAACCTAGAATGAGTTGGGATCACCTATATGGCGCCAATTGTCATATGTTCTAAATGAATGCAACGAATTGTGAGATTAGCAAAACAGAATTAGAAAGGCCATTCTAAGTCAAGATAATGTGTTTTTCATTTCCTCTCATATTTTATTTGTCTTAACTTGACTGTTTAAGTTAAATTCTGTCACCTTGTAGTATTAAAGGCCCCGTAGGGTCAGCGTTGGAATAGGCAGGTTTTGTTTTTTTGTGTTTTTTTTTTTATCAGATATCATGGATAGGAGGTCAGTGCACTAAAAACAGTAGATGGAGCTGAGCTAATAATTGAACAACAACAACAATAACAATTTCTAAGAAGCAGAAAGGAAAACCCAGAAAATCATTCACCTGAACAAACCAGAAATCTTCTGAAAACCCAGAAATCTAAAAGACAGATAGATGTGAGAACAAGCAGCAAAGTTCAGAAGGATCAAGTGATTTTCTAGAAAAAAAAAATTTATTTTGGAGATAATGAAAAGATGATGTCTGGATGGCGTTTTAGTGAGCAAGAATATAGGATGTGCAGTTTAAGTCAAAAGAGCATGTTAGCAAGCCTAGTCCTAGGGGACACTGTGAAGCAGATCTGTCTTCTCCTCCTGGCCTCCATTCGCTATATCTCGTTTATTATCCCTAAGCATCATTTCTCAAGGAGTGGTTCATGGTCCACTAGCATTAGTTAAAAAATGAGGCTTCCCAGATGCCACCCCCAGTCTTTTGAATGAGAATGACTGGGGATGAAGTCCAAGAATCAATATAACAATCTCTGGAAGACTTTTATCCTCTCTAAAGTTGAGAAGTCTTGGATCTAAACCTTCCATGCTGGTGTCCTTATCTTGCCCCATCAGCTAAAATTAGGTTGACCTTCTTCTGCTACATAGAAATTTCTTGATCAAAATTTTCATTGTCTCAAAAACTAAATGATCAAAATTTGATATTTAGTTCCCTAAAGCCTTCTAATATATTAACTGGAGATGTAGCAGGCTTATTTTATAGGAAGTAGATCTATGGACAATCCCTCACTCTTGTAATAGTTTAACCATTCATGTTTCTCTTGGCTAGAATTTAAAGACTGGAAAGTGGAGCACTGAGTACCTAGTGGGGATATGTTTGCAACAAGATGATTATTTCTGTACATTTCAAAACACACTGTGTAGGTGGCCACTAACTCTGCAAAGATCTAACCCTGAATATAGCAGGGCAGGCGTAGTGTTCCAAACACTGAAGGCAAAATAGAACCAGCAGCTTTACCTTGCAAGCGATATACTTTTCTCACTTGTACAAGCTGTGGCAAGGACAGTCTGTTTAGTTTGTAGCATTCAGTGCCTGTGGGAGGAATTGAAATAGACTTTATACATGCATGGCACCCTCAGACTCTTGGAAAATATATGCTGTGTACATTGTAATAATAAAACTGTCACAGAGTCTGTAGGGAGTGAAAGCCTTAAGGAATCGTACAAATAACAATTAGGAGGAATTGGAGTGATGGACAGACCAAAAAATTCCTTTCCTTGTCTCTGCAAGTCTAAGGAGCCTTTAGGAAGCACTTCATGAATATAGTAACAGGACTGCCTGCCCCGGGAGAGGCCGCTCCTACACTGTTTGCACGTCAAGCATTCCAGTGTTTAATTAATATATAACAGTCTCTGCGATAGTCTTCAGATGATGCATCAGCAGAAGGGATGAAGCTGTTTTGGGTCTTCAAAGCCATGAAAAAAGTAAAATTATTTCCGAAGTAAGGGGAAGCCGTTCCTTTTATGAAGGCATACTGGTGCTGTCACTCATGTTACTGTACCACAGAATTTTCCTAACGTAGCAAATAGGATTCCAAACCAGCCTCTAGGCTCTGTGTCTAAACAGCTGATGGGTAATTACTGGGAACCTTTAAGGCACAAGCTGGGAAAAGTAGAGGCTGTTAAGAATAAGTTAGAGTTGGTCATTGTGATAGAGCAAAGCCCTATTTGCATTTGCTAAATGGAATGGAAAAAAAAAAAAGATTCTGGAACAGGAAAAAGAAATTCATCCATGTGATCTGTTTTTAGACTCAGGCAGTCCATGCTAAACTGAGGCTGGGATGAGGAAGCAATCTGGGAAAAAATGCAAATGGAAAATGGGGTTGAAGACATATTTTATTGTCAACGTACCCTGTGAACCCCGTTCTGAACCTGCTTTTCCCTGATGGGTTAGGCTTTGTAGACAGACATGTAGGCTGGGATCTCATCTCTGCAATCTTTTGTTAATTTTAGAAAATACAATGTCTTAATGCCTCTCTTCCCTCATCTGTGAAACAGAGGCAGTAACGGCTACCACAAAGCATGTTTGTGCTGGTGAAGGGGATGATGCATGCAAAACACCTAGCCTCATTCCTGGCAGAGGAAGAGCTTCTCCTGACCTTGCAGCCCTACCTCTCGGAGGGGTAGTGCAGTGGTGAGGAGGCATTCGTTCAGCTGCTGTATTGGTTGAGAACCCCTGCCTAAGAGGGACTGTTCTAGAAGCTGGGATATCACTGAACAAAACAGACAAAAAGTCTAAGCGTGGTGAAGCAATTTTAATGGTGCTTCTATTCTTTAATGTAAAGTAAAAGGATATTTCATAGCTTCCATTGCATCTTCAAAACCTCCGATTTTATTAATATAGAAACTTAATTTAGGGTGAAATCAAAGCAAAATTAAGTATAAATAGGCGTTACAATTTATTGTAAAATGTTAATCAAGGTATTGATTAACTTTCAGAGGGACAGGTTATGTTTACATTTTTAAAGTTGTAGATTCAGAAAAACAAAAGGAAAATATGAAAGCCATAATTTATATTGATTAAAGAATAAATTGCTAATTTTTTCTTCAGGAAACTAAAAATAATTGTATAATTCCTAATATACACATATATATCCTATAAGTTTGGCATTTATAGAGTTGTCTTGGATTTGAAATTTCAAAAGATTTATGTCTTTTTAAAATTATGAAATAATGAATAATTTATGTCACGAAATGGTTTTTAAATAGGATATGTTCATTTATCAAGGTTATCCCTGACTGTATATCAATGTGCTGCATTGTCCCAAAAGAGTAATTTTTAAATTTCTTGGATCAAAAGTACCTCACTTTTTTTCTTGGAAGACATTTATTATCCTTTGAATTCAAATAAAATGGGTCAGGTAATAAGCCTATCAAATCAAACATGCTTTCTTCTGTGCAGGAGAAACTATACATATTAAATGTAATGAAGCCCTTTGTAATGGGTAAATGTTGTAAAAAGTGCCCAGCAAAATGAAAAATAGGTTACTAAATCAAAAAGTGTGCATCGGCCAAAGAACAATTGCTTATAAATCCATTTGCAGCGCAATGGAACCTTAAAGCAATGTGTTATTGATGCGTTTAGCATTTGCCCTTCTTGATGGAAACAGCCAGCCATAGTTCATGCCATCCTGTATGTGTGTGACAGATAAATGGTGAGCAAAATGAAGGACTGGGAAATAGCTAAGAGTGCTCAAGTTGAGTGGTGAAGAGAGGCCAGTAGATGCTTCCTGCCACCACCCTCTCTAATAATCCACCTGAGGCTATCTTTTGAGTTTATGGTTCATTCTTCAACTATCTGTTGCTTGTCCACAGTTTAAAAGGCTCTGTTATAAGAGTTATGCTGGATGCATTCTGTCTGGATAGTTTGATATTTTATAGCCTGTTCTCAGGACACTTACACAATTCTAAAAAGGAGGGAGTGGCCAGCATATGATTAGTGAGGGGATAGCAGGAAGCACTTTTACTCCTGTGACCAAAGAAGGTGATGTTAATTCTGACCTGGAATCTGGCAAAATTCCACAGAGGTACTAAGGAGGGCAGAGAGGTAGCAGCAGTGGCCAAGGCTGAGAGGAACAGGAAGCTGAAGTCGGAAGGAACTCCCAAGAGTCGATGTTTGTGAATCATGCTGGCAGGATAAATGCCAGGAAACGGAAGTGCAAAAAGTAACATATTTCTAGAAGGCATTTGTCGTAAAAACAATTTAGATACATTTCTTCTTAATAATAACTGTACCTCCCCACAAAGGAAACAAAAGCAGTGAATGCATTTCCAGTAAGAGCTTGGTGTTCGGGCTTGAGTGTACTTGGTTCTGAGGCTCACCAGGTGTGCTGCCCTGGGCAGGTCATTCATTCTTCTGAAGTGAGGATGCACCCACCTGTCCTTACCCCAGCTAGGGTTGTTTAGAGGTTGAATCAAATAAATCAGATGTGAATGCTTTCTGGACCCTGGGATGGGCTGTATAAATGTAGTGTTTATGTAATAGGATACAATTAAGTAAAAAAAGATTCAGGCTAAGCACCGGTACACTGAATTTAACAAAAGGCAACAAATACCTGGAATGAAGGAAAGGCTAAGCCTTGCTGAAAGCATATCAATAAAACAGCCATTCTTGTCTCTTTATTCAACAGCTAAAAGCCTCCCTTCCTGGTGGAGAAGGAGACTCCTGTCAACTTGCTAATTCACTATCCTCTGATTTGTGGCCATAGTTTATTGTGACTATATAGACGAGGAAATGTGATAACAGGTTTACTAGTCCTGGTTCTGCCACTTAGGGCCTCAATAAACCCGATAGCCTCTTTCTTTCTCTGTCAGTTGGGGATAATAGTAGCTCAGAGCTTTGTTAAGGGTCAACCGATTATCCTTGTGATTTAAAGGAAGATGGGAATTTCAAGTGTAAAAGAGTTAAAAAGACATTTGGGTTTTTTCAGTTCTCTTTTTGAGGGCAGAACCACAAGTCTTATCTCATGTCTACCCTCCTGTACAAACTGAGCCCTAATAGGTTTAAATGAAAGGGCTTTATGACTCTGTGTCTGCCCTTGTTTGTTCATTTATTTGTTTGAAATATATTTTTATTGATTTCAGAGAAGAAGGGAGAGGGAAAGGGAGAGGGCGAGGGAGAGAGAGACAGAGAGAGAGAGAAAGAGAGAGAGAGAGAGAGAGAGAGAGAGAGAGAGAGAGAGAATGAATCGATTGGCTGCCTCCTGCACGCCCCCGAAACCCGGACATGTGCCCTGACTGGGAATTGAACCATGGCCTCCTGGTTCATAGATCAACATGCAACCACTGAGCCACACGGGCCGGGCCATGTCTTCCCTTGTAACACAAGGAACAACCATCATTTAAAACCTGTTAGGAGTGTATCATCGGTCTAGGCCCTGTGGAAGCTTCTGAACAGACAAAAAACACAGATCCCTGTCCTATGTCAATTGCATTCTATTGTGGTAGATGAACAAGTATTAGCATAAGTAATTACATACTATATTAGAAAGTATGTAAGTTCTGTGGAGGAAAATAAAGCAGGGCAAGGGGAAGGCAAAGTGTGAGTGATACTGGAACAAAGAGTTTAAGGAAGTGAGGGAGCAATACATGCAGATACCTGGGAAAAGAACATACCAGGCAGAGGAAAGTCAGTGAAGGTAGTGACCTATGGGACTGTCTGGCTTGTTAAAGAAACAGCCAAAGGGCTGGTGGTTGTGGCTGGAGCACAATGGGGGGTGGGAGGGTTGGAATGGTATTGAAGGTGAGCTCACAGCAAGGGCCAGGTCCGATTTAGTAGCGTTATAAATCATGCTAAGGACTTTGGCTCTTATTCTGTGAGAGATAGGAAGCCAAGAGAGGGATTATTGTTATTTTTTATGTTTCTGAAGAGTTTTTAAAGAGGAAGGAAAATGCCTATGTCATGTTCAATGGATAAAGCAAGGTACGAAACAAACATAAATTATTAATAGTGTTTATTTCTGGATGATTATTAGTAATTTCTCTTCCATTTAATTTCTTTATTTTTCAAAGCATAAAAAAGAAAAAGTGCTCTAAAATAGCCTTATTATTTTTTAACCAATGAATTTATTTCAGTTTAAATGGTAGCATATCTTGTAATGAAGAGATTTGATCTCATTTGTGAGATGATATTCTAGCTGTGAGTTCTGCTTTATGTTTTGTTTTGTTTTTAGTTTTTGTAGGCTGCTGCTTTGCTTGAGTAGCCGTTGAGATGGGTGGAATGGTGGGGACTTGAGGACTGTGGGGTAGCTTGTCCATCATTAATGGTGACAGAACCCTTGTCATGCGGAGTGTGAACAGCCAAGAGATGCAGGCGAGGCTACTGGATGTATTTGTGTAACCATGCTTTTCTATGCAAAACAAAGATTTACTTAGATGAAAAATTAATTTCATGTTCCACTTATAAACCTTAGTACAGATGTTTAATTGGAGTAAAACCATATACATTGGAGATACTTTATAAATGACTGTTTCTCTAAATAGTTAATTATTTAAATTGTCTTTACCTTTTGACTTTATCAGATCATCTTCATGACTTCTGGCTGCAGCTATTAGTATTCTAGGACAGATTGAGCTGCTCTTTAGAATATAGGTGTGACTTACTCATTTTTATTGTTATTTTTAATTGTAGTTGACATGTAATATTATATTAGTCCCATATATACAATATAGCGATTAGACATTTATATGCCTCACCACAGTAATTATAGTATGCCTCTGGCATTATACATAATTATTACAATATTATTGACTATTTCCCCTATGATGTACTTTACATCCCTTTGACTATTTTTACAACTGGCAATTTAATTGACAACTCTTTTGTTTCTAAACCAAAGGGCTACTTAATTTCTTATTTGGGTGGGGTGAGGTGGGGTGGAATGACATGATAGGACTTGCTTTCTTGGGGGTGGGGGAGTGAGGGAGGGTAGACTCAGTGATACCAGCTTGGAGGTTATTACTGAAGTCCAAGAGAGATGCTAGCGACTCAAATGAGGGTGACAACAGAGGAAATAGTGAGAAATGGTTAAAATCTAGATTTATTTTGATGGTAGACTGACAGATTTGTAATGATTTTACCCACGCTTTCTGAAGCCTAGTGGTCAGTATCTTAACATTTCTTTGTATTGGTGATTAGATTGAAAAGTAGTTTGAGTATAATTTTACCACATTTATATGTCAATTTACTCTTAAATTGGTCTAAGAATTCCTTTCCTTCTTTTTCCTTTTTTACTCCCTCTCTTGAGAATTATTTTCTTGTATAGACATGTAATATCAAATATAAGTGTTAATTTACACTACTACAAAGCTAAAATAATATACATTAGCTATATTTATATGATGGGGAGATTATGTTCTAGCTTTCAACGTTGCCAAGTTCTAGTTCTCTTCTATCCTCTCTCTTTCCCCTGCCCTCCTAAAACAAAAACAAACATCAAGCAAACAACAGCAAATATCCCCCGTTCACAAATACTTTGTTCCCAATGAGATGTCAAGTTGCAGCTCTTAAATTGTCATACCAGTAAAGCTTTTTAGCAATTAGCAAATATTGTTTAGGTTTAATTTAAATATAATTTTAAACATTCGAATACACACTACAAACATATCAGGCTAGTCTGTCTCAGGTTTTATTCATTTTTTTAAAAACAGATCCTGATAGGAAAGCATATATTTTCATCCCTAACTAGTAGGCTAGGATGAATCTGGGCTCCACAAGCAATGGCCTTGAAACATGGGAAATGTTGTTTGGAAGGTAAATTAAAATGCATCAAATGAAGTTCTTCTTGAGTCTTTACTAAAGCCTGAAAAAAAGTTTGTTTGTTTTTTTCTGGAAGGAAAAGTAAGGAGGGAATAGACTATATCTTTCCCCAATGCTTGGGACTTTCCGGAAGAAAACTATAGACTGATCAGTCCAATATGCCATTTAATTATATTCAGTTTATTGATCTTCGTAAATTAGCCAAGCCACCATGATTTGAACAATTCAAGTTTTCCAAGCTTTTCATTTTACATCAAAATCTGACTTGTTTTGACCAGGTTGCAAAAGATTTCATTTGACTTTTCTTGATCTTCTGTTCCTTGCTTTGTTCTCCTGTTTTCTCCATGTTTGCTTGGTTGCACAGTGTGAAACAGATAATAAATTTTGGTTAAACATAATTTGAACCTTTGTGTGGAGTCATCCTTTTGGCTACTGGTTAGATAGGAAGATGAAAAATCCAGAAGGGAAGAAAAGAAGAAGGAGACAGTGTGGTTCTACTTGTGGGCCTCAGATGCAGCCATCATGTCACAACAACAACAACAAAAAGAGGGAGCTGGAGAAGCTAGTGATGAGAACTGTGTTTCAAATGGACAATGTTTCCAGCTAAGTAAATCCCACTGACTATGAGGCAGTAGGAGAACAGGAAAGTCTGAACATGTGGTTAACATATTTACTTAGCATCCGACTGATTTTACTGTACTAACTACTTTGAATTATTACATGTTAAATCAAGGTAAAGTTGAACTTCTGTATATTATTTATGTGTAAATTTAAAACTCCACTTCCCTGCCTCTTTTCTAAATAAAAATGTGACATCAGGAATTTCATGGAGATAGATGGAGAATGAGCCATAAGCTTCAGGTATTTAGATACAGGAGTTAATTACATATAAGTGGGAGTCAACATAATCCATGTAGATAAGGAAACAGGTATAAGGGGGAAAAGGGGAATATAAAAAAAATCAAAGAACTTTAAAAGAAGAGGAATAAAAGAGACAAACAGACACAAAGGAGAGATGATCAACATCATAAGCCAGGAGGCAGCCCATCAATGTTTTCTCTTACATTGATGTTTCCCACTCTCCCTCTCCCATCCTCTCTCTCTAAAAATCCTATATAATAAAACCCTAATATGCAAATCAACCAAACAGCTGAAGGACTGGTCGCTAGGATGCATACTGACCACCAAGGGGCAGAGGCTCAACACTGGAGCTGCCCCCTGGTGGTCAGTGTGCTCCCACAGGGGAAGGACCACTCAGCCAGAAGCCAGGCTCACAGCTGCTGAGCGCAGTGGTGGTGGCTGGAGCCTCTCCCGCCTCTGCAGCCGTACTAAAGACCCCTTGAGGGTCCCGGACTGTGAGAGGGTGCAGGCCAGGCTGAAGGACCCCTCCCCTACCACAAACCCCAGTGCAGAAATGTAGTGCACTGAGCCTCTTGTATCAATAAAAAAATCTTTTTAAAAAGTCGCCCAACAACATTAAGCTAAGTGAAAGTAGTCAGACACAAAAGACTACATACCATATGATTCCAAATTAACTGTCCATACAAGGCAACTTTATAGGGACAGAAAGATTGGTGGTTGCCGGGGTTGTCCTGGGAATGGGAATAAAGAATTACTGCAAATGGGCATAACGTTTCTTTTGGGTGCAGTGGAAATGTAGAATTATACTGTGATGATAATTGCACAACATTGTAAATTTACTGAAACTCCTTGGATTGTACACTTTAAATGGGTGAATTTAAGATGTGGAAAGTGTACCTCAAAAAAATCTAATAAATATTTTTTAAAGATACAAATGAGGCAAAGCCATAAATATAGAGACCTGAAGGTCAAAGAAGGCAATGTTTCTCTGAAGGGTGGGAATGATCAATGGTGTCAATTTCGGGAGAGAGATATGAAAAAAATAAAATAGAAAGGTATTAAACCACTGTCTCTCTGATTTTATAGAGAAGCCATTCTGCTGGTAGCCCAGCCTGCAAGTGTCTGCAGGAAAACCCTCCATCACTCCAGGCTACCATTCCTGCCCTGTGGCCATGCAGCAGCTCAGAAAGGCAATCTGCTCATTTAAATAGGGCTCATTATGAATAGAATGTTAGGGTTTGTTTCTGGGTGGTTTTTTTTTCCCAATTGAATTCTGGGTAGGCTATTGTTGTGCAGTGCTTATTTAACCCTTTGCACTCGCTTGCTTTTTTCTCGATTCCTTTATTCTAATGCTAACTGTGTAGAGTCACACTCGACATCCGAGTGCAAAAGGTTAAAAAAAAAGACATATTTTTATTGATTTTAGAGAGAGAGGGAGAAAGAGAGAGAGAAACATGGATGAGAGAGAAACATAGGTGGCTGCCTCCTGCACCCCTCCCCCTCAACTGGGGATTGAGCTGGAAACCCCAGCATGTGTCTGAACCAGGAATCAAACAGGCCAGGCATGCAGTGCTTATTTTAGCAGGAGTTAATTAGGACCAGAAAATTGTCCTTGTTTATTATATTCTAAAGCCCCAGTACAAGCTGTACTAATCCTATAATTGTGAGTGATGGGGAAAAAAAGAGAAGGTAGGGTTGGGGAGAGGGAGAATTGAAGAGAACATGTTCTATCCCCAAGTTCACATTCTTTACTTTATAGAGATAATTTTTCTTTAGAAAAGCTCCTAAGAATAGAGTCCACTTTTATTTTTCAGAATGATCAGAGAGATTCTATGCAGAAAAAAATTACTATACACAGGCACAACACATAGACCACTCATTTCTAATGAATTAAAAATAAAATAAAAACAAGCCTCGTAATAAAATTACTAATAATTACTTACGTTTTCCCCCTACAATCTAATTCTCAGGACTCCACAATGTGTTGAAGTCATTATTATGGATATCACTTAGTTTCTTACCGGTTGTTGAAGGAAAGTATTGCTGAAAGAATATTCTGAGTGGCAGGTAATAAATTTTGCTATAATCTAATTTGCTAGGTACCAGAAACCATAGAAAAATGGGTTCTTATTGTGACGTTTTCTACCACTTAAAATTGATTTCCAAGTGTTGGGCTAAAATGAGTTGCCCACTATTTATTTTTATCCTTTTTTTTTTTCATCTTCAAATACTCAGAATCATAAAACTTTTAAGGTAGATGGTGCTAAAGATAACTTTGTACTTCTTACTGACGTTTGTAGTTTAAAAGTCAGCAGTTAATTAAGAACACAGTGAGGGGTTTTTCAAGTAGACTATGAGAGACTGGTTTCCGTTTGTTGCTTTGTTTTAATAGCTTGTATTAGCAAGTGTTTTATCACCCGAATTACAGTGAGGCACAAAGAAAAACCCTGGGTTTTATTGTCTGGCATTTGGAAAGGCGCTGGTTTTTCTGCTTGCTTGGGCACGCACATAATGAGCTCACGGGGTGTTTGTTTTCCTGACCTCTGGAATAAAAAGCAACCTGACATTAAAGACAAGGGTAACATACACGGCTGCCGCCGATAGGCCCATTGGTGTGTTTGCTGCCACATTAATTGCTTGGAAGCATTTTTTTTTCGATGTTTAAATTTCAGAGCAGGTTCTTAGAGGATCCAGGGGAAGAGACCCTAGAAGCGGAGAGTGCATCCTCCTCTGAGAACTGGGTTGACATCTCCACAGAAACAATGTGCAGTGTTACCACAGGGCGTCAGAAGCCGTGCACTGCCTGCTCTGGCTGAAATCCTGTTTTATCATACGTGCAAAGGCCATGACAAGGAGGCCTGGCGTCACGAAGTGGGGGCTCACAGTGGGATCTTTTTTTTTTTTTTGGTATTGGAGCCACTTTTCTAACTACCTTACAATAGCTTAAAGTTCCGTAAGTTATTATCTCACTAGGCGTTTATTTATATCCAAACACCCAGAGGACAGTGCACCATTGAGGCAGTTCTTCCAATTCCTCGGGAACGAGAGGAATTCTGATTGCAATTGATAAACGTGGCAGAGAAAAACAGCTGGGAAATAAATATAAATGCCAGCAGTGCCCGCTTAATTTTAATCTGGATTGAGACCACTCGTGTCTGTTGGAGCAAATGCAGATGACCAAAGCCGCCTCATTTTTCTCCATTTTAGAGACAGAGCAAGGGCAGGGATGGCATCTGAGATTCATGTCCATCCATCACACCTATCAGTCCCTAGCCGGAGAAATCTGTATTGTGTGCCAGGAAGAGTGCCCTGAAGGAGTCATCTTCCAGCATAAGAATGTCCAGACAGTGAAATATAAATCCGCTTCACTGTGATTGCACCTAGTCTTCTCGGGAAGCAAGCAATGCAATATGTACTACCAGTGCCATTTGACATGATTTCACAGCGAAATCACTTCGCCAAAAGTCACACTGTCATTGGCAGAAAGGGACCCCGACATCCCCCAAGCAAAATTAAAAGCAAAATCCATCTATTGGTGGGTAAATAAAGGAGCTCATTTCTGTAAACAGAAGTTTCTACTTTGATCCTCTCTCTCCGGACTCCTCATTTGCTGTGCCTTCGATGACGTCTTCGGAGCTGTGGCATGTTTCTCTGCCAGGAGAGGTAGCCAGATTGTAATGTGGACGCATTTCCGTGTTAATGTCCCAGGGAATACCTAAAGCACTCTCAGAAAAAAAGGGAACTGGTATGTCCACAGATTAGTTGTGATTTCTTTGTGTGTGGGGGGGGGAACCTAATTTTGCTTTTTTGTTTTTTCCTTGAAAGAGGACTCCCCGCCCCCACCAAAAAATAAATAGTACACAACCCAGACTATCTAAAATGAGAATAAAAATTCTATTGTTCATCAGACCTGTAGGCTCTTCAGACTGTGTGGGTGTTCCGTTATGCTGAATCCCCTGTTGGGCAAAGCCAGGAAAGCCTGAGCCAGCACAGAAGTGTTGGGACTCGAGGGGGAGAACCCCAGGGAAGCTACCCAGGAAAACCCAGAGGCCATGGGTTTTGAGGACTCCCATGGATAGACCTGCATAGAAGAGAGAGCAGAAGATGGTCACGGGCACCAAAGGCGAAGGTGGACTCTGAGGGTGAGGACAAGTCCTTGGCTTCTCAGTCCAGCAGGCTGGGTTACAATGGAGTAGAAGTAAGGACAGGCTGTTTGCTGCAGCCACGTCCATTCGGAGTTTCTATGAACTTTGTTGATCCATTAAGCCCGTTGGCTAGGTACAGCTAGCACACTTGAATTACAGACCACAAAAGGTTGCAAATTGTCATCAAGCTATTTTTCTGGTATTTCTGGTCAATTTTAGGAGAAGTGGTTGCTCAGGTAGCATCTTTTTAGGCTCTGTCCACTTGCTATCTTTCGGCCTCTCACACCCTCCAAATACAGGGTCATGTATGTGGTGGACAAGCCCAGGACAAATGGCCTTTGTTAGTGTGATGGCCAAAGTGAATTCCATTTGACAGAGAAAGATGCTCATAAATACGTGCTTTATGTACTCTGCTTTAAATTTTGGCAGCCTGGATAAAAGCGTAAGTCAGAAATAGATCTCCTAAGGGATTTTCCTTGAAAAGGCATGATGGAAAATACTTTCTACTAATGTTCTCATCTGTAGCTTCTCAGTATTTCCAACTGTTAAACATTGCTGAAAAAGATTGCAGTGTTGTGTGAAAGAGAAGAGGGTCTCTGTGGGAGGTTTTGCATTATGTCATTGTTGGCAATTGAGTCTCTTTAGAACCCAATATGGTTTGGCATCTCTGGCTGGTAACAGGGAGCTATTTATGCAGGGTAATTCATGAGCATGGCAAAATGACTCTCAATTAATCCTTTAATGTTATTAACTTTTTCTGGTTATAAAAAATGCTTATAGAAAATTTGAAAGATACAAAAAGATTTAAAGAGAGAAACACACACATTTTTATGTAACAGAAATGGTAACATTTGGTGTATTTCCTTGCAGAAGTATGTTTATATGTGTATGTGTGTACAGCATGTATATGTACATATATATTTGTATTCATACAGCTTATAATACAATGTGTATGTCCAAGCTTTATTTTGTTTAGCTTTATGCAGTAGGTAATTTTTTCCCCTCAGTGTTAGAATGTGAAACATGATTTTTAGTGACAGCAAATTATTCCTTTCTAATGTTGCTTCTTAAATTATTTAACAACTTTCCAGTAATTGAATATTTTCATTATTGATAATTTTCCTGAATTTTAGGGCTTTATTGTACATCTTGATATACAAATTTGTTTTTCATGGTTCTGATTTTTTCCCATAGCTGTGTTATTTGGAAGTAGAATTATTAGAATAGGGGTAGAAGTTTTCTTTGAGTGTTTAAAAAACTGCCAATTTGTATTTCCCATACTTGGTACACTTTGTACTTCTGCTGGTTAAGATATGAAGTGCTTGTCTTATTACACACAACTAGTGTTGAATATTGTAAGTGAAACACAAAGACATTTCTATTCTGTTTTTCCATCCATTTATTTGAATGCCTGTAAAGTTATACAATTTTTCATAAATTTATTTATCATTAATTTTTAATTACATGGATTATGTTCTTTGCCTATTTTTCTGTTGGAGGGCCAAGGAATTTTTCTGAATTGAATTCAATGATGTAAAAGATTTTACACCTTCTATGTATATCCTGAGCACGTAAAACAATAAATATGAGGTATTCAAACTGGCTGAAAAATGAAAACATTGTAATTTCCCCTGGCCTATAAGTTTCTACTCTGTCTCCTTATGACAGGCTCTATAGAATGACTTAAACAAACATGTCTAAAATTGAGATGTTTGATAGCTGTGATTTGTTTAGCAAGTAATCATTTGAGAGGACCCCCTATTGCATAGATATCTTATAGAAAAATATTATAGCAGAATGATCAGATTGAAAAATGTTCTCCCAAAGAATATAATGTTTGACCTTGAATTGACCTTTTATATCTTCATTAGAAATGTTCTTTTTAGAAAAATACATTCACATGTGTAGTCTTTCTTTTTCTTATCACTCTCCTGCCTCTTTCTCCCCTTCTCCTCAGGAATCATATATAATTGATGGAGGAACTGTGTAGTAAAGGGTATAAAATATTGGACAAGGTTGCAGGAGGGAGGCATCCAATAGAGAAGGATCTTTGTGAGGGGACTCAAGCTGATTCTGGAAATATGTGCCCAATGGAACAGGTTAGAGAAAAAAGTGGAAAGAACATAGGTAGGAACAATTATGGATTTGAGGAATCATAAGAAAACTGAGTTTTCTATAGCTGACTAAGTAAACCTAATTTGTGTCACTAGCGTTAGGATAGATTGATGAGGTTTGGCTCCCTTTCGTCCTCCCGTGGAAAGATCTCAGATCCACAGCCAATGAGCTGATTCTCCTCAGTCTGCTCTCTCATACAGAGGTTGCTTATGAAATTTGGAAAGCTATCTAAGGAATCTTAAACTTTCTGAATACAAAATGCCTTTTTCCCACCAGCCAGGAGTCACCATCACTCAACAAATCAGCCTATTTTGGAGTCTGTCCTGTTTCCACTTGTTACTGATGTCGCATCTGGCTGGGACAGGAAAGTTCCGGAAAGTTCCAAGGCCTCCAGCTGGCTGGCTCGGTGTGAGAAGGAAGTCTGCCAGTGGAATAGCTGCTTTGTCCTGATTCTTTGCTAGTGCGTCTCAGTTCTCCTCGCTTCTAGAGTTTGCCAAGATCTTTCTGGCCTCACAACTTTATAGATTCTGTATAGACATCTAGAATGTCCTTTGCTTTCCCATCTACCTTATCTCTTCCTCTTTCTTTCTGTCCCTGAAAATGAAACATTACTTTACAGGGAAGCCCTTCCCAGTGCTACTTGAGCTTCTGTCCTAACGATGCATTTCAGTTTTTCTTCTTTGGTGGGACTTTAACAAATGTAATTGAATGGTTTGTTTAGCGTGTCATCAATATCTCTTTTCCCTCCTTAGACTGGGAGTCATGTAAATAAAAATTATTCCTGGAGTTGCATCCAGACAGTAGCTTTTCTTTAGCTCTCTAATCAAATTTGATGTTTACTTTAAAGGACAGTAAAGTTTTAAAGGGTTCACAGGTAATGACAGAAAATCCCATGTATATTTTGAAATGATTTATGTAGTTGATTTGTAGTTCTTATGCACATTTAAAATGAATTATTTATGAATAGTCCAAACAGTTAATAGTTACTGAGTACCTCCTAGGTGCTAGTCACTGCTCAAGTTCCTGGGACATAGTGGAACACAATCACCATGCCAATGACAAAAACAAAACTTCCACATCCACGTGGAGCTCACGGGTTAGTGGGTGATGTAGAAATAAATACAGATTAACTTAGGTAAGGATAAATGCTGTACGGGGGGAAAAAATGAAGCCCAGTAAAGAAATAGAGAGATTCAGGTTTTATTTATTATTTATTCTTATATTGCTTATTTTCTTTAAGAAATGAAAATTAGGGGCATTTTTGTATGTATAGAAAACTGTACTTTACAGAAAAGTACTGATTTCTCAGATGTGGCTTTGAATGTTTTTTGGGGTCACGTTTGGACCTGTAATTTGACATGTTCTTTCAATATCAAGAAATTTATGTGTCTGTGCTTTTACAAAGAAAAATTATATTTAATAAACCTGTAGATGCTCCCCAGCATCTAGAATTGGCTTAAATTACAGCACTTTCCCCCCCCTGAGTTAATGTGTTAAGTGCTAAACCTCAGTAGTACAATTGCAGGCGGAAGGTGGCTGTTTGACTTTCAATGTAATTTTCTGTCCCTCATGGTTGTTATTGGGCAGTAATAGTGAATAGTTATTTTTCTTCAACCTGGAGGACAGATTAAATGAAGAGATTAAACTAGGAGGAAAGAATGGCCTCCGGTGAGGAAGAGAGTTTTATCCCACCCTATAAATGTATGAGATTAAACTTGATAGCCATCTCTCAGGATGGTGTAGTCCTAACTTTTTGACTATAGTTCATGGTGATTAGACATGTTGGGGCTGCCTCTTTGTTTTTTAGTTAAGTTATGTGTTTTCTTATTATTTTTTTTTTTTTGCTTTTGATAGTTTCTTCTGAAACACATAGGAGTTGTTTCTTGCCATAGATGTAATATTAAATAGAATAGCTTGATACCTCCCAAGATTCATATGTAAGTCTGATGAAAAAAAGCTATTCTTTTCAGATCCCCCCAAAATAATATAAAGAATAAACATTTTTCTTATTAATTCAATTACTTAACATAAGCAGATAGAAGGCTAAAATGGGAAGATAAAAATACTGATGAAATTTTCTTTCAAATCATTGGACATATTAAATGAATGTAGGTGTTTAAGTAGTTGGGATTTTTTACATCATTAAGATTTTTAGGAATATGAAAAACTTACCCAAACATTAAAAATACTGGCCTTGTACAACATTTACATAAAAAAAAATAAAACTTTACTGCAGGACATAAAACAGGACTCAGATACATGAAAATAAACCATGTGTCCCTGCTTAGGATGATCCAAGCTTGAAATTAAATTATACATTTGGGGCAATTTAACTCATAATCTCATTTTGAGAAGAGGGGTTGGGGACTTGACAAACTTATTCAAAAGTTAATAAGCAAGCATATATTTGCATAAAGGGCTAATTAATTTTGAGAACTGTAGTAATTTGGGTAAGTTTCCAACATGATATTAAAGGATACTATGAAATGACTATTATTAAAACAGTCTGGTTCTGGCACAGAAACAAACCTGTGTGTGGAAAAAAATGGAATCTAGAAGTGGATCAAGTACATTTGGAGTTTATGATGTTATAAACATGGTGTTTAAAAACTGTAAGGAGCCTGGCCTGTGTGACTCAGTGGTTGAGCATGGATCTATGAACAAGGAGGTCACAGTTCGATTCTGGGTTGAGGCACATGCCTGGGGTGCAGGCTCAGTCACCTATGTAGGGCATGAGGAGGCAGCCAATTAATGCTTCTCTCTTACCATTGATGTTTATCTCTCTTCCTCTCTGAAATCAATAAAAATATTTTTTTAAAAAAACTGTAAGGAAAAAATGTAGTACTTAATAGATAGTATTGGAAGAACTGTTATACATGTGGAAAAGTAAAATCTCACATACCATTCATATGAGTAATCAATAAAGGGATTGCAATATCATAGAAATACAAAAAAAAGAGAAAACAATCTTTATAATTTTGGGGGGTAGGTAATATTTTCTTAATCAAGGTATGAAAGCAGATCACCATGAAATAAAACTCGTGGACTTGATTTTTATAATATTTTAAAAATCAAATGAACTAACACTGTGTACTGGAGAACTGGAGGACATTTGTGGCCAGATTCTAAATTAATAATTTTACTAGAGGCCTGGTGCACGAGATTTGTGCACTGGGGGGGGGGGGGGGGGTCCCCTCAGCCCCCTGGTGGTCAGTGCACATCATAGTGACCAATCATTCCACTGTTCGGTTGATTTGCATATTACAATTTTATTATATAGGATAAGCATCAACTCATTAAGCTCTGGGTAAACTTGCCCCTCATCACAAAACTGATAAGTGATGGAGTGATTTTTCTCCTATGATTCTGGAGCCTGGGCTCTTGCCCTCAACACCAGGCACAAAGTCAAAGAAAATGTATTCAGGCCCTGTGTTCATTCCTTTAAGAAAAGTTGGCTTTCACATAGGACATTTTAAAAGAATACTTTGCCCTATTATTTCTTGTATGTTCAATATGGTAGTTTTTAAAGCTCTAAAGGCTTTTTATTATATTCTTTAATCATATTTAATACAACTTACTAGAAAATATCTCACAGTTAAATAGAATATAACTTAGTTTTACTTTCTCAAATCCTTAGAGCAAAATCCTCCTTGGCAGATAATGCAAAGTAATCCCTTTTCACATGAAGTCTTTTTCCTTATAAATGTTTGTCTATTTGATAGGGAATAAGAATAAAAATATCTTCTGATGGACCATCCATCTGTTCTTTCTCTCTCTGAGCTAAATCTGAATGGTGCTTTCCAAATGCTTAACTCTCCTTATTTTTACATTGAAATTATTACCTTTATTTCAGGTAGACAGCAATGTTCAAAACTATTATACTCATGACAAAAAATGACTTGCAATTGTCCCGCAATTTGTGCCAATCAATAATTCATCATTTACTCTCAGGTGGATATTCCTGATAAAAATATCTGGAATGTCTCCTCCCTTTATAAAGGCATTTACAATTCAGCCTGAGCCAAGCACCCTCACTTCATTTGCCATTCTTCTCCTTCATGCCACCTTAGTTCTAGTCAAATTTCATCAATTGTTTGGTTTCTCACCTCAAAACTTTTACTCATATCCATCACCTCACCTGGAGTGGCTTTTCCCTGAATCCCGTAAATTTCAAATATGTCATCCTTCAAATTGTTATCTAAGTTTTACCTTCTGTATGAAATGCATCTCAACACTTTGGAAGTAATCTCTTCTTTTTCATTTTCATGGCCTTTTCTATGCCTTGTACATCTTTGCATTGAGAACCACTTGTACCATATATCTCTGTCTTATTTGTCTTTGTTTTCCTCAAAGCAATTAACATAGAGCCTCTCACACATAGTAGGTCGTTAGTATGTTTTCTAATTAATGCTTAAATTAATTCCTCGGGGTTTCCATAGCTTATTTTGCAAAGAACATACATATTCTAAAATGTTACTTAAGACTTTGAAATGCCTCAATTAAAAAAAAAATCTATTCCCCCTGGAAATGTAACTATCTAGTCATTTCTATATGACTTGATTCATGGAAGCATTTCTTTGAAAGTCTATGGGATTGCATACATATACCAAAGTATAAAGGGAATGTGGTTGTCAGAGAGCAGAGCAGGCAGCGCCAAGAAGGTGACATGGGGATACAAGAACTCAGTGGCTGTCAGGGAGGTCTCCACAGACAATACCTGCAGCAGCATCCGAAAGTGTGTTGACGGCTTGGAGTGGCTATTCTGCTGCATAACTGAATATCCACAGAGCCAAGGTCCATGACCTTGAGTTCAGCAGATCTTTTCTGCTGAATATGATCTTATTCCGAGAGAAGTCAAATTATTCTTCCTGGTCGCCAAGAAAACCTCAAAGCTTTCAAACCACTTTGCTCTAAGAGATGCCTCAAATCTGCTCTGGCGGCCCACAGGACGCAAGAACCACAGAATGTACTTGAATTGCTTGGAAGCATCAGACTTTCCACTTTGTACAGAATTCTGATGTGTCTAGGTTGTATGCCAAGTATAAAAAGGACTGTGACCTGAAGTAGGAAAGGCTGAAGGGCTGCTTCTGTGCCTTCCTTGAATCGGAGCTGGAAGAAAAATAAAGGATTTGTTTTGGGGCAAGAGAATCACAAGGCCTGCCAGAGCCAAGGACATTCCATCTTGACCCGTCTGCCTACTCTTCCCTTTTCTCTCCTTTCAGCATTCACATAGTCTGCTTTTTAATTAGCCAGACAAGCAACAGCAAGTGTGGGAAGTGGGGAAGAAGCTCTTTGTTTTTAACCTGCAACACATGTAAAGAAAACACAAGCAGAAACTTATTAACGGCTTTTGTGAGGAGGCTTTTAGTCAGCATTTGCCTTGGTTAAAATCCTGAGCTGATTGTTTATCAAGGCACAGCAGCAAGAAAAGCGAAAATCAGCCCTTTGTGCATTTGTCTATTAGAATGAGGAAGAAGGACTTAGACATTTAAAATGTCAGCCTGCAGTGTGCAGAGACGTGCCAGTGTGTGAAAGAAAGATGGGCCTGTCAAGGCGGCATTGTTGATGAATGGGTGTCGGCTCTTCTTGTTAACTGTATCAGGGCTAGCTCTTGTTCTGCATCTTTCTGTATATACTAGAGGCACAATGCACAAAATTCTGCACGGGTAAGGTCCCTAGGCCTGGCTGGCAATAAGGGCCGATCTGTGGGGTGACTGGAAGGGCGATTGGGGGGCCCCTGCTGGCACCCACCTTGGCCGGCCTGGCACCACGCACTCGCCAGCTCCGTCCCCTAATTGCCCCGCTGCCTCCACCAGTGGGCCGATGGGGGGGGGGGGTCCCACTGGAACCCACCTTGGCTGGCCTGGGGTCTGTGGGCTGGGGGCAGCTCCTGTGTTGAGGGTCTGCCCCCCTGGTGGTCAATATGCGTCATAGTGAACAGTTATTCTGCTGTTCGGTCGATTTGCATATCAGGCTTTTATTATACAGGACTAGAGGCCCGTTGCACGAAATTCGTGCACGGAGGGGGGTTGTCCCTCAGCACAGCCTGTACCCTCTCCAATCTGGGACCCCTCAAGAGATGTCCGACTGCCCGTTTAGACACGATCCATGGGATCGGGCCTAAACGGGCGGTCGGACATCCCTCTCACAATCCAGGACTGCTGGCTCCTAACTGCTTGCCTGCCTGCCTTCCTGTTTGCACCTAACCGCTTCTGCCTGCCAGCCTGATCACCCCCTAACCACTCTGCTGCCAGCCTGTTTGCCCCCAACTTCCCTCCTCTGCCGGCCTGGTTAAGCCTAACTGCCCTCTCCTGCAGGGTTGATCACCTCCAACTGCCCTCCCTTGCAGGCCTGGCCCTTCTCAACTGCCCTCCCTTGCAGGCCTGGCCCTTCTCAACTGCCCTCGCTTGCAGGCTGGGTGCCTCCCAACTGCCCTCTCCTGCTGGCCATCTTGTAGTGGCCATCTTGTGTCCACATGGGGGCAGGATCTTTGACCACATGGGGGCAGCTATATTGTGTGTTGCAGTGATGATCAATCTGCATAGTACTCTTTTATTAGATAGGATAGAGGCCTGGTACAGGGGTGGGGGCCAGCTGGTTTGCCCTGAAGGGCGTCCCGGATCAGGTGGGGGTTCCCTTGGGGTGTGGGGCGGCCTGAGCGAGGGGCCTGTGGTGGTTTGCAGGCGGGCCACGCCCCCTGGCAACCCAAACAGAGGCCCTGGTATCTGGAATTTATTTTCCTTCTACAATTGAAACTTTGTAGCCTGGAGCAGAGCCAAGCCTGGGGCTCCCTCCAAGGCCGGTAGCCATTTGTGTTGGGGTTATAATTGAAACTTTGTTGCCTTAAGCGGGTGGGCCCGGCCAGGGTGTGCGAAAAGCTTTGCTTCCCCTGTTGCTGGCAGCAACCCTGGGCTGCTCTCTCAAGCTCCATTCTGCCGCCATTTGTTTGAATTTGTTTACCTTCTATAATTGAAACTTTGTCGCTTGAGTGGAGGCTTAGGCCTGGCAAGGGCAGGCGGAAAGCTTGGCTTCCTCTGTTACCTAGGAAACCTTGCTCTCTGTGGCTGTAGCCATCTTGGTTTGGGTTAATTTGCATGCTCGCTCTGATTGGATGTTGGGTGTGGCTTGTGGGCGTGGCTTGTTGGTGTGTCGGAGGTATGGTCAATTTGCATATTTGTCTATTATTAGATAGGATTACCTATTTTCCCTCAGGACTTCCTTCTGTGACTTTCTTTTCAGAGTAGAATATCCTTTTTTTTTTTTTCTTCCCATAGTGGGATATTTAACATATATATATATTATCAGCTTCAGGTTTAATTCTAACCAGCAAATAAAAAAGTAAAAAGCACAGGTTTTTAAGGATTTGGAACATTTTTCTTCTTTGAACATTTGCATTCACTTTTTCAGGAAATACTTGAACCTTATATATTTGTATAAGAAAGTTTTGGAGACTGGCTTTATTTTTTTATTTTTTTTGAGTTTTAAAAAAATGAAAACAATTGAATTCAGCTAAGTGGGGGTTTCTATGCATTTGGCTAATGGGATTGAGTGGTAGCAAGATATGTGTGTCAGATCAGCACAGGGTTTAGCTTTTCATACTATGCAAAGCGGTTGAGTACTCATTGATGTGATGTTACATAGAGATTAACTGGATCAAAAGGTCTAAAGTCAGTCAGATGATGCATTATTGAAGAGGAGAGAGGAAATGCACTTGTGTTCCCAATTTATAAAATAAAGTATTCCAACTGCTCATTAACTAATCAAGCAATATGCACATGTAAAGCAATACTATACATGGGCATAGATAAAGTGTAAATTATACCTCAAAGAGTCATATAATTTTGATACATTATTATAATTAAATTAGTAAACTTATAGATGCACAATTATTATACAATAAGTAATATCCTAGGTCATAGCTCTCTAAACACTTGATTCTCTCTGTGTCTGCATGTTAGAATCACCTGGGAAACATCTGAAAGTCTCAGTGCCCAAGCCGCACACTGGACCAATTAAATGAGACTATTGAGGTGGGGGAGGGAACCTCGGCATCAATATGTTTCAAGGCTCTTTAGGTGATACCATTGTGATGCCAAGTTGGGAATCACTATGAATATTAAACATTTTGTTATATCACCTCAGCCAGACATACCTAATTAGTCAGTAATTAGCATATTGTCAACATAGTTATATGTATTCAATTTATTTTTATTGTAAAATGGTGGAGCTTTTTTCACATGAGCAATACCGTAGACTTAAAATTCATTGTCTGTTTTGGAGGAATATCTGAACATTTGAGTCATATGCTTTCATTATAATGCTATATATTTTTTTAAAAACTACAAAATTCAAATTTTATGATGAGAAAGTTAACATAATTATTGCAAATATGGCGAGGGAGTCGAAATAATTACTTCACTTTGAGATTATAGCTGAGAAAAAATATTAATAACTTTGATCATATGAAAACTATAAAGCTAAAATTTTATATATTTTCTCTCAGAATAATAAAAATGAGATATCTGAGAAGGAGATTAAATTAGGGTTGAATGTTGTGTTTGAAAAAAACCTGACTGTCCTATATTCTTCAAAATGAATATATTCTTCCCTCTTTAACTTCAAAGGTGTTCATTCAAACTTATGCAAAACAGCATTAGAAATGCGAGAGAAGGTAGAAAAGGCATGGAATTCAGACTCAGAGATTCACATTCTAGTCTGAGGTGTTTGTAAACTAAGTGCTTTTTGTGAAATTTCTTACATTCTCTAGGTCAGGGGTCCTCAAACTTTTTAAACAGGGGGCCAGTTCACTGTCCCTCAGACCGTTGGAGGGCCGGACTATAGTTTAAAAAAAACTATGGCCGAAACCGGTTTGGCTCAGTGGATAGAGCGTCGGTCTGCGGACTGAAAGGTCCCAGGTTTGATTCCGGTCAAGGGCATGTACCTTGGTTGCGGGCACATCCCTGGTAGGGGGTGTGCAGGAGGCAGCTGGTCGATGATTCTCTCTCATCGATGTTTCTAGCTCTCTATCCCTCTCCCTTCCTCTCTGTAAAAAATCAATAAAATATATTTTTTAAAAAAAACTATGAACTAATTCCTATGCACACTGCACATATCTTATTTTGAAGTAAAAAAACAAAATAGCAAAAACACCCGCATGTGGCCCGCGGGCCATAGTTTGAGGACGCCTGCTCTAGGTCATAGTTTTCTTAACACTAAAATGAAGTTAATTTAAAACAATTTCTATTCTTATAAAATATAGATGAATGCATTGCAAATAGAAAGCTGATGTATTGTGTGTGAGTCCTAGGTAACTGGGAAGAAATGTTTGAAAGCCCTTGAATTAGATTTCCTTAACTTTTATAGTTTTACTAGCGGCCCAGTGCACAAAATTTATGCATGGGTACGGTCCCTAGGCCTGGCCTGCAATCAGGGCCATCTTCCCCAGCTGCCCGCAGCCGGCCCTTCCCCCTGCCGCCACCCACCCCTGGATCCCCATTTGCCATCAGGTGATTGGTGCTTGACGGCTGTTCCTGCCCGCTTACTGGCCCCGCCCCTGCAGCAGGTGACCATTAGGCGATCAGAGCTTGCCGGCTGGGGAAAGGGACCAAGAGGTGATCAGTACACCTCAAAATGATTGGTCCAGCGGTTGTTCTGGTCATTCTGCCGTTAGGGTCAATTTGCATATTACCCTTTTATTATATAGGATGACTTGTTCATGGAAAAGGCATGTAGTTGGGGAATGGAGGTGGAGGCTACTTATTTGTAGCATAGAACATAAAACATTTCATATATTCTTGTCATATGGTGTCAAGGCAAATGATCTTTAGAAAGTAAAGACTTGTTTCAAAAGGGCATTTGGTTTGCTTGCAATAAGTAGGGGGAAAAGCATTTTCAGCCTATGAATGTGGATATGTGTCCTCTCCTTGAGACCAGAGAACTCACTGGGAGGAGTGAATGTATGTATTGTTAAGAATAGCTGCTGATTCAAGAGGTGGTATTATTCATTTTGGCCAGAATGTTCTCTTGCCCAATCAAATTACTTCCAAAACTAAAAAGTGAGAATGCACTTTGCTTTTTGATAGCTTAGTTTTATTTTATCACACTTTTTGTGCTCACTCTTTGTTGGGAAATGGGTTCTTTCTAGGGAGAGTAAGTTGAGGGAAGTCCTACTACTTTACAGAAAACATTGAGTTTTAAGCTAAACTGGTTATTGGAAGGAGTTAGGAATTTAAAAAAAAAAAAGAAGAAAGTATCAAGAATACCACCCCACACTTATAAATTTAGACTTAAGACAATGGGTACTACAAATATGCTTTTTTTAAAGGTTTTTTGAGGTGACTCTGCTGGCCAGCCCTATTTGGGATCAACTGGTCTAGAAATTCAGTTTCTCATTCCAACTTTACATATGCCCTATAGATACCAGAGAAGATCTCATAACCTTTATAGGTCTCCCTCTTCTAACTCTAAAGTTTATATTTTGTGATTCACTGTGATATTCTGATAAAGTTTCACAATTCAAATAAAATTAGTCTCAAATGAGCTATTTTTTTTTTTTTTACAATGGGCCCTAAGACCTAAGTTTATAACAGGTAAATCTAAAAAGGAAATTATAACAATTCTTTACATCCTAGAAAGGATGCTCTTTTCGTATTAGGTCCTAACATCAGCTTGTTGGCAACGTCAGGAGTTAGTGAATGAGTAGGCTGTGCTGTCACAATGCTCCCCCCACATGTCTGGGTTTTATTATCCTGCCACTCCCCTCTCCCCCACCACTCCAATCACAACAGTCTGATCTGAGAGTAAAGGACTCTAACACAAGCTGAGCTCATCAAACTGCTGTCGAGTTATATGAGTGGTCCAACCCCAGAGGAGATCAGAAACTCTACTGTGAGGAGCTGAGACATTCCACATGTTTATTCCTTTCCAAGACTGGGTGGTTCAATGATTCCTCTATCTGTGAGCTATTTCCAAAATCTTTCTGATAAAATCTGTGTGTTTACACTTAGGCTTGACCTCTACTTGTGTTGGGAAAGAAACAAAGCTGCATGGAGTACATTTTGCATCATGAATTAACTTCTTTCCTGTGTATCTAGAAAGGTGCTAGTTTTGTAACATTCAGGGAGAATTAGGCAAACGTTGTTTAAATCAGATGAGGAACCTGGGATGAGAAATGCTGAGCTAGACAATGTTGATTTACAATGTTTTCGACACAACTGTGATAGATGGGATGAGGGGATGTTATGGAAGGATCAGTATGTAATTAATTAAAACAATGCCATAAGCTTTATGTTATAGATCCTCATGTTTAAAAAAATCTGAGAGTGTGTCATAACAGGCCGAATGTAACCATTGTAGAAGGACACTATGCCACAGTTACTTACCTGTGGTCATATAGCACCAACCATAAAGTGGGGAAACTAATTAATGGCTTCTAATTAATTCCAAATTAAGCGCACTATCCATAGAAAACTGCTATTCAGTATTGACTGATTCTTCTATACTTCTGTTGGAGAAATGTGTATAATCCCAAATTAATTAATATAAACTTATAGTAAGTAATATTCGCTTTCCCTTAAAACATTGTATTATTCTAGGAATTACATTTACATGGATAAATACCTTAAATTTGGTAGAAATAAACATTAAACGTATTCTTTAAACACGCTAGCATACGTAGAAAATCTGCCAAAGGTATTTTGGGGAGCTAAGGAAGAAAGGTGATCAGAACAGAAAGTTTCTTTCTTGTAGAGTATGACCAAAACATCTTTCCATGTCCCTTTGTTTTTCTCAGTTTTTAAGTCCTTACAGGTTAAGAGGAGAACTAGCTGTGGAAGCCCAAAGGGACAGAGGTTGCTATAAAAATCTCCTTTTAAAAGCAGCAGCCATCAGAAATCTTGAAAGACATTTTAACTCTAGTATGTTGCCTGATTTTGACAGCAGGAAAGCAATAGAGTTTGGCACAGAGTTGAGCCTCAGTAAATGTTTATTGAATGAATCAATAAAGCAGTGGCTCAATAAATCAAGAATGTTATAGAACCATAGAATTTTAGAATTAAGCACTGGAGATCACTTAGCCCAGCTATGTGACTTTTCTAGGGAGAAAAATGAGACCCAGTGGGGCTAAGTCGGGTGGCCACGGGCAGAGAGCTGAAAAGTGGCTACGTAGAAACCAGTATCCAACTCTCCTCATTCTGAGCTCAAGGTTTTTCCCTGAGAAAATGAAAAATAAAATTATAAAAGCACAAAATTCTCATGAAATCATTTTGCAAATCATCTAGGTAAAAGCCTGATTAAAAGAATGAACTATTAATACAGACATACTTTCCTCTCTTTGTGCTATTTGTAATGCTTCCATTTCTTTATTACTCCAGGAATCTTAATTAACCAACATTTTTCCTAAAATTAGGGTGTTGAGCATCATGATATAGTATTTTGCTAAAAAGCTAATTTTAAAAACTGGATAATCCTTTAAAATGTAGTATTTACTTTAATAATGCTTGTAATAACTGATCATGGATTGCCCACTATATGCCCAGTATGAATTTAAGTACATAATGGCACATTCAGAGAAATTTTCCTCATAGAATTATTGACTAGAGTCCCCTGAAACAAAAGAACTTAAGTAACCTGCACTTTATAAAGAGAACCTCTAAAAACTGACCAAGTTTCACCTCATCACTTATTAGAAGACAGCCAAACTGACCCTTCGACCATTCCTAACATGCTGTCCTTCTCCCCACCTCCCACCTTCTACCTCAGCATTAAGGGATAGAGAGTAGGGGAAAAAGTCATTAGGTCATAGGCCCTGTGAAAATGCACTGTTCAAGGAGAAGTGTGCTTCCTTTGCCCAGCCTAATTGGGAAAAGAGACTGCTGTAGAATGGCATGTAGAGCCTGCATCCGTATGCCTGCAAAAAAGGAAGGCCGGCAATCTATGTTCTGACCCATGGAAGTGCATGTGTCAGACCTGCTGACCTGCCCTGTTCCTTTCTGGGGAGGGCAGAAGGGAACTGGCAGGGCGGAAAGAGGCAACAGGGATATAGCCTACACTCTCAACCTTTGGCGTCGCCAGGATAATTACCATCCTAGGGGCCAAGCAGACTCTCTGCTTAGGCTGGGGCTTGAGCCATCTGGCCAGTATTACTCACAAGAAAGCCACTTGCTGGGCCAGAGGATTACAGTAGCCAGATGCTCTGGGATATTATGTGGAGATTGGCGCTGAAGGATGAAGCAGGTTGAGCCACATGAATCCCTCTTCTCTCTCTCTCTCTCTCTCTCTCTCTGTCAATGCACGAAGGGCTAAGACTTAAGTCAGGTATTAAGAAGATACCTAGATGCATACCATACCACATCCTTCCCCTCCTCTTCAACTCTGACAATGAGATGAGGGATAAGATTTAGTATATCAGATGTTACTTTAAAGTTATAAATTAGCCAAAAGTGGCCAGAAATTTAGTGATTCTACACAAGATATTGCACACCTGGTTAATGCCAGAGTATTAGTGAATTACTTTCCCTTGGTATCATATGATCTGTGCAGAACAGACCGGTCATGAGCCCAGACAGGCATAGAGGGGCCTATTTGGTCCATAGCACCTGCAGTTACTTAAACAAATGCAAATCGGTTGCACAGTAGAATTGGAAAATAGTTGTACTAAAGTTTTGGACCATATCCTGGGTTACTTTTTGGAAAAAAAATATGTTCAAGTTTAAGCTGAATTTAGTTTTGGTCATGAACTAGAGGCTCGTTTCATGGCAATATCTGGGAAATAAGGAAGAGCATGAAATTGGAGTCAAGAGGGCAAGGTCATATTTTGATTCTACTACAATTAGTTATGTGACCATAATTTTACCTGTTGGGCCCTCAGTATCTTCATCTAATAAATGAAGGCGGTGGACTAAGCAATATCTAAGTCTTCTTTAGCTTTCATATTTAATCACTTCAAGGATATTATCAAAAGTATATCTATTTTGTGGAGTTATCTGATGGATGTTTGGCAACTTATTTCCAGATTGGTTGCCTTGAGGTGTACCTAAATTGAAATAAACCCTTGAAGAATGAATATTTTCTAAAGCTTGGTTTCTTTATAGTAATCAATTGATTGTTTTAATTTATAAATTACATAGCATTGTGGCAAGCAAAACAATGCTATTTTCTATTGCAGTTCTTAGGGACTGAGGATTTAACCTGATGTGATTTTCAATAGGCAGATTTCCCTTTTGTTTTCCTGAACCTCCTTCATCTTTACAGTCAGAGACATCCAGGCTTTATTATTTATTTAATAATGTAAACTTCTAGTGTGTACCTTTGTTTAGTCAAGGATGTTTTGGCAAAATATTCTTGTGTATTTGACTTCTAGAGTAGAAAAACAAATGAAGCAAGCTTCTGCCTCAAATGTCTATTTTTGTTTTGTTTTGTTTTTTCACATGTTGATTTTAGTTTCCGGCTTGTGTTTGAACACAACCTTAGAATCACATGAATATAGTAAAACCTTACAAAACTGTATGATGTGAGTTTAATATATGAAGACTAAGAACCATAATGTAGGCCCATTTCTTGGTATAGGAAAATGGCCTGAAATTCTTCATGTATACGTATAGGGACAGCAGGACATCTATCTAGCCTTCATCCATTGGTAAAGAAGTTCTGTCAACTTAAAAGTTGTAGGAAACAGTCAAATTAATGAGATTTTACATGTATAATGGGAAGGGGCATTGTCCTGAGAATTAATTTCTATGTGAATTTAGAAGTCACTTAACCTCTCTGTGTCTAACATTCCCTTTATAAAATAGAAATCAGTGGTGCTTTTTGTTGAAAAGGATCTATTGGTTCAATCTACCATCCAAGATTGAACACCTATCACATCCCACTAAGTAGTTCAGTTACGTAAGGTTAAGTACTTTAAGTGATGAGAAATTTGTTTTCTATCAAATGGAATGCTCTATGTATGGGTAACTCTGATAGAGAGTATTCCTCATAATGAGAGATATTTTTCATAGCTTTTATGCTTTGATTCTATTTATACCCCTGCTTCCATACAGAATGGAATTACTCTTCTAAAGGACATCTTTCCTGATATTTGGAGGTGCTGTCATTTTCACCCTAAGTCTTTTCTTCAGAGAGTTATTTACCTTACATAATCTAGAAGTCTTTTATCATCTTAGCAGACATCCAAATACATTCCAGCTTGTCAAGTAGAAGTATAACAGTCATTAGCTGACCAGCACTAAGATACAGGACCATCCCATCCCTCTTCTAATATTGTCACGAATATAACCCATGCTTATTACATGGACTTTTTCAGTACATTGATCATTTGATGATTCATATTCTAAATCCTCCAAAGATTTTGCTTTATTTCTTTTTCTAAAAAAAATAATAAATACTTTTTTATTAATTTCAGAGAGGAAGGGGGAAGGAGAGATATATAGAAACATCACTGATGATGTTTTTACTGGGGAATGAGCCTCCAACTCCTGCGAATGTGCCCTGACCGGGAATCGAACCATGACCTCCTGGCTCTTGGATCGATCCTCTGCCACTGAGCCACACCGGCTGGGCAATTTTGCTTTATTTCTGTTGTGTCTAGGGACTCATATTTCCTGTATAGTACTATTACTTATTCATTTGGGTGTTTTTGGACCAGAGATTAGAACTCATATTTATTCCCATCAGGTTTATCTTTGTTAAAGTCAGCTCATCCAGTCAACATTAAAAGAAATTATAGAATTCCAATTTCTCCATTGAACTTTCCCTCAGAAAATTAGGAAAAATAAGAACTATGCAATTTTATCTAAGGAGGGATGGAAATTGAATAGAATTAAAATACAAGATCACCCTATTCAATTTCTTCCTCCAATTTACAGGAACATAAAATAAATTAATATAGATTATTAAATAAATGCTCCAAGTTTTTGAAGTTTATTTTTTAATGTTTCTCTAATTCTACCATAACATTAATAATAGAGATTCCCTTCATCGATCCATTATCAATTGATCCATTGATCAATACATTTAGAGTATGGTCCTCCAAACAATTATAATTACATCCATGCAGCCTAATCTATTTCCTCTAAATTTTATGAGGGTGTTTTGAAGAACAAATTATATTAATGGATATTACTATTCATTGAAAAGTTTTAAATGCAACATCATTTTTATTATTACTATTGCTATTTAGTTTTTAAATATATTTTTATTTAATTCAGAGAGGAAGGAAGAGGGAGAGAGAGATAGAAACATCAATGATGAGGGAGAATCATTGATCGGCTGCCTCCTGCACTGGGTATTGAAACCACAACCCAGACATGTGCCCTGACCTGGAATTGGGTGATGCTCAACCACTGAGCAATACCAGCTGGGCTATTTTTTTAGTTTCTACTAATAAATGCAGCATTGATGGGACTAGTATCTTGCTCATCACACTATTAATCAGGAAGAAAATATTTTATCAGATTAATTCATTTTATCCTCAATTATCCAAATTACTTAAACTTTTTATTGAAATATAATACTAGAAAGTGCACATATCATAAGTTTAGAGCAAAATGATTTTTTTCACACTGAACACATCCATCACCAACACCCAGATTAAGAACAGAATTTTACTAGAACCCCAAAAGTTCTCCTCCCTCCATTTCTACCAAGGCTAGCCATTATCTTAACTTACAATAGTACAGATTAGTTTTGCTTAGTTTTAAAAATTTTATATATACACAAAGTCATAAATATGTTCTCTTTTGTGTCTGGTTTTTTTCCTCAACATTATTATTGTGAGATTTACCCATGTATCTGGCATGTAGTAGTTGTAGAGCATATATTCTCATTGCTGATTAATATTCCCTAGTGTGACTATACCCCAATTTATTTATCCAATTTTCTATTGATTGTATTTCAGTAGTGTTCATTTTGAGATTATAGATAGTTCTACTGAAAACATTCTGATGATCTTTGTGTACATTTTTGTCAGATGTATACTTACAAGCAGAATTTCTGAGTTATAGAGGAACATATATTCAGCTTTAGAAGATATTGCCAAACAATTTCAAAAATTAGTTCCCACCAATAATTTAAGATAGTTCTAGTTGCTCCACATTCTCACAAACACTTGGTACTTTTTGTCTTCTTCATTTTATCCTTTTCAGTGAAATATATTGATATTTTATTGTGGTTTTATCTTTATTTCCCTGAAGACTAATTAATAAAGGTGAACATCTTTTCATATGTATGCCCTTTTATCATGGAGTGTCTGTTCAAGTATTTTGTCTATTTTTCCTGTTAATTTGTCTAGTCCTTTTTTTCTTATTGACTTATATAAATTCTTTTTGTATCCTAGATATAAATATTTGTTGATTCTGTATTGCTTTGGATCAAATGTCTTTTTAATGTTTATTGTTTTAGCATATATTATATGTGAACTAGATATTTGGATATTTGGGCTATTTTCCAATTGACATAGACCCATTCTTTAAGTGTTTAACAGTAAAGTATATATAACTCTTTATTGTGCTGCTATTTGCATATGACATAACACAAAACTTATAGTAAAAGACAAAGAATTGGAGAAAACATACATCATGGAAAGTAGAATAATTTATGTAAAACTAAAATAATAGTAATAATATAAATAATGTTGAATTAAAAAACTTTTCAATGATTATAAATTACATCTTCTTTCATGAAAAAGAACACTGTGTCTCATTTACTATGTTCTAAGGCAATGGCATATTCTACAGAGTGAATATTTCCAAAATTGTGTGGGTGCATTTAATGCAGATCTGAATTATCCAAATTTGAAATTAAACAATACAAAAAGAGTGATACTATATTTTCATTTTTAAGTAAAAGTAATATCATTGTTAAAATATCTTAAAAACTTGCCATCTAATGAACTGCAAAATCTGTTTAACATGATTCCCTTTGACTCTGCCATATTATCTAGCAAACAAATCTTTTGTCAAGATTCCTTCCAACTTATGCAGATTTGGAATTATATGAGGTCATGTGGATAAAATGCTATGGCCTTTTAATTAGACCAAATCTCTGCAAGTCCCCAAACTTTGTTTTTTATTACTTACTGGTAGTCAGAAGGCTGAGGTGTAGCCCTGCTTCTGTTATTGGCACACTTTCTGAATTTGGCAAGTCATTTAAATTTCACGGGCCTCACTTTCTTCATAATGTAAATTAAAGGTTTAAGGTGGACCTCTAAAACTCCCCGTGGCTCAGAGACTTATTCTGAATACTCACTGGGGATGAAAATTTGATAAATATCATCTTCAGATAAGAGGACCACCATATATCATGTATGTACATGTATATGAACCCAAATTCACTTGACTACCCATCGTCTAATGATCAAAACTATGAGCAGAGAGTAGTGAATTGAAAGAACTAGGGAATGTTATTTTTATTGATTATGATAATGATTTTCTAAGGACTGAGACCTTTATAAAATGTAAAATTCCCACAGGATTGCATGGTGCCAAATAGTATTTATTATAGTCGGTCAGTTTTCATCTCATCAGCAGTCTCATTGGCAATAGATAAGAATTACTGTTTATTCATAGCTTTTCCAAAACTGGAATTGTCCTATTTTTAACATTGTTTTTCTCAATTTTATGGCTATGAAATTATATCTTAATATAGTTTGATTTGTGCCTTTTCCTCGAGACTCATAGGATTGAGGATCTTTTCATTTATTGATAGGATATCTATCTATTTATAGATATATATTGCCACCATTAGAGTGAGACTTCTTTTGGTATATGAATCCTCCAGTAGGCATAGTAGACATGCTATATTACCAGTGAAATGGATTAAGATTATTCAGTACCAATTGGAGTTCCATGTTTATAGTTTAGCAGAAGCTGATTTCACACCATCTCAGTTTTCTTGGCACAATACCATAATTGTCCAGGATGTTGAGGGAGCTTTTGGCTCACACTCTTCCTTTGGTTAAACTCATTTCATCTGTGGGACAAGACAGTACTTTCCAAATAGCCACATTACTGTTTGATCTGTATAGCATCTTGTGGGATTCACATTGTTACTCCTACATATGGTGAAGTCTGAATATATAGAAAATTTTGAGACTTCATTTATATGCTATCCCCATAATGACGTGCTGGAAATTCCTACCAGTCTCATAAAAGCCAGCCCTATCATCTGTTTGATGAGATTGGGGAATGAATCAACAATCCAGCTGACTCCATTAAGTTTTCTATCACTGCTCCCTTTATCCAGGGAGAAAAAAAATGCACATGATCTATAGGAAATCTGTTTACTCCCAGACCAAATTCTATTTTTTTTCTTTGCTTTCCCCTCACCAGATACTTGGTTATGGTTTCTCAGTGATGAACACATTTGGCTCTTCACTGAGAAGATCTTTGAATACAAACATCTTACTGAAAATTAAAATAATGCCTCAGTTGGATGGAGAGAAAGTTGCAAATACGTTGGAAACCATTGTTGCCAGCGGAGTAGAACCATCCCATATGCATTTATGGTACCTGATTCATGCCCCGGAGATATCGCAGACCTACTTCTTTCTGATCAGAGCTCTTGCAGTGATACTTAAAAATTAATTGAATTTTCAAGAATGTCACATTTAGCTACCGTAGTTAATGGCCCAATGGCTGAGGAGGTTGATTGAATGGTATATACTGCCACCTACAGTACTTTTTGACTTTCTTTGACAGGGCTGTCTGTCATCAGTCAGAAATGTTTATTAGCCAAGGCGTTAATTTGCAGACTGATTATTTTTTTTTTTTCTGTTGAGATCTGCTGATTTACAATAGTATATTGCTTTACTTATGTACGTATGTATCTGTTTCCCTCTAGGAAAAGAAGAATATATTGCCACTTTCAAGGGATCTGAATACTTCTGCTACGACTTGTCTCAAAACCCCATTCAAAGCAGCAGCGATGAAATAACTCTGTCCTTTAAAACCCTTCAAAGGAATGGACTGATGCTTCACACTGGGAAATCCGCTGATTATGTCAATCTTGCCCTGAAAAATGGAGCTGTCTCTCTGGTCATTAATTTGGGATCAGGGGCCTTTGAAGCGCTAGTGGAGCCCGTGAACGGAAAGTTTAATGATAATGCCTGGCATGATGTGAAAGTCACCAGGAATCTGCGTCAGGTAACAGCGCAGTGGATAAGAGAGTAACTGGCTTTGTTTCTCGCTACAGCTGTGTGTGTGGTACTTGGAAACCCTAACAACATGAGCTAGGGCTCCTCAGAGTCGCTTACAAATTAGCTGTGGGGTTTATTTTGTTTGTTTTTCTTTTGACATGAATCTTCCTGCCATACTTGAGCAGGGGCATATCTAGAAAGTTCTGGGGGCCCAAAGGCTATTTTGATACAGCGACATAGGACAGTTTCCCAGAGGGCTGCAAGGATATCTCTGCGACCTGCCCTTCCTGTGATGTGTGTGGTTTTGTTGTGTTTTTTGATTTTTTATTTGTTTGATTTTAAATTATAGTTTTCATGGTGATCATTTGGAAGCATGCACATTGGGGTCATTAAATCACAGTTCCTTTTTTGTAGTCAATAAACATGTGTTTGTGATCCGGGATTGTATCAATCCCTACACCCTTCCCACCCCTCACCTTTGAAATGGGGACAAGAAAAATCCCTGAGGGGAAAAGTGATTTTAGGAGTTTACATATCTCCTGAAGAGTCTGTTTATGAAGTTATCTATTTTTTATTTTATTTTTAGAACAGACACTTTCAGTTTAACCCAAATGACTACCGAGAGGCCAGTTCACATTCTAGGTGTCCATTTCTATTCAATTGTATTTTTTTTTTAATCTTGCAGAAGTCTATATACAAGATAATGATCAATTCTGTAGTTAATCTATGGGTCCACATATACTGTATGTTTTTAACTGAGACATATTATTACAGTATATATAAATATATGTACAGATGAAAGTGAGTAGATTATACTTATATATTGAACATGATAAGCTTTGGTTATCATTTGAAATTCATGAAATTACTATGTATCGTTTTGTGAAGTGTTGACAGTGACTAATTTTCTGCAGTACATACTGATCTCAAACTAATATCCTTAACATATTTGTTGTTTCTCTGAACAGTTGCAGAGTGATCGATTGTCTCGGGTTTTCCTTTACTAAAACAGCCCTCTCTTTCTGAGCTGTTAACTGTCTAACCTTTTCTTTCCCACTTCGGAGAGACTTAGACTAGCCAAGGGAGAGAAGGCATAAGGGATTTGAGGATAGCAGCGATAGCCGAGCTAAGGCAGGCAAGTGAAACGGAAGGATTCTCCAGGCCTCCCCAAGCACCTTTCAGAGGCCTGATTGGCACGGAAGGGGCCCTGCAGGCATCACACCGGCCTTGGGAGGCGGTCACGCACCCTCAGTACAGCTGTAGAACCCGAACTTCCTATAAGTCTGTCTCTTTGGTTTTCCTTTTTTTTTTTTTTTAATTTCTTCTCTCAGATACTCACCAAGAGACCGGAGGCTCATCTGAGAGAAGCACAGAAGGAAGGGTGGGGCTCGAGGAGCCCACTTTCTAGATTTGCCTTTGCTCAGGTTGCAGAGCAAACTCTGAATTGGTAGCTCAAAGGACACCGTAGCCGTTCAGCCGGGGTGCATGTGTGGCAGGACAGATTGAACACAACCCCATTCTACTCATTTTATGTGTCAGGATCTTTGCTTTGTTTCATTGCAGTAATCTGTGACCCTAAAGTCCATCAATATGACCGAAGGAAGTTTTGGAGTTGAGGAGGAGTCCTTGTATGCTGTAAAATTGAGTAGCAGGGCAATGCCAACCGATTCCTACGAAGTTGCTGGGGCTGGGGAGGGCCAGGGCGGGGGCGGGGTCACTTACGGGCATAGGGCGGCAGTGGTCAGCTGATGAGCTTCAGGCCTTTGAATCCCTTCTGAACTTTTTAAAATGTCTGTCAGATGTACTCAGGGAGCCAAAGGGAATGTTGCCATATGTCTGTTGCTGTCTGGTAGCAAGTTATGAACAAAACTGGCAGGAAAAATATTTACCTCTGTGGGAGGCCTATTTGTTAGTCTGCTTTTTTCTTGTAAAATTTTTTTGCCCTTTTTCTATGTTACTAACATGCTTAATAACTAACATGTCATTCATGGAATGTTTCATTCTACTAACCGTTACCTGAATCAAAAAATGTACTAACATGGTAGAGACCATCATATTTTTTAAGTAACGATCGTTATTCTGTTCACAGTTTTTAATTTCCTTTCTCCCCCCTTCTCCACAAAGCACTCAGGCATTGGACACGCTATGGTAAACAAACTACATTGTTCGGTAGATATCATTCTAATTGTTTCTTATTTTGGGTTTGCCGTGTGTTTTCTTTCTTTCTTTTAACTGTAGACATCATTAACAAAAGAGGAACTGCGGTTGGTACTCTTCTGCTTACTTTGACCTCCTTCTTTTCATCTGTTGTGGACCTTCTTATTTTTTACCTGTTCCTGTCAACTTCTGTTTTTCCAACTCACCTGTAGGGGGCATCGTTAACGTTTCGAACGTTTTTGCATCCAGCTGTGGTTAACACGGGATAAGACAAATGGTGGCTGGCCCGAGTGACCGCAGGCTCAGCCAGTCTCTAACCATTCATGACGCATGGCATGCACACTTGATTTGGGAATGTTGGAGATGCCACACCCACTCATCTTTACGTCATCACAAAGCAGTTTTTTGTTTGTTTGTTTGTTTGTTTGTTTCCCCTTTGGTTCTCCCTGTTTTCTTTCCTTTCCTCTCTGAACCGTACTGTCCCTCCTGCATGTGCGCATCGGGCGTGCCGCTTCCACGGGTTGTTTTGCCTTCCCCCCACTGCGGCATGGGCGTAGGCACTTGCATGAACAACCGCTGCTCAGTAGTGCCAAGAGTGACGTTGCTGGAAAGAGCTTGTGCCTTTTATGTTAACCAGGTGCACGTTGTGATTAGTTAATAACGGACGACTAAACTTTACTAATATGTACACCAGCAAAACTAACCTAGGAAGCATTTTACTAACACCATTTTTGTGTCTGCTCAGTAACTTTTGAGTTGCAGTAGGGATGATGCTGACACAGTAGTTCAATAATCAGTTAACTCTCTAACTAGCTTAGCTCTCTTAGGGCTAGTTGAATAGAATCCGAGATAAACCTCAAACAGACATGAAAATGGGTTCCGCTATAGGTCTAAAAAAACAAAAAACAAAAACAAAAACAGAAAAAAACAATAAGAAAAAAAAAGCAAAATGAAAAAAATAAAACAAAACACAAAACAGGCATATCCCAGGATTACAGTATCTAGGTCTGAGTATAGCGTGTCCTTTCCCTGTGCTTTGTTATCTAGGTGACAATCTCAGTGGATGGGATTCTTACCACAACGGGCTACACGCAAGAAGATTACACCATGCTGGGTTCTGATGACTTTTTCTATGTCGGAGGCAGTCCCAGCACCGCAGACCTCCCAGGGTCACCAGTCAGTAACAACTTTATGGGCTGTCTCAAAGAGGTAAATATGACCACCACCAGAATCACTTCCTAATTCATGACCTCATCATTTCAGATCTGGATGGAAAGCACGTTTGCTGAAGACCTGATGTTTGTGGAGTCCATTGACATAACCTTAAGTTCAGTATTCTGCTGTTTATGTAGGTAGGATCGGGGGAGGTGGGGCAGCTCATAGGACATTATGAAGGAATTAAGTTCCTCTTCTGAAGTAAACTGTAATTCACAATTAAGATTTGCATGGGCAGTTGCATAATAGCGATAAAAGAAAGTCAAATGCAAAGAAATACAGTGTCTGGAGTTAAGGTAACTGCTTTGATCATTTTTACTTAAATGCCTTGAGCGTTATGTATACTGTACAGTCATGTTTGAGCATTTCAGGAAAAAAAGTTAGGCTACAAGAGAGAGACTATGTAAAAAATGAGTCTATATGATGAAACAGTTTTGTTACGACATATTCAATATGTTCTGAAGGAAGTAAAGTTGTTTCATCTGTGACCTGATGAGCTTACTTGATGTTTACCTGACCAACTCTCTCAGGATAAAAGGTATCAGTCACTTCATTCTCATCCTTCTCTGTCATTAAGTGCTGTAACTTTTGATGGGATTGGCACTTGTTAGGGTATGAGCAGAGAAAGATCACAGAGTTCTTGAATTTCAATTCGTGTGAATATTTTCCCATAAGACCTGCCTGTTTTTATTTAGCTTAACCCAATTTCTCATGGCTTCTGAAGCCAGAGGTTCCTCTGGTTTCATTGAGCTGAAGTTTAATGGTGTAGACCAGTGGTCAGCAAACTCATTAGTCAACAGAGCCAAATATCAACAGTACAATGATTGAAATTTCTTTTGAAAGCCAAATTTTTTAAACTTAAACTTCTAACACCACTTCTTCAAAATAGACTCGCCCAGGCTGTGGTATTTTGTGGAAGAGCCACACTCAAGGGGCCAAAGAGCCGCATGTGGCTAGCGAGCCGCGGTTTGCCGACCACTGGTATAGACCAAGCATGGCAAACTCAAAGGCTAACACAGGCCAAATAAACGAGGAATGCAGCCCGTGGGCCGCGAGTTTGACATGCTTGGTGTAGACCTCTAAAATGTAAAGTTCAATAACTGAATTTATTAAGGGTTACCTGTAGGTGTTGTTGGTAAGCAGTGACATACTTTGATTAATTTTAAAGGAAATAGTCTAATCATATAAACTTGATTTGGGCAGGCATCAGTGAAAAACAGTCACTGCTGGGGTCATCCTTACTTGTTTTCCATTTATGTGAACTCACTGGGCGGGGCACTGCCCAGTGAGTAATGTATAGAAGAGTCCTAAGGGGGATTAGAAATGCTATAGTTTTAACAAATGCAAGGAGATGTAATTCTGACAGGCTGGATCTAACCATACTTCGTGGTGGGAGGGATCAATTCCCTCCCAGAGAATAACTTCTACTCTTTAAAAATATATAGTATGACTCAGGATTGTGTTAATCTCTGTGGACATAATAAAATAATGATAATTATTATAATCCTATCTATTAAAAGGGTAATATGCAAATTAACCATCACTCCGTCACAAAGATGGCAGCACCCATAGCCACAAGATGGCGGCGCCCAGTCCTCTCAGCCCCGCCGGAGTCCCCCAGTCCTGGGGGGACAGCCACTGAGAGCGGGCAGTGTGAGTGGCCTGGCAGTATACTTGCTTTGTCACCACGGTGACGAGGCAAGCATTCCGCACCTGGCCGCGGATGGGCCTCTGGGCCATGGAGAGTCTCTGGGCAGCAGGCGCGGAGAGGCCAGGCCCCGCAGAGAGCTACTGGCGCACGGATTCGTGTGCAGGACTGCTGGCTATTATAATAATATCATTGACATTTTTTGAACTCTTATTTTGTGCCTGATACTATACTAAGAGCTTTACTGGGATCTCTACAATATAGGTAGTAATTTTATTATCTGCATTTTCAGACAAGGAAACTGAGGTTCAGAATAGGTAAGTTTCTTGAACAAGATCTCATGTAAGAAATATTGAGGCCTAGGGCTTAATCAGGGAAGTAATGTGTCAGAGTCTTTTGTGTCCTTAGCCACCATGTGTCCCCCAAAAAATGTATGTTAGGGTTCTTGCTGTAGAGAAGTGTACAAACCCTTAAGTTTGCTACAAACTGAGAACTGTTTTTAGAAATGTGCAGTAGACTGTGAGGAATGGGGTCTTAAATCGTGTGGCCCAGTTACACCCAGTTGAGTTCAAAAGAATGAAATGAGAGAGACATCGGGTAGACAAGGAGGATACACAGAAGCGTAAGAATATGAAAGTCTTGAAGGATAACTGTGGTTTGTATAGGCAAGAGATAGAGAACGTATTTCTATTGGGGAGAAACATGGTAAAAAACATAATTTCAAAATATCAGATGTTTGAAACCCCCTCTGATGATGGGAATTGGGGTTGGAGAAAGAACCAAGCCACACCCACCCTATTTCCTCACTTTCACTCTCAACAGGCCAGCCTACAATCAGCCCCTATGTCCTGCTTTATCTATAGGAGGTGAGTCCCCATATGGACTGGGAAAAGGAAAGGGAATCCATGGATCTCTAGCTAAAGAGCCCTTTCAGGTATCCTGTAAGAACATGAGTATTTCTGCAGTCAACACCTGAGTTTAGCTGAACCTCTCTGTCTCTGGGCGAGGCAATTGTGTGTGTGTGTGTGTGTGTGTGTGTGTGTGTGTGTGTGTGTGTGTGTGTGTATGAATCTACAGTGAATTGCCTTAAGCTAAAATTGCAGTTTCGGATTAATGCCTTTCATGTTTAAATGATAATGAGTAGTCCACACACTTTAGAATTAATCTCTTTTCAATTGGTCTTTCAACCACACACATAAAAAGCACTACAGCAAAACCAAGTCAGTTGGTCTCCTTCATGGCACTTAATTGGTAGCTACGGAATCCATACAATGAGGATTCACTCACGCTATTGTCTTTTTATAGGTTTTGGATAGATACCACTCCTCTTTAGTGACTAGGCGCATCCCTCATCTCTCTTCCACAGCCTGGGGCATGTGTTTAGAGCAAGTGCTGTAGTTTTGATGTGTAATCTCTTGCACTTTATTTCCTCCCAACACACCAGAGGGTGGAAAGATGCAGGCACAATCAGCCTATAAATCAAAACAGACCTCACTCAAAGGGCTTTCAGATGGTTCATAGCTTCCATCCGTGTCTGAATGACTATTTAGAATGCCCTGCTCTTCCTAACTCTGAAATGAAATTGTGACAAAGTATCATAGATTTTGAGTTAAATCACCTTGTTTCAGATAGCTGAGCTTTGTATTATTACTGAAAAGATAGCAACATACCCTGTTGGGTTTTCTGCCCTGTATCACATTACATGTATAAAAACCTTAATTGTGGTTTCATTTATGGCTCATAACATTTTTTTTTTCAATCTACTATATAATCCCTCTTAGGTCCTAACCGGTTTGGCTCAGTGGATAGAGCATTGGCCTGCGGACTGAAGGGTCCCAGGTTCAATTCCGGTCAAGGGCATGTACCTTGGTTGCGTGCACATCCCCAGTAGACGGTATGCAGGAGGCAGCTGATCGATGTTTCTCTCTCATCAATGTTTCTAACTCTCTATTCCTCTCCCTTCCTCTCTGTAAAAAATCAATAAAATATATTTTTAAAAAATAAAATATAATCCCTCTTAGGATGACCATTCCTGGGAGAGACACTCATAACACATGTCTGAAGTCAGAGAAGAAATTTTGGGGAGTGTTGAATAGAAAGGATCCTGTAAATCATTCTTCAAGTCCAACCTCCTTATTTTGGAAATGGGAAAACTGACCTAGAGAAGTTACATGACCCATCAAGAGCAATGAGGGGATAACAGGATTAGAACACAGAATCCTGTCAGATAAAATATAATATTTGAATGGCTGGCTCTCTTTCATTGTAAAGAGTAGCACTCAAGGTACAGACTTAACAATGCCCTACCACTATCATGTATTCACATCTTCACTCTTAAAAGATTAAAGTAAAAGAAGAAATCATTCTACATAGTGAAACAACACATAACCTAATGTTCATGAGAAGCAGTTAGGACTTTATATGTATGGCATTTGGTAATGCCTATTGGAAATAAGACTTGGTTTGCATGTAGAGCAACTAATCCTTATTAAGAATATTTTTTTTGGGGGGGGATTTTTACATTTCAAAATAAAATAAAATAATTTCAACAAAATCTAACCTGAACTTTTTACATTATACTTTGTTCAAAATTAGAGGGAAATTTGAATGGCCAAGAATTTATAATGGAGGATCAAAGTAGTTTTTTAAAACTTATTTTATTGTAAATACATGAAAAAACCTTTGGAGAAATGTTTGAGCTACTGAAAATTACTTTCAAAGGATATAAATTCAAGAAAAGTTAAAGGAAAAATTATAAATAATAAATTACCATTATATACAGCCCATATCTATGAAATTTTTAGAGAAAAATACACCTTTAAAATTATGCTATTTCAATCTGTTTTTTACAAAAGCAATACCAATGCTCTGGCAAGAAACATTTCTTTATATTTTAATTGCATTTTTTATAACATTGAGTAAAAGCTACAATATATGTTCCTTAAGAATTATTCATCATTTTGAGTTTAATTTAATTTTCCCAACAAGCAGTTTTAAGTGACTGTTATACCATGAGAGGGAATTGGTTGGCCCTGCAGAAAGATAAATGGCATCTAAGTGGGATGCTTAGAATCTATTGGAAGTCACTACAGATCAGTCCATTCACCTTAGACTACTTGGAATACATTTTTCTGTATAAAAGTATCAGAGATGATTTCTAAGATGCTCATTATAGAGATTCTTTAAAAATCCTCAGAGATAGATGAACAGTTCACTAATATGTATTTCTCTCTGAATATTTTGACCATGAGGACTTGGTGCTGTTAGAAAATGACTTACAAGTAAGGGTTATGCTGCTCTCTCATTAATCTTGCCTTAGCATCTCTTGCTATATGCATTTCTTTGTGCCTCCACAATGCTTTGAAACATCTATTTCCCATCTGCAGAGTCAAGATTACTTAACACTAGAGGCCAGGTACACAGATACATGCACCAGATACATGCACCAGTGGGGTCCCTCAGCCTGACCTGCGCCCTCTCACAATCTAGGACCCCTCGGGGGATGTTGGAGAGCCGGTTTCTGCCTGATCCCTGCAGGCCAGGCCAAAGGACGAATCCATGCACTGGGACTCTAGTATGCATATAAGATATTTGGTTAATCTCTCTTCCCACCCTTCCTCCTCCCCCGTTCCCTCTGAAATTCATTAGTCTGTTCCATGTTTCCATGCCTGTGCATTGAGCGTCTGTCCCCTGGTGATCCGTGTGTGTCATAGCTACTGACACATGGATGGTCAGATGGTCCCTTAGGTTTTTATATATATGGATAGTTTATTAGGAGGAAAAATAAAATTGAAGAGGTATGAAAGGCTGGTATTCAATAAAACAACATAGAATTTTGTATTTGAAGTTTGTTTTTTAGCCATATATACCTGCTTTCATCCTTTGAGTGGAGATGCTGCCTGTGTGAGGCAATTTAGATTCCTGTCACTAAATGTTGCTTGGGATGAGCCTAAGAAAGGATTCTAGGAAAAAAAAAAAAAAAAGCAAGTGAAAGGCTAAGGAGAATTAAATCCCTACTGAAAATTTCATCAAACTAATTAGATCAGCTCAGCCTTTAATTACTCTGAGAAACTTTTAGCACTAAAAATTTGGAAGATGCTATGAGGTGGATGAGGTTCAGAAAACATGCTCTTATGTAAGCATTTCCCCCCACTGTGAAAAAACAGTTGCTTATTGTGTGCTGTTAGTATGGTCTCCTCTGCCTTATGCAGCAGTAATACTGTAATTCCCACAGCGTACCAGTATTAGCAATGGGAAAGAGGTGCCATATTTACTTTGCACAAGTACTCCTTAATCCCTATCTTTCTTCTTTGGAACAAAAGAGAACTTGAGGAAATTGTGAAGCCTTCTCAGTTTTCCTCTTCTATGGTGGAACTAACTCCTCAAATGTGGGTCCTCAGGTGAACTTCTGTTTTCCTATTTCCTTTGTGGCTCAAACAGGAGTAGAATCCTGTAATTTACATGTAAGTACAAAAATCCAATGCAGAATTTGCATATTACGTTACTTTTCCCGGAACTTTGGGAGGTAAGGAGATGTTCACTGGTGTCTATAAATCATGAAGCATGGAGGGAAGGAGAACTTTTTTAGTTGGGGGGGACCTCTTGATATAGGCTCCCCATTTCTCCCCAGCTTTTCATTTCCTCCAGGCTCTTCCTCCTTGGGGTTCCTGATACCTAGTGATTTCCCCCTTTCTTCTCTTGTTATGTTGCCATGGTCTCTATATCGGTAGGTAGCATGTTACATTTTTTTACATAGATCTTTCTACAGGCTTCATTCACTCTTAGGGGAAGAGAATTGCTTTATGCATTCCCATCTCACTTCTTCCTTGACATTTTCATACAGGTCCACATATTTTTGCTCACCATTCTGTTATATAAATAGGGATAATACTATCTTAATTATGTTTGGTAAAATATCTCACTTGAGCTAACTGTTTTAAGATAGGTTTTGCTAATGGCCCACAAAGTGAATAGATTGCAAACCAAACCAATAAAACAACAAGGGAATTCCCCTAATACAAGGACTCATGCATTGGCTCTGGGCTGCCTTCCTAGAGGCAGGGTCTTGGCTTAGTGACTCATAATAAGAGAGCCTGGTTTAGCCCAGCTGGAGAGGGAAGAAATTGGCCTATAGAGTTTTGAGCAGTTAAAAATAAATAAATTTTTCTCCATCTGATTTAAAACACAGAAGATGGCAGTTTGCTTTTAGAACTAACCAGAAAGCAAACTGGAATTTGTGGGCATGTCAGAGAATTTGACAAATTCTTACGTGCCACTGGCCTGATTAATTATAGGTCCTGCCTGCTTTATTTTGGATCTTGAACATACTGAAATGTGTTTCCAGTCTTCTGCTGTAATAAAGTGCCAGCACCAAAATGGAAGCTGAGCTCAATTACCTTTGCCTTCTTTCCTTTGCAGGACAGCAGACCACAGCTATTGTAATGTCAGAAACCCTCCTTTCCTTTTAAGGGTGTCTCCCCAAGAACCCCTGCGATGTAGTAATAATAACAATAACAATAATAATAATAACATCTTCAAGTATAACTGAGGATCCTGAGATCTCAGCAGAGCACCTGCCTCTCTCTGAGTGGTGGGATTGGACCTTGACCTTGGTTTTCTATCTTTGAGTAGGGTAATCCTGCTAGTTGAGCACACTGTCTGAATCAGATCATTCAAATAGACATAAACTCTATGTTACTTAATTGTGCCTATGGTCACACCAGGCATCACACAAAGGGATGCTAAAAGTCAGAGCTATTGCTGAAAAAGTAAGGGAGTTGGTATATTCCAGAGTAGCAATAGTAATATATTAAGTATTTTATATTTCTCATAATATCTACAACGTCCAGTGTATTACCTAATAAGCATGGTCATCAGCAACACAGAAAAATTAACAATTTACTTGAAAAAATAAATCAATGGAACTGTGTGAAATAATTTGATATCTGATATTTCAACATAGCAACAAGGGAGTCAGAGAATATATATTTTGCATGTGGACTTGTAGCATTTTAGTTTTATTAATACGTTACATAGACGGTACACTATAGCTTTTTCAGTGCTTTGTATACTCAAAGGTAACACTCCACGTGTGGCAATAGTTATACATTACTACTATCCCTATTTAACACATGAGGATGTGGAGATAGGCGGTAACGGACTAACTAGGTAACTGACCTAAGGGCAAACAATTACTAAGTAACAGAGCCTAGATCTGAACCTGAGTAACTGGACCTTCAACTGATAACTGCAAACTAATAATCCTTGCCTTTAACTGCTACTCTATTTTGATTTTTCTACTCATAGTGTAATCTCATTTATTTTTCCTTATTCTCAATAGTTTCATAAAGGTAAAGTTATATTAAATGGACTTTATAGGAACCTATGAGGGGAAAGAAATAACAAAAATGCAGCCTAAATTGCTAGGATGTTGGAGAAGAGAAGGCCTAATTGGGGGGGGGGGGGAGAAAATAATAATGCTTGCCATAAATGTCTGTACTCTGTAGCCAACCACATGAACAGGATGCACACAAAACACACTGGGAAGAAGTACTTTCCAGGTTTCTATTAGTGTTAGCTTCATACATTGCTAAGAGTAAGTATGCTTCTGTGAATTGTAGCCTTAGGGACAAGGGAAATAAGAAATTGGGGCAGAGACTAGGCATTTTGCCATACACACTCCTCTTGGAGATTGGGTTCAGGGAGTCCCATCTGCTCAGGTCCCCGAGGAGGTGAAACTCAGCTCTATAGTCCATAGAGCATCTGGCGAGTCCTTGTCTGGAATTCAGCTCTTTGAACATAGCAACCTCCCTTCCAGGGGACCCACAGATTTTTACTTCCCATCATTTTTAGCAGATGCCTCAAAGCCTGGAACTATATCAGCAGTTGCCATAATGCATTGCCGTGCTGTCAGATACCGAGCTAGCCTAGCATGGTTTGGCAGGGGGTTCAATGGCATTTTAATTTTGAGGACTTGATAGACTATATAGTAAGTGACATTTTCTAGCCCAGCAGAGAGCAGTAATGAATAATGTCTAAGACTGAACATTTCCTCTTAATTTCAGCACCCACTAGAGTATCTTCTTTTAATGTCTCCATTTGCTTATGCATTAAACCTTGCATGTATGCATTCAATAAACCAACATTAATATATACCTATGGTGTGCTGGGCTCTGTACTAAATACTGGGGACACATACATTAAGAAAGAGAATGAATATAAGAATTTGGAAGGACTGCCTGACAAAGAAATAGAAAATTACAAAACAAGTTCCTGAAGTAAGGTATAAAAAAATTGCTCTAGTAATACAGAAGAAATAAAATAATTCTACCCGAGAAAATTAGTAACAGTTTCAAAGGTGAAAAGGTAATCTGAGTTATCCTCTCTGTCTCTCTTTGCTCAGCTCTATAATGGGCATGATATTATATGGGAATACAGCACAATGAATTAGTTCCACTCATAATCCTATCTAATAAAAGAGTAATATGCAGATTGACCATCACTCCAACACACAAGATGGCTGCCCCCATGTGGTCAAAGATGGCTGCCCCCATGTGGACACAAGATGGCTGCCACAAGATGGCCAGCAGGGGAGGGCAGTTGGGAAGCACCAGGCCTGCAAGGGAGGGCAGTTGTGGGTGATTAGGCAAGCAGGGGAGGGCAGTTGGGGGCGATCAAGCCTGCAGGGGAGGGCAGTTAGGGGTGACCAGGCCGGCAGAGGAGGGAAGTTGGGGGCAAACAGGCTGGCGGGGGAGCAGTTAAGCATCAATCAGGCTGGCAGGGGAGTGGTTAGGGAGTGATCAGGCTGGCAGGCAGAAGCGGTTAGGGGCAATCAGGAAGACAGGCAGGCGAGCAGTTGGGAGCCAGCAGTCCTGGATTGTGAGAGGGATGTCTGACTGCCCATTGGGATCGGGCCTAAACGGGCAGTCGGACATCCCTCGAGGGGTCCAGATTGGAGAGGGTGCAGGCTGGGCTGAGGGACACCCCCCCCGTGCACGAATTTCGTGCACCAGGCCTCTAGTGGGAAAATAATAGGAAAGACTAATGGCATGAAAGAACACACATTACAAAGAAAAAGAAAGTAAAAAGCTCCATATACTTAACCAACTTTAAGCCATATTTAAAAATCTGAACTCCATCCAAAACAAAGTAAATATTTTGAATTTCATCTTAATTTCTATTATGAGATGATATATTCTTGTCTTTAGTTTTTTGGATCAAGTGCTATGTTTGGAGAAAATTATTCCTGTGCATGGTAATTGGTCTTTTTTCAGGAGAATCATCACTATTGAAACACATTTTAAACAAATTAATTACTTTAAAATGAAAATAATACTGTTGTCATTCAAAAGCATGTGATTAAAATAATAGGAAATGAGATTTTTATCATTGTTGAGTAAATATTCTGTGCACAGAGAAATTGGTGACTCTGAGTGTTTAGTTTAGTTCTACGTGTGTTACATGACTATGTCCTACGTACCAAGCTCTGTGCAAAGTGCCAGGATATAAGATAATTAGGTTAACATACGTCATCTAATCAAGGTCATGATAAGTGAATTGTCCTTTACATATATATATATATATATATATATATATATATATATATATATATATAAACATATATTTTTTTCTCAGCCTAAGTTTCTAAATATGAATGAAATGGGAGTGACAGTAACTACTTATAGATTGATATTACATAAAATTAGATAAAAATAAATGACTTTGGAATCACAGACAGGCATTCAAATCCTTGCTTCCTAGTCTTGGTAGTTATTTAATATTTCTATGCTTTAATTTTCATCCCTATAAAGGATTAAGTCAAAATATGTTATCAGTATAGCACCTGATATATTGTAATATTTTAATATGGTGACTTAGCTATAATTATAATGCACATAGGGTTTGCTTCATGGGCAGACCCTACAAAGCCTGATGATTGCCTTGATTGCAGATGAGTTTGAGATATTGCACACATTATATTATTTAAAATTTATTTTATTTAACTTTTCTAAGAGATTTGTGAGGAAAGTAGATTAACTTGGGGATCACAAATTATTTGTAACATAATCAAATCCATATCACTAATGTGTAAAGAATGCAGAAGAATTCTCTGTGAACTCTAAGCACAGCGTGCTTTCCTTGTTCATTCTCCTAAACTATAGTATCCACTTGCCAATGCATCAAAAATTTGTAAAGATGATTGAGAAACATAAAACTTTTAGAAAAGCAAGGGTATCTTTTAAGGAACCAAATTCAGAATAGTCACTCAATTTTTATAGTTCCAATACAAGTAATTTTTTGCTTTTTAAGGATATTATTATCACCTAGTTCTAATTAACATTACTTTTCAAACATAATGGCTGCATTCCCTGCCTGTATTCACCGCCTGTTAGACCAAGTAGAGTCTTCATGTGTGAGGCTTAACTGTTTGAAAGAGTAAGTTCACTTTATTCATTAACACTTTCTTACCTAAGGTCCCTAGACTAAAGGTGTGGTAACCAATGATTGAAATCAATCCTTTCTTAGCATTACTGTTAGTTATTATTTAATAACTAGTGACCTGGTGCACAGATTTGTGCCCATTGAAAGGAAATTAATTAGAAGGTGGCCAGTGGGACAGGACTGGATGGGGCAGGCTGGACAAGCCCTGGAGTCAACCTCCCATAGTCCCTCCTCTGTGTCTGTGGAGTGAGTGGGGTCCCTCCGGCAGGTGGGGTCCCTCGGCCTGGCCTGCAAGGAACAGACCGAAACAAGCTCTCCAATATCCCTTGAGGGGTCCCGGAGTGCAAGAGGGCAATTTGCAAAGTTGCTGTCGTACAGGGTGTGGAACACAAATGCAAGTGTGTAGTAAACCAGATTGGGGGCCGACAGTGCCTCAGCAACAACATAACCCACAGCTAAAGGTGGAATCACATGGCCCTGCAAGGAATCAGGCTCCCTCTCTTTTATTTTGGAGTGCATCACCCGAGAACCGCCACTGCCAAGTCACTGCAGCTTGGCAGCTCCTGCATTGAGCATCTGCCCCCTGGTAGTCAGTTTGTGTCATAACAACTGGTCAGATGATCGGACACTTAGCATATTAGCCTTTTATATATATAGATTATTTGATTTATTATGTGTTAACCAATACAATTTTTTAAAGTTACTTAGAATTTATATTAGAAGAATTTTTAAACAATGGCATGAAACTGAAAGTTGTAGGTTTTAGGTAGTTTAAAAGGAAAGAGAGCCCATCATAACTTGCAGCCCACTTAGGGATTTACTAATCAAGGTGTAGCCTGCGAACCAGTAGCATCAACATTATTGGGGTGCTTGTTAGATTGAAAGACCCAAGCCCCTCCCTACATCTACCAACTCTCACAATATACATTTTAATAAGATGCCCTGGTGATTTCATGTGCAAATTAAAATTGGAAAATCACTGAGCTAGAGTACCTCAACCCCATTTCATTGACATGACTGGCTATAAGATGCACAATTATGTTATGAATCACTAAACACTGCCAATTAACTTAGGCTACAATGGATCTCAGTTGCAACTCAGATCTAGATTTTAGAAATACTAAAATATAAAACAATGTGCACCTTCATAGCTCAATAGTGACTCTAAGGCTTACAATAAGAACCTCAGGACAGAATTACTCGGTTGAATATGGGTTCTGGGTTCAATCCCTGGTTGGGGCATGTATGGAAGGTGACTGATTAATATTTCTCTTTCACATTGATATTTCTCTCTCACCCCCCCCCCTTCCTCTCCATACTCAATAAAAATGTAAAAAAAAAAAAAGTTCCAAAGACCCACAGAAACTCTCCCAGGCTCACTTTCCTCTAGGCCGCTGGATGGGCTCATCCTTCTTTCCAGAGATGAGCATCAGGATCTTCTGGACTGAGTGCCCTGAGGACAGAGTAACCACCAGGACAGGATACAGGCATGGCCAGTCCCCTAAAGATCCACATTTAGGGACGCTACAGTCTTGGGGTAACATGTACTTACTATCCAAGCCTTAAGCATTCGCTTCTGATGTATTTGAAACTGAGCCCAGGACCATTAAAGTAAAATGCCTGTGTGTTTTAATAACAATTTTAAAATAGGTCTCTTAACCTTTATTTGATTTTTAGAGTAGTGCTTTCATAGCACAATTCTTTCTCTTGCCAAAATGCTGAAACTCACGGTGTGCAGGTTTCCTTGGCTTGATTATCATTTCTGCATGGTCATGTTCTTATGCTGAATTCCATATATACTCTTATTTTTTCAGGCCATGGTTTATGCAGGATTATTTTACTGATAACTTACATCTATGTATTTATTTCCACTTTAATAACATTGTAATACGATGGGTTATGCCCTGAAGGAAGTAAACTCTTTCTTGGGTATAAATTAGACAGTTGGGGAATTGAGGCATTAAGAAAACATTTAGGGAAATGCATGCTTTTGCTACATGAATTTTAATAAAGCACCCCCTAGAGGCATCTAAGAAGAATGGCACCTCTCTAAACTGAAGCACACTCAGACTGAAGTTTTCTTGGTGAGTAAAGGAACAAAGAAATGTCTTTAGCTGACATAAATAAAACCATTAATCCCAGGAAAACTATGAAGTGTACACTATGTGATGTTTATAAAAAGACAACTCTGTTTGAAGCAAGATGGCTGCAGACTTTGCAATAGAAGAAGGCTGTATCCTAGAACCCCTCACAATCTCTTTAGGACACCAAAATGCTAATGGAATTGTAAATATTCCCCACTATCTTCTTCTAAACTCAAGTTGTAATTAGAAGCTATTTATTCTTGAAAATATATTCAAACTAAATTTCTTTGTCTTTATTACATTAGAATAACACTGAAAATGCTACCACTTACCTCCACACTCCCACCCCAGGAAATGCAACCTTTTTTTCACTTTATTCTACTTTACTGGCACTTTTAATAAGCTCTTTAATTTCATTTCTTTGAAATACACATAACACCGAAAGTAATTACATTTGAAGTGAGGCACCCAGAAGTGTGGTTTAAATTATAGGAAAGATTTTTCGCATTCACATTAGTTTTTCTTTAAGTAGCACTTAGGATCCTTGAGTAACAACATTTCTAAATGTGTTCATTTATTCACTAAGTCCTTACTGAGTGACAACTGTGTCTCAAGCACTAAGTAGATGCTGGATTTACAAATACAGATAAGTTGCATTGCCTTGACCAGATTCTGAAAGCAAGAACCATAAAAATGAGTTCAAACGTCATAATTCAACAACAACAAAATGTGCTCCATGGCCTCCGTGAATTGCATCTGTACTGAATGCTGAGTGGGGACAGAAAAGGAATAGGAAAAGCTGCCGGGGAAACAAACCCGTAAGCAATCAGTCTCCTTATTCTGCTTTCCCACCTCACTTTGGACTTATCTCTGTCAGAGCACTTATTGCTTCTATAATGAAGGTGTACTAGCATTTGATGAATGGGGCTTTCTCAAGAAGATTAAGCCCTCATGCCCTAAGACATCTATTGTGTGTGACAGTGCTAGTTGCATATCATCCCTTGGGAGAACTGAGAAAATAGTTACTCCGATACATTTCTATGTTCTGTGGTTCAGATGGGGATGCTGGCTAAATCTGGATCCTGATTTTCTTGATAGCAGGGACTGTGATTTGTATTTCTTTAGAACCTGGGACTTAGTTGGTGCTCCATAACTCTTGAAAAGATTCGTCATAATTACACTCGAGTAAGATAAGTCCTATAACAAGAGATATGTGCCACATTATAAGGCAAGCCAGTGTATGGAGAGCAGTCAAAAATATCCAAAAAGGCTTTCCTGGGGAGGTATACTTGAGCTTGACATTGAAAGAAAAGCAGTATGTCTCCAAAAGAATACGGATGTGAGATACAAAGTTGAGACAGAGGGAAAGTAGGAGGAGGGGCTCGGTTGTTAAAGAATGCTCAATGTGTTTGGGAGACGTCTGGGGCCAGTCGGATGCTTGGAGGAGAGGTGAACGATGATGCCGGATCAAAAATTGGAGGAAAGGATGTTGAATATGGACAAAATGATGACAGGATATGACTGCAGCAATGCTTAGAAGCTTTGTGTATAAGAATTACCTGAGAGTTTATTAATCTGCAGATTCCTATCCCCACATTTTCTGATTTAGCAGTGGACCTGCATTGTTGTTGTTTTTCATCCTCACCCAAGGTTATGTTTCTATTGATTTTTTTTAAAAGAAGGAGAGGGAGATGGAGATGGAGAGGGAGAGGAAGAAGGAGAGGGAGAGGGAGAGGGAGAGAGGGGGGGGGGGGGGAGAGGAAGACACACACACACACACACACACACAGAAACAGAAATGTGAGAGAGGAACATCCATCGGTTGCCTCCAGTATGCCCTCTGACCAGGGATTGAACCTGCAACTTAGGTGTGTGCCCTGACTGGGAATTGAACCCACAGCCCTTTGGTGTGAGGAAGGTGCTCCAGCCTACTGAGGCACTCAGCCAGGGCCAGACCTGCATTTTAAACAAACATTTAAGGTGATACAGATACAAATGATGCGAAGACTTCAACAGAGGCTGCTATTGGTTGAAGGGTGCTATGCACGTAGGGAATGGTCTGTGATGGGGACATGATTTACTAGGAATAAAGGGTCAAGTCAGCTGACATCAAATCAGGGGCTATTCTTCCAATTAGAGTTAAAAGGAATAGGGAACAAAAGTGGCGGGGAAGCACAAAGGAAGCAAGGAAAGTGGCTTTCTGAAATGCGGTTTTGATCATTTGGACTGCAGGACTCTGAAAGTTGACCAGAGCACCTGAGTGTAACCCAATGCATTTTACTTAACCGTTATGAGCTCCAAGTTTCTCATCTGTCAAGTGAAGGGATTAAGCTTTGTATGCTTTAAAGTCTCTTCCTATAATAAGATTTAAGTTCTGAGTTAATACCCTTACTGTGGTAGTGGTTGCAAACACAGATAAATAGTTTTTATATAAAGCTATCCTAAAGACCTTTCGAAAAAGTCCCCCAGCATATCACTCTAAGTGACCTTAATTATCCTCAAAAGATAAGAATTTTCCAGAGCCACCACCACCTTCCTGATAAAAAACAACAACACACAAAACAATAAACAAAATTCTCCTACAACCTAAGACAAAAGGTGGGTTGAAAGAGATTCCCATCTGCCTGCTGAGTGTCTTTTTCTTCTTTTCCTTCCCCCCCTTAAGGGAAGTTGGGGAAAGCATCTGGAATCAGATTGTCAGGAAGCAGCACAGTTAGAGTCTTCCTCTGTCCAGGTCCTTGAAGCCTTTCCGAGGCAACCACCTGGTTTGACTCAGGGAGCCCAGCATTCTCATTAAGTTTGACAGGTTTCTGTCAACCAAGCTTCATTGCTTTAAACCTGTAGCTGGTCCCACAGTTCAGTCATAGGGCCAAAGATTAAAACACTGGTACGTTTTTTTAAATTCAAAGTACTGGATATGCTTCCACTGCCACATACCTCCCTGCATTCTAGCAAGATCGATGGATGAGCTCTGCATGTAATCCCCTTGCAGTCCATTTTTGCATAACTCTTTGGGCCCGGCCAGCTTGGCTCAGTGGTTGAGAGTAGACCTACGAACCAGGAAGTCACAGTTCGATTCCCAGTCAGGGCACATGCCCAGGTTGCTTGATCCACAGTGCAGGGGGCAGCCCATCGATGTTTCTCTTTCATCATTGATGTATCTATCTCTCTCCCTCTCCCTTCTTCTCTGAAATTAATAAAAATAGACCTTAAAATAAGGCAAGTATTTGACTGGATTCTTGGCATAGGTCTGGGAGATATCAGAGGCCACATATTTCTTTTGATTCTTGAAGGAAACATTCTCATACCAATCTGTTCTTCCTGGCTTTAGGGCTGGACTCCATTAAAGAACAGAAATCAAAAAGCCATCAATGCTGTTGATCTTAGGATCACACTTGCCACACAGTGTGTAAGTGTGGGAGGAGCTGAGAGCAATGAAAGGGGTGGATGAGATTCAGTATGTGCTTCCTCTTACGCTGGGTCATTCTAGTCTGTTTCCTTCTTTGCCAGATTCCAAGTTTTCTTTTATTATGTTAAAAAATAGAAAATATGTCCTCGGGTGAGGATTATCTCATGTTTAACCATCAGTAGAGCTGGGAAGAGAAATATGTCTTATGATTCTTTTTGTTTTGTTAATCCTCACTAGAGGGTATTTTTCCATTGATTTGTTTGTTTGTTTTAGAGTGGAAGGGAGAGGGAGAGACAGAGAGAGACACATCAATCGGTTGCCTCTCGCCCGTGCTCCTAGCAGGAGCCAGGGATAGAGCCTACAACCAAGGTACATGCCCTTGACTAGAATCAAACCCAGGACCCTTCAGTCCAAGGGCCACTCTCTAGCCACTGAGCCAAACCGGGTAGAGTAGATTCTTGCTCCAGCGTTGTTACAATATACCTCCCTTCATCAGTTCCCATATTGCTGGTGACTCCTCCCTAGCTCCTTGTAACCAGTGAACAATGTAGACATCAAAGATGCCAAGTCATAGTTCCGTTTGATAAAACCTGGTTTGTGTTTGGCTAACAAATGTGATTAAATTGCCTCAGAGCAAAGAAGGAGCTAAACCCATCTTATTCAACAGCACATTTCCATGTCATTATTTAAACACACTCAAATCTATAATGTGCATGGCAGACATGTCAAACACTGACTAAATTCAAGTGGTTTTTAAATCCTCTAGGTCAGCACTCTACAAACTTAACATAAGCCCAGTTAAAACAGGTATCAATGCACAGTAAAATTATCACGAGAATTTTGAAAATAATGGGATTAATTTCAAATGTCCGATGCTTCTCACCACTCTTTCGAAGGTGAGTATTTGGACCTTCTTGAAGATCTGACTTTCTTAGAATTACATTGCAGAAGTAAAGGTCATAATTTCTGAGTTAATTTCATAATCATCTGAGTTGACACAAGCGTTTGACATACTTCATTTGACAACATTCATGAGAATTTGTGTTATTCTAGTAGCATCCTAAAACCTTTCTCTAGCATGCAAGTCAAACCTAATCCCATACTATTTAAAGGACAGATCTAAGAGTTAAATTTTCAAATGTCTAAGCTTATCGGATCTTTGTAGCACTTTGATTTATTTTACTTATAACTTCTTCCTTAGGTTGTCATGTTATCCCATGACATAAAATATTAACATTAGAAGAAAATATAGTAGTCATATAATAGTGGATAGGAAAAAAACAAAACACCTCTATTTGTCGAAGTAAGAAAACTGAGGCACAACAAGATTAAGTTACCTTCCCCATGTGATTTTTTGTGTGAAGATTTCTCTAATAAGTTGAGTATTCTTGATGCATTCAATGAAGTCTTCAGTTTTAACAGAATAGTATCATGTTGGTAAAAGCATCCATTACACTACCCAATATTTCCTCTAACTTTTCATTCACAGATAAACTTAGAATGCAAAAAGCATTTTTCCATTGCCAGTTTTTTCAATATCAGAATCTTTTGTGTCATTTTTCTCTTTTCTTATTCTTACCAGAACTTTAATGACCATATGATTCTACAAGCATCTCTCAAATTAATCTTGATTTTCTTGTCTGTTATCATCCAACAAAAAAGTTTATTTATCCAGTGGTGATGGAAAAAGGTCACACTTTAGTTATTCCTCTAGACACTTTACTTAGAAGTAAAGTTTTGAGTTTTTGCAGGACCCATAAAATGTGCTTCTCACATTTAATATTCCTTGTCATAGAAAGCAAGTCTTAGTATTTCTACTTAGAAGTTCCCACTCCCCTAATTTTTGATCTCCAATCACAGCCAAGTCCTGCAGGTTATACTATATCTATTACTTGAGGAATGTAAATATAATTAAGTAATAGAACTCAAATTAAGCAATTACACTGTGTGTTCTTATCATTTTCAGAAGACAATAAATAGTTCAGGTGTTTTTTGTTTTTGTGGGCTTTTTAAAATATATTTTATTGATTTCACAGAGGAAAAGAAAGGAAAGGGAGAGAGATACAGAAACATCAATGATGAGAGAGGATCGTTGTTTGGCTCCCTCCTGCATGCTCTACACTGAGGATGGAGTCCTTAATCCAGGCATGTGCCCTGACTGGGAATTGAACTGACCTCCTGGTTCATAGGTTGATGCTCAACCACTGAGCCACGCAGACCAGGCTTATGTTGGGTTTTTTTTGTTGTCGTTTTTTTAAGCTTTCAGCAACATTCTGTATGTGAAAAACTCTTCCTGCTTTTGAAGTCAGGCTCATCTCTTCTAAATTATTATTTTTGTTTCTCATTTAATCTAAAACAGTCTAGGTTATTTGCAATATTAATTTCGTATATAAGCAACCAGTCTGCTTTCCTCCGTTTGGTTTTGTATTCCCTATTTTCTGCTGTTTCTCTGCTTTCCTTCAATTAGTTTTCTAGTTATTGAGATGACTAACATCCACCTCACTGACTGACAAAACAATTATTCACCCTTTTCACCTGTTTAAAATTCATTGTTTCCATCCACAACTGGAATTATAATATATTCTAGCTTCTTATAGAAAACATCAAAACATTTCTGATGATTTCCTTTTCATCAGTTACATCTGCTTCAACCCCAATTAGCAGGACAGATTTTCCAATCATGCATTCCCTATTTTGGTGAAGAAATTATTACTTGGTTTTAGGGATGTTGACTCGTACAACTTTCAATGAAGCATGTTTGCTCTGGATTATTTTTTTCTTATTTCTCCTTGTCTTAAAATTCTTCTTTTGTGCAACACCCCTGGAGTCTTTGGAAAAGCATCAACAAGTATATTTTCTTTACTACGTCATATTTTTATGTCAAGAATATTTATTGAATTTAATGCACTTAGCATTGTGGGAGATACTCACAAACTTCCCCCTGAATTAGATTACCATAAAACTGGGAGATCAGACTTCCAAAGGTAAGCCATTTTCTAAAGGCTCATTTTATTTGGTGCTGTGTGGTTTATCAATTTTTGTAAGGTCCAAATCCCACTTCTTATTGAGCTTGCAGACTAAGAGTGGGGTGGTTTATCATCTGGAGTAATACTACCTTGGAAAATTAAGTCATGCTCTCTGTTCTTCTGTTTCCTCTTCATCTCATCTGTAAAGGAGAAATATACAAGTACCTATCTCACCAGGCATTTTTGAGAATTGAATGAGATAGTTAATGTACCTTTAAAGGAAATAGGAGAGTTGGGAATCCTAGCTGACAAGCAAGTATATGGCTGGCACAAACAGATTAGTGGTTATTAGTGTGTGTGTGTGTGTGTGTGTGTGTGTGTGTGAGACAAGGAGATGGCTAGGAAAGCTAAGTAATTTCCCTAAGTTTTCATCCTGTTAATAGATTGGATAAAGATTCAAACAAATTCAAAATGATTTTAAAATATTTCAGGGCAGTGACAGGGAGAATATTGGATAAAGGCGGTAAAAAATGAATTTTGTTTTACATCATCCATTTATTTGTTCAACAAACTCACATGGAGGAGGTATTGAAGCTTTGGAAATGGACAGGCCCATCTGGGAAGGTGATGAGAAGGGAGAGGAGAATGGAATTGCCAGAACCTTGAGAAGGTTCTACATTAGGAAATACAAGCAGGGAGAAAAGACAGGGAAGAGAAAGGGTCAGAGGGAGGGGATGTATCCCAGTGTCTGTGGTAGTAGCTTAATGAGAGTTAAGACCACAGTGGGGTAGGGGGGGTGTCAGTTTGAGAGGGGCCTTATGGCTGGGGAGGAAGAGGTATGTCCTTGCAAGAAGTTGATCCCCAGACTGCTGCAGCAAATCAGAACTATCAGCCAAAAGTGAGGGGATTGTGATATGGCCAGAGGGCTGTTCTCTTCCAAGGTAGCCAGGACAGCAACCCGGATCCATCCTAGGATCGCCCATGGTCCTCCCAGTGCAGGCCCCTCCATATGACTCTGCTCATTAAAAACCATGTCCTAGGATATTCCCCATGGGCCTCGCAAAGACCCAAGGCACAGCCCAACAGGATTTTCCTCCAGACAGACTAGGGAAATCCCTACTGCACTGTCCTGTGTTGGGCAGGGCCCCTGAAGTCTGCCAAGCCAGATGGGCAGGTGGGTCCCTCTTCCCAGGGAGAGCCAGGGAAGCTCACCATCTGTTCTGCTGGACATAAAGCTCTTGCTTCGCGGTTTTGACTTCACCGAGCCGTTTTTTTCTAGTAGTTGTGGTGAAATTGTTTCAAATCCCAGTGTCCCAGTCCAGGTGCAATGGAAGAGAGCTAAGAATCTCGAATTAGACACGGGTGCATTCCAATCCTTAGTCCAGCATTACCGATAAGTTGCACAACCTCTTTGGATGGGAGTGAGTGTTCTGTGTAGTGGGAGAGGTTAACAAGAGGTTATTTTGACCATTTTAAATGCTGTACATCAACACAGAAGCACATAGAGGACGCTCCAAGAAGCAGTAGCATTTTTTAGTATAATGGCGTAGATCATGAATGTCAGCGACAACTATTACGAATGACAAGGATGATTGAGAAACAACAAGGCTCTGAGTAAAGGTGATGGAGGCAACTCGGAAAGAACAATTGTCATAAGTACTGAGATGTGAGAGGTTAAGGAAAAAGGAAACTGAAGAGATTGAGGCAGTATATATATATATATATTTTTTTTTTGGTAAGGAAGTTGGCAGTGAGTAAAGGAGAGAAAGAGACTATTGCTGGGAGAAATTGAATGTTGAAGGGAAGTTTCTAACTCCTAATCATAACTGCTCAAGCCAAGCAAATGGGAAAATCAGTTTTAATCTAGCTGGGGATAAATATACTTTTGAAAAATTAGTTTTCTTACAGAAAATCACTACAAAAAAATTTTAGGGAACCATTAAAAGAGAGAAGTTGAGCCCTGACCAGGTGGCTCAGTTGTTTGGAGTGTCAGCCTGTATACCAAAAGGTGGCGGGTTCGATTCCGGGTTAGGGCCACATACCTGGGTTGCTTTTGGAGCTTCCGTTTCTCCTCGCAGGCCTCTCTCAGCTCATGTACTTGCCTCCTAAGAGCATGAAGAAGTGCGACCCACCATCCTCCTTCTCCTGGGATGGGAGGACTGCACAGGTGTCAGGTTATGGGCCAGATCCCCAGCTTTCAGCATTGGGCAGCCTGTTTATATGTTTCTGGTGTCATTTGCTCTTGCCTGGCGCACACTGGAAGTTGACTATGGGAGTTGCAAATGTGGCCTTAATACTCAGTACCGTGTAAGTTTATTTAATCTGTAAAATAGAGGTAGTAAGAGTAAGTGCAGTAGCTAGCAGGCATGGCTGGATGGTAAGGATTAAATGAGACGCTGCACTCAAAAGCGTTCAGCATAGTGATTGGCACAGAGGAAGTGATCACTGGACTGTGGCTGTTTTTCTCATCCCCTCCTTTCTTCTGTGTTCTTGGAGCTGCGCTGCTGCCAGGGGCAGGGTTGGAAAGGTCAAAATTTGGATCCAGCACAAGAACTGTTTGAGATCCACACAAAGGGTTTCAGAAACTCGGGCCTAGTGATTCTGTGGGAATGAAGCTTAATGGCCAAGGGGAGGAAGCCAAGACTGAGGCTCCGCTGAAGGGCTGTTGACTCGGGTTTAACAGGCAGATGGAGGTGCGTTTTCCGCACCTGCTAAGGGGTGAGAAGGATGCGCTCTCCCAGCCAGCAGACACCCTCCTTCCCGACACAGCATGGAGACCTCGCCCACATCAGCCCCCTGAGGAAGAGCCCTTGAATGCAGGAAAGAATCATAATAGCAGGGAAGGGAACTGGCATAAGAGTCTGGGAAACATCAAGGGGCAAGGAAACTATAGGCGTCGTGACAATTAAAATCAGATAACCTAGAACTTCCCTGGACCTACATTTCTTAGGTCACCACCATCTATGCCCTACTTTTTCCTTTCTGTACACCGTCAACTGTTCCTCCGTAAAGGCCTAGCACAAATGTACACATGGTGGAGCCTTCCTTGCCTGTCCTATTTATGAAAAAAGATGGCTCCAGACTCTTTATACTAAATAGACTTTCCTACCTTATGTATCTATTGTTTTTTCCCTTTATCTACTCATCAAACGTTTATTATTCACTTTCTATATGCAAGAAATCAAGTGCAGAGCTGGGAATGAAATGTGGAACTTCAGTTCCTGACCTCAAAGAGCTGGCTCTATGTCTGATCTCCCTACCAGATTGTTAGCCGATCCCTTGAAACACTGTGGACACTTTCTTTGCTTCTTTCAGCACATGGATCACTAGCATTTGTACATATTTCGTCAGCCATTATGTCAAAACTGTTCACGTAAAGCAGTGGAGGGAGCATGCTCAGTACCAGGCACTCTTGATCCGGGACAGAAGTTAGAGTATTTAGATTCAGTGAGCCAATCGCTGGGAGTATTTAGTGTGTCTAGCTAATGCTGCTTGTCCAGGGGAATGCCCTGCCATCTCCCATGCTCTCATTGGTTAGGAATAAAAGTGTTCAGATCATGGGCATAGCCATGCATCCTAACAGAATACTCTGAATTGTTTCATAGATATAGTGATGTTACAGAAAATAGATTAAAGGCACAATTATATAGAACCAGCACATCACGGAGCTCCATGGAATAGTGCATGTTTTGTACAAGCGCATTTCATATCCATAGCAGCGTAAGATTCCACTTTTAAATAGTAAATGCAATCTTGATAAAATCTCCAGTTGAGAACTTATCTAATAGGTCAAATTTAAAACTGCATGTAAGTAACTGATTAAAATACCTTAACGTCCTACATTATACTTTATTCAAAATGAGAGGAAAATTTGAATGGCCAAGAATGAGTAATTTTCAGTGAGCGCAAACATATCACCAAAGGTTTTTTCATGTATTTATAATAAAAATAATTAGTTTTAAAAACTACTTTGATCCTCCATTTTACATGTGTGTGTGTGTGTGTGTGTGTGTGTGTGTGTGTGTGTGTGTGTACAGTATATACTAGTGGCCCGGTGCACAAAATTCGTGCGGGGGGGGGGGTCCCTCAGCCCAGCCTGCACCCTCTCCATTCTGGGACCACGCTCATGCACACACCCACATGCCCACACTCTGGCTCTGTACCCTCAGCCATCAGGAACCTCCACAGAGCCTGCTGTGAGCTTGGATGCATCCAGTTCCAACACCAAGCAAGTCTGAGAAAGTTTCCCCAGACTGACTTCCACTGCTCTGGTGGGAGGCGGGACCCAGACTGGCGCCCCGCGCCCCGCCCCCCGCCATGTGCCTGCCCAGAAGTGACAGGGAGCTCTGAGCCCCAGCTGGGGGTGGTGGTGACAGGGAGCTCTGAGCCCCAGCTGGGGGCGGTGGTGACAGGGAGCTCTGAGCCCCAGCTGGGGGCGGTGGTGACAGGGAGCTCTGGGCCCTGGGCTTGAGCGTTGGCCACACCTTTGATTGTGGGAAACCCAGTATTCTGCCGCACCCTGGCCAGGGCCCAAGACTCCCTTCCGCCACTGGGCTCTGGCTGGGGGCAGCAGTGACAGGGAGCTCTGGGCCCCAAGTTTGAAGGCCAGCCATGCCCCCAATCGTGGCAGCAGAAGGAAGCTCTGGAGAGAGCTCTGAGCCCCGGCTGGAGGTGGCGGCCACAGGGAGCTCTGGGCCTCGGGTTTGAAGGCCGGCCGTGACCCCCGATCATGGAGGACCTAGAGTTCCACCATGCCCCAGCTGGGGCCCAGAGCTCCCTGCCGCCACCATGCCCCACCCGTGGCCCAGGGCCCAGTCATTTGGTCATCCCTCACTGCCCCCCCTGCTGGTCTGGTTGCCCCATGCAGCCTCCTGTTCAGTCATCCATTCGGTCGTTTAGGTGGTGACGGACTCTGGCTCTTTATATATTAGGATATATTATTAAATATATACCTATACCTCTAAATTCCAAAATTGTCTTCAACAAATGTTGGGGCATTAGCTTCTATGTGCCGTAACCCCTTCCAATTAGGGAAATGGTAGCAAAACATATATAAGAACTCTCACTTCCACTGGAGTGGGAAGGAGGAGCTTGTGGTTAATGCAGAATGATTTTTAGTAGGGGCATGCAGATGGGCTAAATAATATTTCTTAGATATTTTCTTTGGGAGAATAACTCCTTTAGGCCATTATTGATTCTTTGTATTGAATAAGGCTTTGACCATATATTTATTCATTCATAAAATATCAAATATGTGCATACTGTATACCGCACATTATTCTAAGTTGCAATACAGAAGTGAACAAAAGGGGAAACATGATGAAACTTATACTGCACTGGAAAGACTCAGGCACTAAACAAATTTTAAAAACATATGACTCATCTGTGGATGGTATATGTTTTTGAGAAAAATCAAGAGTAGGACATCCCTGGGCCAGAAGAGTAGGGTGGCAATCAAAAATATAAAAGACTAATATGCAAAGTGTCCCCACAGGAGTTCGACTGGGAGTGCTATCGCTCACTATGACATGCATTGAACACCAGAGAGTGGTGCAGAATGAAGGAAGGCCCCAGCTGGCAGCTGGCAGCTGGCAGCTGAGGAAAGGAGGCCCCAGCTGGCAGCCAGAAGGCCCCAATCAGCCCTGATAACCGGCCAGGCCGAGGGACCCTACCCATGCACAAATTTCATGCACCGGGCCTCTAGTTTCATATAAGATGGTCACAGATTTCTGCACGGAGAAGGTGACATGGGAGCAACTGAAGAAGTTGAGATAGTGATTCTTGTGGCTGCATTTAGGAAGAGCATTCTCAGCAGAAAAAAAATACAAACACTCTGAGGGATGAGCAGATCGGGGGTGCTCCAGAAATAGCAAAAAGGACAGTGTGGCTCGAGCAAAGTAAGTGAGAAAAGATCTAAGGGGTAAAGGTAGAGGTCAGTTTGAGAAGAACTGTTGGAGCCCATCGTTGGGGCTTTAATTGCCGGGGTTCTTTTTCCCCAGCCTTACAAAGGGTTCAGCATTCTGGAGAAAGGGCTGCGCGTAGATGATTAAGAAGGAGTCCGTGGACGAAAGATAGTTTTGAAAGGCATTGGGGGTCAGAGGAGCTTCCAGCTGAAGGAGCTAGAAGACTCTCCTTATCTCAGGACCCCGTGCTTTTATTAAACATAATTTGTCCCAAGACAAGGTGGAAATATACACTTCAAAGGGTACGGTATCAAAGAGTATACAGAAACATTATCAGTTTGGGGAATAGCCTACAGCTATTCAGGTGTTTGGCCAACAGGAGGCAATAAAATGCCCTGAGCTGTCTGGCAGTTAACAATACCTATTCAGATTTGGGAGAGATGGTTTGTAGCCATTTCCAACAGGTAAACTACATGTGATTCAACCCTGTTGAGCTCCCCAAGCTTCACCAACCTTTTGGTAAAACTCTTGTAATTATTACATGCTGGAATTGGTTCTCGGCAAAGGACTTTAGCCTGGCTGGGGGGTGAGCATCAACCTATGAACCAGGAGGTCACAGATTGATTCCTGGTTGTGATATGTGATTTTTGAACTGGAACACGTGATGTTCCCCTGGGCAGGATGGCTCCCCAGATTGTTTGTCTGTCGGAGTTAAAGAATAAATCCACAGATGGAAGTTGGTACAGCAAAAGTGGAAGTTTATTGAAGAGCAAGTACAGACTCCCACGTGAAGAAGGGGAAAGAATCTCACAGCACAGACTCCCACATGAGGAGTGGGAGAGAGTCCCACCAACTTTGTTTCCACAGTTTATAGAGGCTGCAATTCCTGTGTCCTAATATCCCTTCTGATTGGTTAATATTCCCTTTGAATTGGTTACTATAGTAACTCCTGAGCTCAAAGGTCAAATATCACTTGGGACATGTAATGCTCATTGTTCTTCTACTCCTTCTGGGCTTTCTTTCTCCTTCTTTATTTTGTAAATATAGACCTTTTGGCTACTCCCAGTTCCCTTATCTTATGTAAATGTAACTGTTACCTCTTCCTTTTGTTATGAAAATGTACCTTCTCCCAGCTCTCTTGTCTTATGGAAATGTAACTTCTCCCAGTGTATAGCCCTGTGTTTTTTTCCATGAACCCCCAATTCTAAAAATTTCCTAAACCTGCCTATATCCCTCACAATTCCTATTTCTGTTGGGGCACATGTGGGTTGCAGGTTTGATCCCTAGTAGGGGTCGTGCAGGAGGCAGCCAATCAATGATACTCTCTCATCATTGATGTTTCTATCTCTCCCTCTCTGAAATCAATAAAAATAAGTTTAAAAAATTTATTTTTAAAGTTAGGGAAGAACTTTGACTTTCTGTCTTCAAATAACACACATCACCAGCCCATTTTCTCTGGCAGAAAGAAAATCTGTGTGGCTCTGCTCTTGGTAGGTGTTTGGAAATTGCTACCACCTACCAGAATGCCTGGAGAAATGCTTCCAAATATAACTGAATGACGCATCTTAGGAGACTGACACTTCCCCGTTACCACTTACCCCTTTACTGAAAGTCGAGTCATAGTAATCAGTCAGCATGAATGAATCATCTGAATGAGTACAATCATTCTCTTGACTGATGCTTCATCAACAACCATCACCATGACTATGAAAGAAAATCATTCATTAAATCATTAGAATTTTCTGTGTGCTAGATACTTTTAATAATTTTTATTATCATTGAAACAAGAGTAGCTCCCATTTGTAAAGAATATTGACTATGCCAACTATTGAGGAAATACTATATATATATATATATATATATATATATATATATATATATACACACACTTAAATTTGAACTTCACTATAATTCTATTGGGCAGGTGTTTATTTTATAAATTATGGTTATAAAATAACAAAAAATTTACCATCTTAACCACTTTTTAAGTGTACAGTTCAGTAATGTAAAGTATAGTCACATTCTTGTGCAACAGATTTCCATAACTTTTTGTGCAAAACTGAAAGTCTATGCCTATTAAGCAACTAAGAATCTCTCCCTCCCCTGCCCCTGGTAACCATTATTCTGCTTTTGTTTCTGAGTTTGACTACTTTGGAGACCTCATATAAGGGAAATCATACATTATCTGTCTTTTTGTGACTGGCTTATTTCACTTAGGGAAAGTTTTTTATTTGTTTGTTTCTGCTTTGTTTTTATTCTAGTGAAACAGGAATTTGGGGGGTGAAAAAAGGGAGGTTTTAGGAAATTTTAGAAATTAAGAGGACCACGGAAGAAACACAGGGCAGAGCAGCAGAAGGTATATTTCCATAGAATGGGGGAGCTGAAAAGCTGCAACAGGTACATTTCCATAGAATGAGGGAGCTGGGAACAGCAAAAGGTCTATATTTACAAAATAAAGGGAAAGAAGTCCTTCATGCAGAAGAAGACGAAAGCCCAAAGGGAATAGGGAAACAATAAGGAAGGAGAGGGGGAGAACAGATTTTTTTCCCAAAGAAATCTGTTGCACAACAATGGGATATGTGAGGTTGGACCTTTGAGCCCAGGAGTTACTATAGTAACCAGTCTAAGGGAATAGTGACCAATCAGAGGGGATATCAAGGCACCAAGATCTGCAGCCTCAGATAGGGAAAAGGAACTCAGTGGGACCCTTTTCTCCTCCCCACGTGGGAGTCCATTCTGTGGGACTCTTTTCCTCTCCCCACATGGGGGGTCTGTACTTGTTCTTCAATAAATCTCCATCTTTGCTATACTTACTCTCTCTGTCCGTGGATTCATTCTTTGACTCCGGCAGACAAAGAATCCGGGTTCCAGTCCAAAAATTCCATAGCACTAGTTTTACCCATGAAGAAATGGGTTTAAAGAGTTTAACTTGCTTAAAGCTATTTAGTTACTAAATGACCCTGAGGACTTGAATCTGGATTTGATACTAGAATTCATATGTTCCAACTACCACTCCACTCTTTCTCAACCAGAATCTGTGGGAAGAGGGTGAGCTACATAGGTTTATTCTTGGGGATCTTTGACATTTTCTTTTCCATTACAAGTTTGCACACGCTATTCACATTTGATAAACGCAGGGCCAAACTGAAGGGACTGAGTCTGTAACTTCATGCTAGACTCCACACTCAGCACCATCTCAGACTTCCTCACCTATTACTTTTGTTTGACTTATTGACCGTTTTGTATCTGCTCGGGGCGTAGCTTCATAACTCTCTTGCCCATTTCTGTAAGATGCAGGTGAGTATAATGTGATTGAAGCACTTGACGCAAGCACACCAAGCTATAGTGGCAGTGTTGACACTGACCGACTAGCAAGTGCAGATGGCCCATTCATTCTGGTTTCTCAACCATAGGTCAGAGAAAACCCTTTATCTAATAGAGGAAAGCTCGTTTTTCCTTGTTCCACCACGGGCACATGGTTAAGTCATTTGATGTCAAAATAAGAACAATTCGTCATATTCATCTTCTCTGCCAATAGGTGCCCATTTGTTCCCTACATTTTTCAGTAAGGGAGTTAAGATAATTTTAAAATTGTTAAATAAAAAAGGAAAACTTTGTATGGTTGGTCAGAAATAAATAGAACATTTAGAGTGACTTCATTTTCCAAACCAACAAAACCAGGACAGACAGGCTAACGAGTACAAGTGTATTTATGGGGCGCAAGGAAAAGACTATTTGATCAAGACTGACCTAGAAATATAGGAATACATGTCACCCAAATAACTTGGTGTTTTTGGTGTTTTTTTTTCTTCCCTTTTTAGCATAGCAAGTTTAAAGGATAATTGTTGGCTTGCCTTGAATAAAAGTAAAAGAATTTTCTTAGGGCAATAGATCTTTAAAGCCATTGACTTCTATGTTCATAAAGCCTTCTATGTTCATAAAGCCTTCTATGTTCATAAAGACAGCAAAGAGCAAACCAAGCTAGCAATCAGTAACCAAAATAATATTACAAAGAGACTCTCAAGATTCAAACCTGGCCACATGTTCCTCCTGTCCACAAGCAGTTGGGCCCCAGCAAATTGGGACGTTCCCTATCTTTAAACAGACCGATTCAAACATCAACAAGAAACATCAATATAAACACTCTCATACACAATATTAACAAGTGCGCACAATCCACAGACACTCCACAAAGCACTCCATTAAAAGCAATGTCTCTCATCCGGGTTTGGGACTGGTCCTCCCAGAACTTAAGCATTTTTCCAATGGACTATTTTAGCCATGTGGCTTGCCTGATTGCCTCGCATTCCCCTTGTGTCATTTTCCAAAGAAAACCGCCTCAGGGCTATTCTATAACATCCACGAAGAGATGGGGCTCCCGGCCAAGGGCCACCCAAAATCGGGTGGGGCGCCTCACCTTGTACTAGCTTTCCCCTCTACACAGGTTCAGAAAGTCCCAGGAGCATCCTTAATTCATGAGAAATGGCTCACCTATCCAAATTTCAAATGATGGACTGGGAAATAAAAACCTGGCAAAAATGAGACTTTTAAGAATACTCCTAAGAGTGTCCGACCATTTTACAGAATCACAATGAAGGCGAGAGGCGAGTTGCCTAGTAATTAATGGGATAACTTAACAGCTATGTCTGGCTGTAACGCTGAATTCTCTGAAAGGCTAAAAACTTCTACAGGGGTGGAAAACAGTTAGCTGGCTCTTCATTTCTTAACTCTTGCCTAGAAGTTTTCCCCCAGGACCCTTACTATAAAGGCCTGCACAAATGGAGGCTTAGCATTTTAAGCTTAGTGGGTCCTGGACCGCGGAGGCAGCGGTCTTGGCTGGATACTATTTGACCTGACTGAGACAGAAAGCAGAAGAAAAAGGCAGATGATTCTCCAAGTAAAACCTGCTTGGGATCTGGGCCAGGGGAGCGGACGTATGTAGTGGGTCAGAAATGTGCTGTTTTGTTGGAACCCGTGTCTCAGTTTCTCTCCCAGATGTCTAAGACAGCTGCGAGGACCTGGGATGCTGGGTAACCAACCCTTGTATGCATCCCCTGGACGGGTCAGAATTTAATTACATGTGTTATTTCTGCGAGGCCCCTACATGGCTTTTAGAGTTCAACAACCCTAGACACCCCTGCGAGGTCCTGTACTCAGGTAAGGTCACTCGAGATTCTGAACCAGGGGGAGGAATTGCCTCTTTGATCTTCGGAGCTGGGCAGGGACCCAAGCACTCACTGAGTCGATGGCCCGGCTCTGACTTGAGACTGGTGGAAGCCTAATGCTCTAACCCAACCCCGCACCAGTTTATCCTTCCACAGGAGACTTTTTCTTCTAGCGGCAGTTGCCCTAGTGGCTCTTACTTGACTGACCCAGGCCCGCTTTGGTTTTGTCCCTGGAGAATATACCCAGAAAGGAGCAGTGAAAGAGAGAGAGAGATGCCTACTTTTAAGACGACAGCCAAGTTTAAGTGACTGGCGGGCGGCCGTCAGCCTCCAAAATCATGTAAGAGACAGAAAAGAGACAGAATCCGTGGCTACTCACCATTCGATGTGGAGAGAGGGTTGACTGACTGACAGAGAAATTCCTGGCTGACACACCATCTGAAATGGAATTTTTGGACTGGAACCCGGATTCTTTGTCCGCCGGAACCGAAGAATGAATCCACGGACAGAAAGTGGTATAGCAAAGGTGGAGATTTATTGAAGAATAAGTACAGACACCCACATGGGGAGAGGGAAAGAGTCCCCACAGAATGGAGTCCCAGGTAGGGAGGGGAAAAGGGTCCTACTGAGTTCCCTTTCCCTATGGCTTATAAGGGCTGCAGATCCTGGTGCCTTGATATCCCCTCTGATTGGTCACTATTCCCTTAGACTGGTTACTATAGTAACTCCTGGGCTCAAAGGTCCAACCTCACAAGGGACATTTGAGGTTCTCCCCCACTCCTTCCCTATTGTTTTCCTATTCCCTTTGGGCTTTCTTCTCCTCCGGAATGAAGGGCTTCCTTCTCTTTATTCTGTGAATATAGACCTTGTGCTATTCCCAGCTCCCTCATTCTATGGAAATGTACCTGTTGCAGCTTTCCAGCTCCCCCATTCTGTGGAAATGTGCCTTCTGCTGCTCTGCAGCCCTGTGCTTCCTCCCTGGTCCCCCTCATTTCCAAAATTTCTAAGATTTCCCAAATCTGTCCTATTTTACCACCAAAATTCCTGTTTCGATGTTATGGAAGACCCAGAGTGGGGTGTCAGGGAAGGCTTCTCAGCCCTGACATAGTGAATTTTGTAAGGTGAGTAGGTTAATTGAGTTAAAAGGTTGAGGAAAAGAAGAAATGAAAAACATTGAATGAATAAACACTGGTGTCAAAGAGAAAGGAGAAAGGAAAGAAATGGGTATAAGGAGAGAATATACACAAAGGCATGAATTCTTAGGAAACTAGCCAAAGTTTTTGTGATTATACCTTAAGGTTTTTGACAGTGAGTGACATACTGTGAAGTTAGTAAGGTACAGGTGTTGTTATGATGGCCATTGTGAGGGCTGACAGGCAACTTAAATCCATGTGAAGCATGTTGGTTAACTGGAAGTTAATGCAGGTGTTTCTGAGGAAGTACTTAAATAAGTATTATAGACATAAACACCACCATAAAGTTGTAAGATACTTTGTTGTTGTTTTTTTCTTGGCAGATCCATAAGTATGGTTACCAAAGAACTAAGAAGCTATTTTGACTACATTTGTGTGTTAGTTTTACTGGTGATATTCCCTCTCTCTGTTTCTTGTTCCCTACCTTTGTTTTATCCTATCTTATCTTTTATTCCATTTGCTAATTAATTATTTTTATGACCTATGTTTAGGGTCAGAATATTTAAAACCAAATCTGTAATTTATATTGGGGGATCCTTTAGCCTTGCAGCTAAGAAGACTGAAGCTCAAACAAACCTTCCTGGATATTTAACAGTATTGATGTATTGTGAACAGGTGATTTGAAGGTTCTCAAGCAGAGTCTTATGAATGTGTAGCCATTTTTTATCAGAAAAGCCATAACATCTCCATGATGGTGTATTGGGGAGGAATTTCACAAGGCATATGTCCCCCTAACCCCTTTAAGATTTATTGTCCACATGGTATAGTCCATGTTTCAAAGTGCACCTATTGAATAACAGGGGTCCTCAAACTTTTTAAACAGGGGGCCAGTTCACTGTCCCTCAGACCGTTGGAGGGCCGGACTATAGTTTAAAAAAAAAAACTATGAACAAATTCCTATGCACACTGCACATATCTTATTTTGAAGTAAAAGAACAAAACGGCAAAAACACCCGCATGTGGCCCGCGGGCCGTAGTTTGAGGACGCCTGGATAGTACCTGGTTCATAGTCTTGGGTCTGCAGCTAAATAATGGTGTGTTCTTGGATAAATCAGTATCCTATCCCAGCTCTTAAATATAACCCAGTTTGGCTCTACCATTCCAAGTTATATGTCTCATTGCCCAAGACAGGCAGCTGCCCACTCTGCCCTTGGCACTCTCAACAGACCTCCCAAGGCTCCTGCTGGTCTCTACCCTCATAATCATGGCATCCTCACTTGTGATTCCTTCAAATCCTCCTGCTTCATTCTAAGTGCATTTCTTCTTTTGTACCTTCAAAGATTGTCACAGAAAACTCTTGTTGCAGGACTCAGTACATATTTATCCGTTTAAAACAGCTATTATATTCAACCCTTTTGTTTTCTTTCTGGGATGCAAGTCTTTTAGATTTCCTACTAGAGGCCCGGTGCATGGATTCATGCATATTGAAAGGAAATTAATTAGAAGGTGGCCAGCGGGGCTGGGCAGGACTGGGCATGCCCTGGAGCCAACCTCCCACAGTCCCTCTCAAGCCAGCTGCACCTGGGGAGGCACAGGGGCTCAAAGGGCATCTGTAGAGTGAGCTGGGTCCCTCCGGCAGGTGGGGTCCCTCGGCCTAGCCTGTGGGGATCAGGCTGAAACCAGCAGTCCTATACCCCCCCCCCCCCAAGGTATTCCCGAGTGCAAGAGGGCACTCTGCAAAGTTGCTGTTGCTTGGCAGGTCCTGCGTTGAGTGTCTTCCCCCTGGTAGTCAGTGCGCATCATACCTCCTGACCGGTTGGTCGGCCAGCCAGTTGCTTAGCCTTTTATATATATAGATGTATCTGACGGGAAGGTTAAATATAGCCAAATTTAGTTTTAATTGATTTTTAATTATTTGAAGAGAGATGAATAAGCTAGCCATTAAAGTGGGAGGAGTAATATAAGTAGTAATTATTATTTGGATTAGTCATTACCAAGCCTTTGACAAACATAGATAAAAGATACTGCCACACAAAACTAAAAAGTTTAGGCAAAGTAAATACTTCCTTTAGCCAAGCATTTTTCTTTTAAATCAGTAATCCATTAAGGAAATATTTTTGAGTGCCTACTGTCAAATGTTTTTGAGTGCCCAGCAGTGTTCAAGGTTTAAGAAATACTGCAGTTTATGAAACAGACAATAGTCACTGTCCTTATAGAACTCCCATCTAGTCTTCAATTATTATGTTGCTTTTTTTAGATGTCAAAAATATATGGGAAGGCTAAATCTCAAGTGCAAAATTATAATTCTGTTTATTTGTTTCAGCATAGAATATTCTCTTTCAAAAAATTCCTATTTCAAATGAAGGGATTGTTATATTTTTAAGGTTATATAACCTTTAATTAAGGTAATTTAGTTATGTATCCTCAAAGTTCTTTTGGGACTCTAGCATTTTCATTTAATTCTTTGTGCTATTTTCCTGTTAATTTCCCCTTCATACTGCATGCATATTTGTGGAAGAGCTGGGTGATAGTAGTACAACCTGGGTGAATCTTATATTCATCATATATTGAGCTCCCAGCTCACTTCTGCACACTCACACTCCAAAAGCAATCAGGGCTCTTTGTGACTTTATGGTCTATTTAGGAGCCTAATATAGGCACTCTCTATTTAGCCATGCTACCTCTAGCAGCAGAAAGTACAAAATGAAATCAACCCCATTCCACACTTCTTAGTCTCTGAAGACAGTAACTGAAAATCAGTTTTCCTCCCAGCTTCGTAAATCGAATGGCAAGTGGCCTATATTAGAAGCTGACACAAAACTAGGCATCTCATTTCATTCTCCCCACAATTTGGTGAATAGATTTTATGTTGTTAAGGTTAGGATCATTTGGCTTCGATAAAGTGTTAATTTCTTGAATGATCTCTGTAGAGAGCTTGTCAAAATGAGAAATGCAGCTTAAGGGAAAGGGAATCTGAAAATGAAACATATGGTCGAGGTAAAGAAGAGATGGTTCTGTGATATCTAATCCAAGGCGAAACCCAGATGCCCTTAGTATTGAGCGTGAGTCAGGGAAGGTGCCAGTGGGAGGCAGATTTAGCCCTTTGAAAGTCACCATCAATGCTTCTCTAGTGACTCCAAGTTAAAATCATAATAGTACAATTTCTTGATAGGAGTGTTTTACATCTCAGCAGTATCTAGAGTGTAAATAAAAAGTCTTTAGCATATTTTTCTATCTCTATATATAAAAGGCTAATATGCAAAGTGTCCCCTCGGGAGTTCGACCAGGAGACCAGGAGTTTGGTCACTCGCTATGATGTGCGCTGACCACCAGGGGGCGATGCGGAATGAAGGAAGGCCCTGGCCAGCAACTGGGGAAGGAAGGCCCCAGCTGGCAGCCAGAAGGCCCCTATGGCCGTGATCGCTGGCCAGGCCTAGTGCCCCTACCCATGCACCGATTTCATGCACTGGGCCTCTAGTTTTTATATACTGTAATATTCCAACAATAAAAAGTTATGAGGCTGTGGCAATGAATACATGAACCTACACATGTGATAACATTGTATAGAATTAATTACACCCCCCTCTCCCCATGATACACACTTACAAAGAGTACAAATGTGGGGAATAAGATAGGTGTATTATGTCAGTGTCAATATCCTGCCTGTGATAATTGTACCAAGATTTTTTTCAAGATGTTACCATTAGGGGAAAGTGAATGACAGGTATATGGATCTCTCAGCACATTTTTACATGTGAAGCTGTAATTATTTCCAACAAAATATTTAAAAATTTATAGGCTGGCAGCAGCTTTAAAACAAGCCTCCTGAGCACCCCCTTCAAACACTGTGGGGCATTCTGGGACTGACTCTGCTCTGAGCCCTAGAGTTTGGTTTTTTGCTGTGAACAAATAAAGAGGGAGGTATGGGAAATATGAAATTTGTTTAGTTTTGCTCAAGTCCTCTAAAAGCGAAAAAAAAAAAAAAACCACAAGAAAAGATCTAGAGAATATTATGCTAAACGAAATAAGCAAGTCAGAGTAATACAAGTATCACATGATCTCACTCATATGTGGAATCTAATGACCAAAATAAACTGATGAACAAAATAGACCCTGAGACATAGAAGCATGGAACAGACTGTCAAATCTCAGAGGAAGGCAGTGGAGGGAGGGGGTGTGGATGGGAAAAGATTAACCAAAGATCTTATATGTATACTAGAGGCCTGGTGCACGGATTCATGCACTGGTGAGGGGCATGGCCTGCGGGGATCAGCCTGCTGTGGGAGCGCCACTCATCCTGCTCATCCTGGTCAGCCAAGCAGCTGTGAACCCACCCTCTGAGTGGCTGCTGAGTGAGGAAATTAGTCTGAGCTGATATTTTGGGGTGACATCTTGGGTAAAGACGTGTACTGTGTCCTGGAGGAACCTGGTGGAGAGCTTTGCACCCCAAAGCCACTTGGTGAATGTCCTTGATGTGTGATGCCAGGTCGGTGACACCATTGGGGATGTTCAGGGCAGCCATGCTCCAGGATCTTCAGCCATCAGGACAGCCTCCCTGGGGGGTCCACAGTCACGTCCCCTCTTGCCATCCACCTATGCCAGCTCCCGTGCTCTTTCTAGAACACACCTTAGAGGGCCTGCATTAGCTGGTGGGGTTAGGCCAGAGTCTGGATTATCTCAGGTATTTGATAGTTGCAGAGACTCAGCCTCACCCTGAGCCTGCTAGTGGCTGCTCCTGATGCGGGAGCAGCCACTCATCCAGGTCAGCCAAGTGGCGCTCCCACTGTGGGAGTGCACTGACCACCAGGAGGCAGCTCCTGTGTTGAGCATATGCCCCCTGGTGGTCAGTGTGCATCATAGCAACTGGTCGTTCTGGTCATTCTACTGTTGGGTCACAGAGCTTTTATATACACTAGTATAGATATGCCTAACCTGTAGACACAGGCAATAGTGTTGTGAAGGCCTGGGGCAGGGGGGCATGGGTGCAAGGTAGAGGGGGTCAATGGGCAAAAAAGGGGGATATATGTAATACTTTCAGCAATAAAGAAAAATAAAATAAATAAATAAAATAATAATAAAAATTCAATGTGGGAACTGGAGATGTTCAGGGCCCTTGTGTTCCTTCTAATATTGTTCATAAATTTGTCATGGGATGGGGAGCACCACATTTTTGCCCTTAATAGTTTTATAAAATGAAGAAAAAAAGAATTCTTTGCTTTATTTAGATTTCAATTTTCCTGCTTTTAATCTACATTTAAATATGATTTATGGACCTCAAGCCAGTAAAAAGCTAACTAGATCACATTTTTACATACTTTAGATCAGCTTATTGTTTAACACCTCTTTTAAAAATCTCTTTTATCTCTTAACATTCAGGCTTTCTAGTAAGATGTAATTATTCTGTATTGCTGTGATTTCAATTTAGTTTTTATTCCTTCAGAAAGATATACCATCGTGTGTGTGTCAGATACCTATTACTAGGACTATCTATTCTGTGGCAGAGTTGTCTCTATATTTGTTCCAAGTCTTCAACCATAAGTATAAGTATAATAATCTACATATCCTCATTAATTGGTATTTTTATATAATGATCAGCTTAAGGTTGTAACATAATTTATTAATGTTCTTACACTAAATATTTAGTTATAAAAGTAAAGCTGGAATTTCTTGCATTAAGAGATCTTGGAACTAAAATATGGAATGCTGTTGGGTGCTGATCTGAAGGTAAAATTAGTCTTAAGCGTCTACTTAGGTTTAGATACTTTTTACCAGTTACATCTTTTTACATAAATCTTCAGCTAGCATATATGCAGTTCATAATTATTATACTGGAGAGACTTATTTAATGTTCCCAGATATCAACATGATTTTATTTGGGATTTCAAATCTGTTACTTGTGCTAATAACAGAGAGAAGAATAAACTCATTTGAATTCCACATTTCATTTCTCCGCACTATTCTCAGACTTGTCCGTCAGCTGGCATTATTTATTCATTGATTTCTGTATGTGCAGCATCACACTGAGAATGATTTGGAAGTGAAAAAATGCTGAGACTAGGAAATGCAATAATGTTCTGGAATATTCACTACCAGTAGGTAGCACTTTATCACTTGCTATGATGGAAATATAGATCCAAGTTCTGGGTGAGAATAAGACTGCTGACCACAAGGAGCAGGTTACTAAAATGGCAGAGAGGATTAGCAAGAGTGCAATAAATTCTATTATACAGGTACAGTATTTATAGGTTAGAGTTCCCAAGAAAGGCTGCTTAACTACAGAGGGAATAGGGGGGAAAGGTAAGGAGGAAGCAGGTCAGAGAGAAGAGAATGAGAATAAAAAAAAGAGCATCAGGAAAGCCTTGTTTTAAGAAGACACTAGAGGCCCAGTGCACGAATTTCTACACAGGTGGGGTCCAGCCAGCCCGCCCCAATCAGGCTGATCAGGCCGGGCCAGCCAGGGGGAGGGGTCATGGGCGGTTGGCCGGCCAGTCCTGCACCCTGGTCGAACTCCCGGTTGAGGGGACAATTTGCATATTAGCCTTTTATTATATAGGATGTTGGCTAAGCTTTCAAAAGAGATCTACCATTATTTTATGCCTTGGACTAGCCAGATGTGAACCAATTCAGTGTTTACAATGAAGGACCTGCAACTATTTACATAGAATATATAAAGGGAATTTAGAGGCATTTTGAAGGTACGTGATTGTGTTAGTTTGTCTAGTAATTAAGGAAAGTGAGGCTATTAAATTTAAATTTACAAGTAACTTTTTTTCCTACAGGTAACTTAAAATCATATCTCTTTGGGAGACCTGTGATGTCCACATAATGAGAGAAAAAGAGAGCAAAAACTTGATTCAACAGGAAGGCAGTCAGGAAGGAACTTGGTTTAGTTTGAAATACAAATGTAAAAATTACTTTTAGGTGTTTTTGTGTGTATTTTTTTTTTTGTATTGGATCCCAGAATATGTAGCACTGTCAAAAAATAGTAATGTCTGTGATTGAGAATGAAATATACTAGAATTTTTTCACTAAAGTAACTAAAAGCTACAATACACAAAATGTGATTATAAAGTAATTATATAATACATAGATATATTTTTCTTGTCTATTTATAGTCCCCCCACAGTATAAACTCCATGTGGGTGGATGCCTCTTTAGAAAACAAAGCATTTTCTAAAAATATGTGTATTGCAAAGCACTAAGTTCTATTAATACTCAATTCTCTCCCTCTCTCTCTCTCTCTCTCTCTCTCTCTCTCTCTCTCTCTCTCTCTCTCTCTCTCTTCCCCTTTCTCTCATTCTCTCCCTCTCTGTTATTCATATGTTTTACTTATAAATAAAGTTCTCTTCCTAGGTTGGCTTTAAGCAAGCTCTGTAGGTTAGAACCATTTCTTTAAAAAGAACTGCCAGTATTTACCACTATGAGCGGGGGCAATTACATTTGAAGGAAGTCATGTTTTGCGTCCAAAGTAAGAATTTGCTGATGAAATCATTCTACTGTTCAAGAGAAGCATGACCATTAATGCACTGAATAAATACTTATTGAACACTCTCTACGGGCCAAGAATGGATACAGGGGAAAATGGGAAGCAAAATAGATGTGGGCGCTGCCCTCTTGGAATATGCATCTAGATACATTCTGGATCATTCTCCCCCAAAATGATAATAAAGCAAGTCTAATATCTATTTTTAGAATTTGCAAATTGCTAGATTTCTAAAAGTGACTCCATCCTTTCATCCAATAAAATTAGTCAGTGAAGAGAGAGGTTGGAATTATTTGGTGCATACAACTGTAGCCATGCAGAACCTTGTCATTAACGAGTTGGCGGGGTTGGCACGAGGAAGCATCTTCATGTTTCCTGCCCAGAGCCCACCACTAGCCCCTATGGTCCTGCCTGGAGAGTCAGGGCTCATGCTGCGGACGGGAATTCAGGGCTGACTGCACAGCCTTGCACACGGATGTCTTCCCTCACTTAGTGTCACACTTAGGTGAAGCTCCGTTACTGAACATTCCTATTAAAAATGATGTGCAGTTAGTCATGCTTTTCCTGATGGGCGATAGCACTGAATCCCAAAGATCAGCCATGGCAGACTCTCAAAATAAATCTTCACACACACCCAAAATGCGATATAGACAGCATTTAATGCAAAACATTAGAAATTAAGTCTTAAAACATGCCTCTGGCCACCAGTGCTGCCTCACATGGCAATCCATCGTATAAGCTAAAGCATTTTGTTGCTATATTGCTCTCACGCATCCCAGCGAGTGTGCTCCAAGAGCATATGAGTGCAGTGCATCGTCGCTGGGCGGGGAGGGCTGTGTGGTGGACATGTAGCGGTTCGTGCCCCAGAATCACTTCAGCTCCTCCAGCCAAAGCCCAGGGATCCCCTGATTCAATGGCTGCACAATTTGTGGGCTGGGGAAGGAGTTTGGGGTCCTGTTGGCATTCAACGAATGTCAGTAAGTACAAGTCCAGAGAATTATGGTGTCGTCAAATCCTGACAGGGGCAACCCTGACAGTGCAGTGGGACCCTTCTCTCTGTGCCGTTCCCTTTTTGGAAGCCACACTTCCCGTTAGATTTTGCAGAATCGTATGGGGTGAAGTTAATATTTGGATTTCTCTCCTGGGTAGATATGAGAAGGCCCTAGAGAGCTGGGACGTGATGATGTTACAGTTAGATCCTTCCTTTATGTATGCATCTAACCTCTTCTGTTTGAAGTTAATTTGATTTTGCCTGCGTCGAAAAGAAGTCCTGGGAGATGAATTTTTATTAGAGTTATGCTGAACCATTCCATTCCCAAAGTCGCACGCTGGAGGAAATTGAAAAGTCCTTGAAGACTGAAGCTTCTGGTGCATACCCAGACTTCACTTCATGTGGCTTTTCTTGACAAAATAACAAACAGTTTCGAGGGACGTTGCCTTACAGTCACTTGGCAATTTAAGCGAGTGTGTCAGATGTCTACCACGTCCTTCTATTTCTGTTGGGGAGATGGCATTTTGGACTGCTTCCTGTTACTGACATTTTCCACACAGAGGGTTTCTAATCTCTACGTTAGTGTTCATTTATTGACATACTAGAAGGAGAGAATAAAGGTGGACTATTCTTTAGGGTAAACACAAACCTTCTATCAGTAGATTATAGCTTTATAGAAACCCAATGTCATGTACACATGCTAGGAAAAACTATTGGAGGATGATTTTGGTTATGCAACACAACATTTCAAACGGAATTAAATGTTATATGATATTATGAGGCTATTATCTCTCTATATATAAATAAAAATTTTCAGGGTAGGTTACAACAGAAGCACTGAGTTTTTACATACTCACTTATTGTCACTAAAAACTCTGATGACAGTTATTCCTTCATTAAAGATGTGTTGCCCCGAATACCATCTCTCCTACTGGGCGGATCATATTAAATTCCATGTAAGTCAGTGAAAGGCCATTTGTTGCTAGATTCACTACAGCCGTGGCTGTTATTTTCTTCCCCCCAGGACGTCCCGGAAGAGTTTATTAGGGAAGTTAATCCTTGTGCTTGGTCTGTGACTTAATGACCAGCCATCTTTTATGTGTAGAGTTGCAGAGTGGTACAGTTGGGAAAAATTATCCTGCTTTTTCTTCCCCGTAATTTCAAAAGCAGCTTTTATGCCAATGTGCACTCACTTCTTTTCTTTTTTCCTTTGTAGTTCACAGATTATCCTAGCCTAGGGGACAGTGTGGTATGTAGTGGTGAGGAACTAGAAGTAAGGGTAGTGGAGCCACATTGTCTGGTTTCTAATCTCCCAGTTACTAGCTCTGTGACTGTGGCTGGGTTGGGCTTCTTTGTCTGTGAAATGGATGATGTTAGCAGTCACCACATGCGGCTATCAGAATTAGAATGAAATGAGAATATTTCTACAGAGTTCTTTGTGCAATTCCTGGCACACAGAACATATCAAAGAAATGGTGGCTATCATGCAGGTAAGTAACTCAATTATGAAGAAAATCTAAATTCTCCATTATAGTTTTTAAAACTACTTAGTTTAAATCCTTTTGGGGCTCCATTTCTAATGAGCAGCTGTTTCATTCCTAATCTTTACTTGTTTGTAATATGGAGTAAAATATTGTCATATTGTGAGCCTCTAACTGTAAAACATGCCTTCTATAATATTCATATTTCTCACAAACTGATTTAAAAGTGACCAACACCACTCAACTGCGGGTGAGACATTTCCTTCCAGGCCTTGTTTCTGAGGCCTAGGAAGCAGAGATTACATGCTTCACTTTTGATTTGCAATATTATTTTTGTTTCTGTCTGTTTCTCTCTTGTTACAGCTGTCAGCTACATATGTTCCCAACTTCCCCCATCAGTCTGGGAGCTCCTCCAGGCCAGGGACTGGATCTTTATTTAGCACTAGAGGCCCGATGCACGAAATTCTTGCAAGGAGCTCGGCCCTCACATCCTTGGCTCTATCCCGAAGGTCGTTCTGCTGTTCAGTCTAATTAGCATATTAGCTCTTGACTATATAGGATTACGTCTTTAGCCCCTGGCCCAGCCCCTGACACAAAGTCCACACATTGAAATTTTCTCCCCAGTCATCCTCATAAATTTTAGATATGAATATAATACTACATTTTAGATTCACCATATAAGTAATTTGCATATCATTCAATTCTATATCAACTAACATGAAGCTAGAAATACTCTTAATATTGAGAAGGAAAGTAGACAGTTTTTATTCCCATTGATCAAATTAGAAAACTGAAAACCCAAATTGACACAATTGGGTAAAATGTCATTCTAATATTCAGTAAGTTCCATCTATTGAAAAAAAATGAATACTCCTGCAGATGAATGTTGGATAGGGAAAAAGAAAGTTGGCTCTCACTGACCTCTCTGTTCCTCAGAAATTGTCAGGGTCCATTCATTTGTTAGAAATCACTTATTGGGATTTACTGTAATATAATGGGATGAGCTTTTATTAGCTGTGTGACTTTAGGAAAGTTACTTATACTATGAGCTTGGAATGCCATACTGAAAATGGGGGCACAAAAAACCCACCTTGGAGAATTGATACAATAATTAATGACACTTCCTGCTGTGTACATGGACTGGCACAGACTAGACATTGACCAGTGGCAGCTATTATTGTTATCATTAACTATGAGATTACTAATATCACCTCCTTAGAGATGGGCTAAATAAGTCTATTTTTATTAAACAACACACCAAGAGATAGGTTTGCAAAAGCAGAAAAAGTCAGATCAGTCAAGACCCTTACATTTAAGAAAGAAAATAGTATAATTATGTGCTTTTTGCCCAGAGTGTTTTGGAATTTCTGGCAGCAGAATTTGGGCAAGCATCATACTAGCATTTATCACCTGCCTAGTGTCCATCACGTATTTTAAGCATCAGGAAGCTTTCATTATATAGACTGTCTTCCTATCGTACTAGGATGGGAGTAGGAAGGATAGAAAAAAATATGAAATTTAAAGAAAATATGCAGAAAAGGATGTTAATTATGTATTTCTCCTCCTGGTAGTAATCTTGTTCTTAATTTCCTATTCCTACTCATGGTGGTTTGAGGGCAGGTGATATAGAAACTTTTAAATTTTAGACCATTCATTTTCTTCTTGTTTAAAGAGCATTTGTTCCAAGTAAATATTCGGTCAACTCAAATTTCAGATTCTTGGTCAGAGTTTTTTCTTCCGCTTTAGGGGGAAGTTCTCTTTTCTCCATCCCAGAATCTGGGGGAGGGATTTCTGGTCTGAAGACTTTCCTTGGGATTATCTCTGACCTCCCTGTGACGTCCCTCATCCAGCCTGGCCTCTAGCCATCCTTGAGGTACTGAGACATAGTTTTGGTTTGGGCACTGTGTGAGCATGCACCCTTCAGGTTGTGGGATTTCGTGGTTACCTTTCAGTCCAAGATTCCAGAAAGCTCCTTGTCTGGACTCCAGATCTCTTCTGGTTCCTCCTGCTGTTTCTAGGTCCACCTGTGGATCCCAAGAACTTCTCTGCAGCTTCCTGGAGTCTTTGAGGCTTCATAAGATATGCCCCTCTGCCATTACTGCCTCTACTCCAGGCCTTGATGGGTAGAGCATCTTTCCCAAAGTAGGGCTTCTCTGAGAGGCTCGCAGGTTCCCCAGGAGAGTGTGGTACCAGCACCAGTATTTTGTGATTTCTCCAGTCATATCTGAGTGTTCAATCTTCTTCAGGTTCAGCTCTGCTGAGAACGAGGGCCACTCCTTCTGCCTCCTTTTCCCTTGTTTTCCCCCTTGTTCTAAGCTCTCCCCCCCCCCAAGCGTTTGGGTGGTTTTCTCCTTCCTGTGTGGCAGGAACTTCCCCCAAGTTATTTGCTGCTCTGTGGTTTGTTCTCTGGTTCATGGGCACCTCCCAACCCATACTGAAATGTTAAAGTGTACAAATCCTTTCAGATATTCCCTTTTCCTCTAAAAAAATGTGGCTTTTACAAAAATATATACCCTATTACATTGTTAAGAGAAAGGACCTTGGATCCACACTGTGTTTGAAACTTGGTTCTGCCACTTACTATGTGAACTCGGGGATTCTGATTCTACCAGAGTCACCATATCACACAGCTGCACAGACATTGTGGTCTGATGAATGCACACAGGGACCTCCATGGCAGTGAGCCTGTTCTTCTATCTCAGCTCCTCAAAGATATTCCCATTTTGATATTGGCTTATTATAGTCCTAAAAAAACAACAACAACACATCAATACTAAATATTCTGCAGGGCCATTGAAGTTTTTTGTTTGTTTGCTTTTAAATTTAGTAGTAAGCTAGATATTCAGAAATTCACATGTATGAATAGCATGAACTGGTTGGTCACAGTGATTTCTTGAAAGGGTCCATGTATTAGATATGATCTAAAGGCTTTAATCTGAATCCTTATTCTCTTGTTTATAATTCTTTACAGTGCTCTAGCTTCTTCATATAATTATAGTGTTGGTCATACTAGCTGATTGATGCAAGAATACTAGTTACCAGCCTCTAGAAGTTAGTCTAACAACACTGTCAGAGGCTAGGGGGTTCTAGTGTCCTTTTAGTGCCTGTGAGCTGTTGAATTCATTTTTATTTATTCATCACTATTTTGTAAAAATATCTTAAGTGGATAGTCCAGTTTATGCATTTGACCTATAAATTAATTGGTGAATGTCAGAGATCTCTTGAAGCTCTTAAAGTCAATATGATTGTCTCTCAAGGTGATTTCAATGGCAAGTCATTGAAATATATATATATGCGCGTGCACACACACACACACCTTGCAATTTTGGCTAGTTTCTGTAAAAGTTTATGTCAATATTTTTATTCTTAGGATAATTATTATTAAAGTTACAGCACTGTAGGGTTAACTAGGGTAGTAGATTAAGATAGGGAAAAGCTATATTACTTCACCTTTGAGGGGCTTAATGCACTTCTAAATATTGTTAAGAGACAGGACCTTGGATCCACACTGTGTTTGAAACTTGGTTCTGCCACTTACTATGTGAACTTGGGGATTCTGATTCTACCAGAGTCACCATATCGCACAGCTGCACAGACATTGTGGTCTGATGAATGCACACAGGGACCTCCATGGCAGTGAGCCTGTTCTTCTATCTCAGCAGGTTGTCCTCGGGATTAAATCAGTAAAGTGCTTAAACCAGTGTCTGACAAGCACTCTGTAAGTGTTAGTATTATTATCCTTTGGGTCAAAGTGGTTGTAATAATGACTAGTGCTCCTTAAAATTAATAGTGGTTTAATTTTATTGATATCTAATGATTTTTCCCCAAAATAACTACTTCTAGTTACTGTCACTGGTTCTAATAAATAGGTTTCCAATAGATTAAATTAATCTCTTTAAACCTAGAAAAATACTGTATTGCAATGCTATACTGGACTGTATTGGGGCATGAGGCAAAGGGAACAAGCAGTAATTCCCATCTTATCTTTACTTAAATGTTTAATATTCGATTCATCATGTACTTTTTTGCATTAACTTAAAAAATATTTCATTGAATTATTATTTGTCTTGATTACTCAGTTTTTAGCATTTTTTTCTCCATCTTATTTTTTTGCATCCAAGGTGAGTGCCTCACTCACCCCACTCACTCTCCCTAGTTCTGGCCCTGCTGTACTGGGCTTTGTTACAATTAAAAAAAAAAAAAAGTCCCCAGTATATGCAGTTGTTGCATCACTATTCCCTTGCTGACTCAATGAGGTTGTAGTAACCAAATCTAAATCTAGTCCCTAGAAGCTGACCCTTAGAAATTCATTCCTGCTAATGCTAAATCTATATTTTATTTTCTAGTTATAAGATAAATTATAAAATCTTAGTTTAAGGAATTCCTAAAATTCAGAACAAGTTTTGTACTCCCTTGAAAACATGGTCAGGTAATTTGGTCCTAAGAGTGAAATGAGCACAGCATAAGCATGACACCGACTCACAGTACCATGGGATGGGCATGAGAACAATCTTCCTGAAATCAAGGGAGAAAGAGAATGGGATGGCACCTAGGGGACATTTTTACCAGTAGGGTTACAAAAACCACAACTAATCAAATGAACCACTTGGCAGAGGAAGAAAAAAGGCATAAGAAGGTGTCCCTTTCCTTGAGAGGGTGAGATGAGGTTGAGAAAATGTGTCTAGGACCAGTGCTAACTAAGTAAACAGGAGTCAGCCGATACCCCATGGGATGATGGGGAGCATAAAAACCCATCTATGAGTCTAGAATCATATATATGTTGAATTGGATTCCTGCTTGGTCATCTATTACTTATGCAATTTGCACAAGATAATTAAATTCTCTGAGCCTTCCTGTGGGGATAAAAATGCCTACATCATCAGATTGCCATGAGAAATAAGAGAGTTTATGTAGTGTAGCTAAAAAAGCACCTAGAAGGTGCTTAATGGATGGTTATTGGTGCTATCATGATTCACATTAATATTATGGCAAGCAACATATCAGCTAATCCAAGGCAATTAGGAGCAAGTGGATATACATAGCCAACCACAGTGGACTATCTGCCAGGAGCTAGAGGGGTGATTTGATACTGAGCTGGGGTAGAAGACAGCCAAGTGATTAGGCCTGGAGAGAACACGTGTCCATCTGAGAGGTGGTCATCCTCCCCTCAGATCAGCATCTGTGTGCTGATGAGCCCTGCCCTCTTAATTTCTGAATAAAGAAAGGAAATGGCACCAAACAGACAGGAACCCAGGGAGCCAGCCAAGGCCTCTGGTGGCCCAAGAATGCAGGGAGCCTTCAGTAAACCAGTAGGGAAAGAAGCTACTTTTAGTAGAAAACAAGAGAGAGAGAGAGAGAGAGAGAGAGAGAGAGAGAGAGAGAGAGAGAGCAAGTCTAACTAAGAAAATTGTCCTCACGGAAAGGAAAAAGGTTTGGGATACAGGCGAGCAGAATGCAATGACCCAAAGGAAGGCGCTGATGACACGATGCCGGCAACAGGTGCTGATTCCACACGTGACTGAGTATTCTTACAGTATTGCCAAGTAGGCTGGTGTGATTCATCTTGAATTACTGAAAACACATTTTCATAGTTACTTTCTCAAACTAGTGTTTAATTTTTTTTAAAAAATCTCCAATCCCCTCCTCATTCTGTAGTACTACTGAGTAAAATACACATAGTTGAGTGGATTTGGGACCTTTCTGAGCCTAGATAATATTGCAGCATATTTTCTTGTTTCCATTTCTCATAGAAAACCTATTTGGCAACCAGTACTTATTCAATGTCTAGGTACCTGACCAAATCATTTTAGAAATGTAGCTATCTGAATATTTAGTCTAGGGTGCTCAGTAACTATTGTTGCCACTTAAAAGTAATCATTATTCATGACTTCTTAATTGAAGTGAATAAACATTATACCTTTCATAGGTTTAGACTGATCTCCATAAGGAAGAAACATGGGAAATTAACATTGTAAGACTTTTTTTTTTTTTTAACCTTAGCAGCTAATTGAATTTTCCAAGCAATCCAGAGATTTAAGCATACTGTCCTCCTTCAAATCAAGGAGATACCCCATTTCTGCTCCTCTCCTGAAACTCTGAAGCATTTCCACCCTTCCATTCATGGACTACCTGAGATACCTGGCTCCAGCATTCACTTAATCCTGCACACCAGAGTCAGTTAGCCTTGGATTGTGTGAGTGTTTGGTCTTTGTATTTTTTATTTTAGTGAATTTTTCTTGGCAGAGGCCCTGCTCCTGCCTGGGAGCTGATTGAGCTTCCGCAGAGCCAATATGTTTCTCAGTTCTCCAATCTAAATGCTGCCAAGAACTTCCTATCGTGTACCATGAGAAATTCAGCAGCACACGAAACCCCATTCATTAAATAAACAGTTCACTAAGCAACCCTTGGCAAAAGGCACAACCCATCTGACATTTGAAGCACTCGGGACTTTCCAAAGGAAATAATTAAAGAACGCATTAAGAAGAAATACCCTAGTGCTTAGCAGTCATAATTAAAAAATAACAGTTCCCAATCTGGTGCTTTCATACGTTTAGGGTCCTTGAAATTAGAAATGAAGAACAGTTATTTATGCTCAGTTTTTCAGCAAACCTAGAAAAGGCTACATCCTTGCCCACTCTTATTAGCAAAAGTGAAATAAAACAACTATATGCATCTGTCAACTTAGTGTGATTACACAAGCTACCTTATTTTGTCACTTAGATGCTTTAATAAATTTAAAATGATCAAACTAAGTATTCCTTAATAAGTACTATTTGTTTAGTCGGTGGAATCTTTCAAAATGTAGAGTTCATAGGAGACAACAGAGTTATGAAATTTAGAAAGTATGCACATAAGCATTAGGATTTGACAGTAATTATTTCGCAGAATGCTTCTTTGCTTTTTAGAGACCTGATCACTTCTTTACTGACATGACAAGCACTCCCCTCTTCCACATTTAGGGTCTCACACAATGAGACCATAATAGTAACAATGGCTCCTCGTTACTCAATGCTCAAGACCAAGAGCTCAGTACTGTATGTGTTTAAATAATCCTCTAAAATAAGTAGTTACAATCTCATTTGACAAAAAGAGAAACTTCTTCAGAAAAACGGAGGAACTTGCCCAAGGCAGTATAACTAGTTAAGTAGCTGAGCAGGAATTCGAACCTAGGGCTGTTTGAATCTATATCCACACTCTGGCCATATTCATAACTATATTCCTAGCCATATATACCTGTTGATTATGCAATGCATTGCCTTCATAAAATATTATTAAAATCACAGAACAGATTTTTACACAAGCTTCTCGGGAACAAGTCTACTTTGTAAAATCTTTTCATCCAGGATGTTAAACACCACAGCGTTGGCTGTCTTACGTTTCTGCTTCCCTGTTTCCTTTGAGGGTTCTCAGGTGGAGGTGTGATTGGAAAGGCTGTGTATATGCATCACCCCTGGATACAGATAATAGTGTGGTGAAGGCCTGGGGCGAGTGTGGGGTGGAGGGGGTCAATGGGAAAAAAGGGAGAAATCTATAATGCTTTTAACAATAAAGATTTTTCTTTAAAAGCCAAGGCCAGCAGCTATGGCAAGAAAGGGGATTCATACAACTTGAGTACAGTAACCACGGATCAGATAACCAGCTCTTGAAATCTCAGGTCCAGGATGCTTATTAGAGGCCTACAGTTTTTATTGCTGAAGGGAACTTAGCTACCATAAAAAGAGTTCCATGGAAAGAAAACCAAAAAAGCTATAGTCTATCCCTGGCTTTGGAGACAGGCATCCGCATTCTGTCCACTCCTTCCTGGTTCTACCCAGCTAGCTGAGTGTTTTGGGGCAAGTGGCTTGCCTCTGAAGAGAGCCACATTGCAGTGCAGTCAGAGGGCTCTCTGCTTCCTCCTGCACTGAGCCATTTGCCAGGGCATCCAAATCTCTCCCATTGACGGGCCCATTCCTGCTATTTTACTGCAAGAAGCTCTACCAGGGCCTCGTGATTATTGAAAAATAGTAATTGGTGGGCTAATTCACGTTTTTTTTTTCTGATTTTGTACATTTTTTCTAGTTGTACATTTGTCCTCCAAATAATAAATAATATAATTTTCTGGCATGAGGCTAGATTCACTCACGTGTTAAAATCAAAATGATTGCAATCATTTATGAATTATAACTTTACAAATAATTATAATAACAGGACTGTAATTTTACACAAGAAATCATTTCTTTTGCTACATAAAGCATTCTTTAAGTGAGTTTAAATGAATAATAGCCACCAGCTTTGGCTTGCTACAGCTTGGAAAGCTAGATTAGAGCAACTTCAATACTTCTGTCATCTATGTTTAACTTATCCATGCAGAAAACAAAAACCTCTATGATACAATGTATAAACATTATTAGAATAATGAATGTAAATGTCTTGATATGGGGGGGATTAACATATATTAGAACATATTATCAACAAGCTATGATAATCAAGTATAATTAGATCAAGGAAAAAAGAAACAATGGAATGTATAAGAACAGAACCTATACATGTATTTAATATTATATCTAGATTTATAAGGGCTATTCTTATAAATCTAGATATAACATTTGGTGCCACTATTTTATTATCAGTTTAAAGATACCGTTCTTGGTTCATTGGAGAATATGTTCCCTTAAAAAAAAATAATTGTGGCTACTTTTTTCTCATTGAGCCTGGAAGACAATTCTAACATTTTGGATAAAGTAGGCATGCGTTGCCCTTACTAGCAGCATCTGCTTGCTTGGAATAGACACTTTAAACTTTAATTTATGGGGTGTTACATTCTGCAAGATCATGAAAGACTGATGCTGAAAATATCTTCATCACTTCATTGCAAAATAACAGTCAGCATGGCAAATTTATTGTTTCTAGTTAACTTTTTCAGTGTCTTTCTAAATATCATTAGTGGGGGGAAATAACTTCAAGATTTTTTACCCTCAGGACTTTTATTTTTATATTTGTGCTTTAGCTTATTGTGAAGCTAACACAGTTTTAAAATTAGGATTGCGTTTAAATTAGTTACTTCCTCTTCTGCCTTGTTGCAGAAGAGAGGGCTGCTCATTTGTAATTGTTCTCCTCATTCTGCATCTATGATAGAGATGGTTCATTGGCCTGTTTATTTCTTTTAATAAACTTGAAAGAGCACTGGACACTGAAGTCCCCAATACTTGTTCATGATCTGAACTTGATGCCAACTGGGACAGTCCCTTCATTTATCTGAGCCTCAGTTTCTTCATCTGAAAATAAGAGAGGATTGATCTAATTTACAGCTTTTTTTTTTTAAATCGACACCTCAAATCTCACATTACTGACAATAGTGTTTTGTGTGTGTGTGTGTTTTTTTTTTTTCATTTTCCCCCAGAGGATTACTGAATTACTGAATTTTTAAAAAATATTTTTTTATTGATTTCAGAGAGGAAGAGAGAGGGAGCGAGAAACATCAATGATGAGAATTATCGATCGCCTGCCTCCTGCATGCCCCCTACTGGGGATGGAGCCCGCAACCTGGGCATGTGCCCTTGACTGGAATTGAACCCAGGACCCTTTAGTCCACTGACCAATGCTCTATCTAGCCACTGAGTCAAACTGGCTAGGGCTGAATTACTGAATCTTTAATGTGAGAAAAGTAGACATTCTTATTTAATGGAACTTGAGTTCTTTTGTCACATGTATATGCCACTGAAAGCTTCATTAAGTAGAGCTGTTACAGGGACAGCACAGTCTTTTAGCTCCCATGGCTAACCTGTCCAGATGGTGTCCGATGTTGTCTGAATAACTTTAGGCAGTTCACTGATGATGGGATGAGGAAAGGGCAAAAGCCAGAAAGTTTCTTTTTGCGTTCACTTCTTTTTATGAATAGGATGTATTGAGCATATTTAATTGGAATTAAGCAAAAATATTTATTTTTCTACATGGCTTAGACAACATATTTTTATCCTCTCCAAAGTTCAACTAATTTTTGTTTTCAAATTAAATTAGTTATCTCTACTGAGAAATGATGTTATGGTAGTCTGTTTTTACATTCCAGAATTAACTTTTTTGTTATGGGGGAAGTTTTAATTTAGGTAAAAATTTTATCTGCACAGATTCTCTAAGTAGGATTAAAATGGGAAAAGATTACCCCTAAAAACATCCTCTTATCTTTCAAAATGCCTTATATAACTTTCCTTACATAGACTTTCCACAATGTACGTATTGTTTTTGAAGATGTATTGCAATACTTTATACTGGGCTTGTACATTTCCTACACCTTCCTTCCTATCTGCCACCCTTTCTCCATCCCACCCCAAATGTAAGTCCCTACAACTAGATGCACATTGGCCTCAAGTGGACGTATTCGAATTACAAGTGATAACGTCTATGGTGTGACTAAAATCCTATTAACCCCTTGGTCAGTTAAATTCAACATTTTACTATAGGCAAATATAGTAAATATATGCTAGGCTCCCAGCGTAAGAAAATGAATTTGCATAAGAAACTTGATCTTGGATGGGAGATAGGACAATATTGAGTGCAGTGATTTAAAAAAAGTGACCATCTTGCCTCTACTCTGCTTTTAAATTTATCTCTTTTTAGTGGCAGGAGCATTGAGGAAAATCTGTTTAATTTTCTACTTTTTTAAAATTATAAAATAATCTTTTTCTGGCTAAAGCCCTTGCTTTGTAGTATGCCAAGTCTATACGTGCTAAAATTTGTTTTTTTTGGCCCAGACATTTTTTATTCCAAATGAGTCAGACCATCTGTGTGTCTTAACTAAGAACTCTCTAATTTAATACATGTGAATTTTTGTTTCTGGGCATAATGATAGCAGGTTTGGCACCCTACATATAAACATATGTACATTGGATAGTATATAAATTGTGTGTGTTTATGTGTGTCCACACACAGTTTACACATTACCCGTATACATGACCGTAGCAATTATTTAAGAGCAATTAAACTGGTTTATTCTCACTGAACCATGTTCTTCTATTGCACTGGGCATATGCCCAGGGGAGCAAGTAAAATGATATTTTCCCCAGTACCTTACCTTATAAGTACTTATCTGGTTAAAATGAAAATGTGGGGATTGAAAATGAATTACAAAATAATAAATAAGTTCATGCCAGGGATGAAAGTTGTAACACATTTTATTTCCTTTTTTGAGCTGTTCCTTATCTAGGTCGTGACAAAACAAATACAATTTTCTTCCCACTTGCTGGGGTGGCCCTTGTGCTGTTCACTTACTGGCTAACTCTTGGTTGTATTTTGAAATAAGCACATTGCTATGAATAGATGATGCTTGAACAGATCACAGAGAGGAGAAAATAAGAATTAAATTCTGGCATTTCAAATATCCTCACTTTTTTTTAATAGAGTAAAAGAATCAAATGCATTTACAACGAACAAAAAGTAAAACTAAAACAAAGTCCCCTTAGGTAATGCTTAAGCCACATGGAATTTTTGAATGTATACATTATGAATGAAATACCTGTTGAAAAACTACATTATAGTCCTGCATACAGAGTAATAGGCCCTTGGCTTAAATCAAACTTGAAGAGACATTTTAATTAAGAGGCACATGAAAATTTCCATGAATATTTGATTCATTTAGAAATATTTAATTGAGGACAAATGGAAGGGAAAATCCTGGTCTTTGGAATAACCCATGTAACTTATAGCAAGGTCATCCGTTTGCATAGTGGCAAATAGTTATTTGATTGTGAATCTTCTACTTACTAAGCAAGTGCAATAAAAAACAAAACAAAACAAAACAAAACAAAACAAAAAAACAGTAAAAAAAACACCTGAGATTTCCTGCTGAGATACTAAGACAAAGTTTGAAGTTAACATCATGAGATATTCAAACAGTGTTAGACATGGTCATGATATAAGACTTTCATTGAGCTCTGTGGCCCTACGTATTTGTCGATAAAATAGGGTACCATTATCTATTTCCTAAGATACTTGTGAGAAGTGGACACATAATGCATATAAATCTTTTGTAACGGAGCCTGGCAGAGAGTAAACACTCATCAATCTGAACTGATATGGTTGTTGTAGTGGTAGTTTTTGTTGTCACATGCGCAGGAGCCCTCTCCTGAGTGAATGTAAAATTCCTGCAATTGCTACTTCCTATGTATATGTATTTGCTGGCTAAGAAACCTCAGCTACAAAGTCTGCTGTATACTTCAAACTACAATGTTAATAAATATCAGGATGTGCAAGGATTCCCCCCCAATTTGCTTTGATCACTTTGACCCTGCTGCTCTATTAATTACTTTAAAACCCTGACCAATCATCTACCAAGTGCCATGTTAGCTTGTTACAACATTTATATTGTACAACATGTTATATTGTGCCATGTTAGCTTGTTACAACATTTATATTGTACAACAACATTAATTCATTTAGAGTGGTAAGCCTACAACACAAACATATTACTCCTCTTCTTCCACATTTAAGTGTGAGGGGCATTTTAAAAATTCTAAAAAATGTTGGAGGAAAGGGAAAAGATCATCATAGCAGAGTGTGGAAATTATATGGCAGCTAAAACAAAACAACCCCCTACCCGCTAAAACAGCAAGTAGCAAATCAATGACAGAAAAACCTAAGGCCTTATTTTATACTAATGACTATCTTTTGGAGACAAATGATATAAGCTCCCGAAGCAGGAAGTGAAATTTAGCATTTTGAATTACTCTTGAAAAAGTCAATATTCCAAAAAAGAAATATCTGGATTCCACAACAGATCCAAATTAGTGTACAATAATATATCATCATTGATTATTAAGATGCTAGAGTATATAGAGATTTGTTGAAAGTTGAAACTATTAAATAAATTGCAACTTGATATAAATAAGAAAAGAGATATGTGAATAATGGTGAAAGACTGAGAAACATAACAGAAAGAAGCAAAAAAGAGCTTACATGAGAATTTTTAGAAGACGGAGTGCTTACTGGCTACTCCTTGTTATTATAATTGAACTATGTTCAGGCCATTTTAAGATACGTCTAACTTTAGAAAAATAGGGTGATTATGAAATCTGGGTCACATGAAGTAATAGTGTAGAGCTGAGAGCTATCTGCCTGCCCATCCAAAATTGCTTTTCTGTCTTTTTAGAGTTGCCTTTCAAAGAATACAAAATGAGAAGGGGAAAAAAACACATTGTGCTTCTCCTCAAGACACTTCTTCTAGGAAAATGATTCTACCTCTGGAGAATTTAAACTCGGGTGTTTTTCACTGTAAAAGTAATTTACACCCTACAAAATGAGGTTTGAAAGTGAAGTTTTCTAATACATAGGCCAGCTATCCATTTATATGCACAGGAGTTTCTCCATTTTCCTAGAGAAATAGGCTGAAAATAGTAGTTGGTTATGGTATTAGTCCACAGTACCACAGTCTATTGTATTTTTTTAAAATATATTTGTATTGACTTTAGAGAGAAAGGAAGGGGAAGGGATAGAGAGATAGAAACATCAATGAGAGAGAAATATCAATCGGCTGCCTCTTGCATGCCCCTTACTGAGGATCGAGCCCACAATCCTGGCATGTGCCCTGACCAGGAATTGAACCAATGAACTCTTGGTTCATGCTCAATCACTGAGCCATACCAGCAGGACATTCTATGGTATTTTAATTATATTTGTAAATATTGTTATTAATAGTACTCTGTAATCTGGGAATGAGATTTTTATAAAAAGTAAAGGAAGAATTTTATTCAATTTGCACCAAATATTTTGTGTGTCTACTCTGTGACAGGTGCACTGATCTTAGTGGTGGGCTGTAGTGAGCAGGGTCCCTACCTACATAAAGCACAGGATCTGGTGAAGATTAATTTTCTTTGTTGGGGTGTGGGGTGGAGGGACAGTACAAGGCTAACACTAAGTAATATGATCAAGTGAATCCCTATTTTTCTTCTCCATTAACTTGAACCTCCCTATCACCAGGACACCCACTTTGCTGATGGCATTACAAATCTCTCACTGAAACCCCCACCTAGATTTGCCCAGTCCCCACATCCTTCATCTTTCAGGTAGCTGATGTGGGACTCATGTGGCAATAGACCCATCCTTATATCCACTTGCTCATGTCAGAAACACCCAATTCCATTGCTGTGGTTTATTGCAAAGGAAATGTGTTAGCATTGTTCAGCATTATCATCCTTATCACTTGGGTCAGGAAATATTTGTTCCTGATCAATATCCATGTCAAAAGAATTCCCAAATATTAAAATACAAATCACAAGTAAAAATGGAAAATAATTTGGGGTGGCTTGAATATTATGGTGAGAGGTTATAAAAGTGGAAAATCATCTGTGCACAGAGTTTTCTCCACTTCTAACAATGCTGAAAAACGGCAATTCTAAATCAACCTTCCCAAGGCTTAAGCGCTCTTTCTATTTTCCAGGAAGTATACTTAAGATTTAATCTAATTCCTTTTTGCTATTGCTTGAGTTCATTTTCTCTTCTTTTGTTGTTAATAGAATCTTGTTAAACCATTATACATATTTGTTCAAAGAGTAAGGGATATGATATTCTTTAGCATAATCCTTCCTCAACATAAAGGTAAATTAAAACATTAGGACTAGCATTTGAAATATATGACTTATTTAGTTGACACAAATCAAGTATAAAATACCAATTATATGAGTGTACATAATTTGTAAATGTTTCCTTATAATGAATTTATTTAGAACGAATATCTCTGTGTCTACTTAGTAAAGAGAGGATGATATTTATAATTATGCAGTTTGAGATAGTTGATAATCTTACCATGTACCTGGCATTGGATTGATTGCCTTTATGTGGATTTTCTCACTTACATGCGTTTACTTCTTTAATCATTGTAACCATCCTATAAGGTATAATCTCCTTATGAGGGAGAAAAAGAAGGTAATGCTGGAGGTGGAATTTGAACTTAGGGAGTCCAATACCAGACCATGCACTCTTAATCACTCTGAAAAATAAAGTATCCATTAACCATTCATTTTGGGAAATTCATCAGCCACACTAACTCTTGGCTCAGTTGGCCTTGGGTTTGAAAGAATTAACTGCTCTGTTGACCTGGTTAAAGACAGGCTTTCTTACTTTTTCTGTTATATGAATGTGATTTTACACATGGATGAATGAGTTTAGAATCTCACAGTGTTGGCTGCTGTGAAATTTTGAGTGCCCTCTTAAAAGATTGTAGACAGTTATCTGGACATAGATATCTAATGTACCCTTATGTCTGTATGACCTACATTTTTTTGGAATGTAATTATCCATGATATGCATTTTGTAAAGAAAGGGTATGGATCTCTCTTTATTCTTATGTCACAATAGCTATACGTTTATTAAGGTGATGTGATGGCAGATGCAGGATATTGTGAGACCTGCCAGTAGATTTGCTATTTGGATTCCAAAACAACCCTAGGACCAATGATCAGCACCACCCACCGCTTTAGATGAAGTGCCTTGGGAAATGACGGTACAGGACACACTTTGCTCCACATCCGTTATATTCAAAGTGAAATGGAGCGCCAGTGATCCAGGTTGAATGGATCCAGAGTAAACACCGTGTTCCAGAATTACGTAACATTATTCAGACAGTTACTAATGTAGGGGAGGGCAAGAGCGAGCTTCTGCACCTTAGTTGTATTTTATGATTTTTCTGTGAAAATGTAGGATGTTTTTTTCCTTAACTTGTGATTATCTTATAAATGACATATACAGGGTGGGACAAAAGTAGGTTTACAGTTGTTCATATGGAAAATAATACAATGATTAATAAACAATAATTAAAGAATAAACTCTGTATTTCATGTACTCACCATTGTAAACCTACTTTTGTACCATCCTGTATATCACCATGGATATATAGACCCTAGAAGAGTTTCTATAGTGTAGGGGACTATTATACAAAAGTGTCTAATTTCAGATAGCTTAGTCATGAGAAAACTGAAAAACTTCAATATTTGTATTTCATAAACAAAGTATAATAGCCAACTAATGAAAGCAAATGGCTTTTATAAATCCAAGTCTACACATACTTGAAATACAAGCTCTCTGCAGATTTATTCAAATTATTTGAGTTAACTACAGGCAGCTTCCATGTGTGTGTGCAGGCACATTATATGAAGGACATTAGATTGGAATGGTTACTGTTCAATGAATTGATACTTGAATTTAATGTGGCTGAAAAAAAATGGCATTATACATCAAAAGGCATTGAACATTGTGTACCTATTCATGATCTACTTGACAGTTACATGAGATGTTGACAACACATTCTAACTATTAAAATATGAGCCTGGTCTTCTCACTGTTATCCTCTGCCTACAGGTTGTATATAAAAATAATGATGTAAGGCTGGAATTATCTCGACTTGCCAAGCAAGGAGACCCTAAGATGAAGATCCATGGAGTAGTGGCATTTAAATGTGAGAATGTTGCAACTTTGGACCCAATCACCTTTGAAACCCCAGAGTCTTTCATCTCTTTGCCTAAATGGAATGCAAAGAAAACAGGCTCCATATCATTTGATTTCCGCACAACAGAGCCAAATGGCCTCATCTTATTTAGCCATGGCAAGCCAAGACACCAAAAAGATGCCAAGCACCCACAGATGATCAAGGTTGACTTCTTTGCTATTGAGATGCTGGATGGCCACCTCTACCTCCTCCTAGACATGGGGTCAGGTACAATAAAAATCAAAGCCCTGCAGAAGAAGGTGAATGATGGAGAATGGTATCATGTGGACTTCCAGAGAGATGGACGGTCAGGTAATTTATCTGTTTCCTATGCTGTTTATCTGCTGGAATATCCCATGCACCCCACTCCTTTCCTAATGAATTAAAACCAAGACATATTAAAGATTTTCTGCATTTCTGTCTTTAGGGTAAAGGAAATTATCTGTTACTATTTCCGTTTCACATCATAGAAGGAGCTAATTAATCATCATAGTTGGGCATAAAACTCCAAATGCTCAAATGGCTTTTTAAGTGAATATTTATTGGATAATCACGTGTCAAATCTTGCAAGAAATTTTATCGTGAATTTACAAATGACAAAATTTAGTGTTCTGGCATTCCCGATGATCTCTTACATCATTGGGTGTTTGGAGGTGCCTGAAATGGCAAATATAAATTATGAAAAAAATGATTATCCATACATAGAATCCTTAGTTTAATACAGCACGCTATTTATCCAAGTTAGGACTAGGGTATCAAAAAGCACTTTAATTAATATAGTTGTATTTCAAGGACACTGGCAAAACTACTGCCTTCCAAATCACTTTCCTTCCTGGTGAAAGATGTTTGGAATTCCACCAATAGGGATTCATTCCACCTGGGTTTTTTTGTGTGTATTTTTGCTGCACCTTTTCTCCTGAAGCTGTGTGTGTGTGTGGCAGGGAAAGAAAGGGACTTGTAGGGAAGGTCTAAAAGAATATAATTTCTTTACTCTGAAGTTTTGGAGTGGGTTAGGGAGCATAGCAGGGCTGGGGAATGTCCGGCCCACAGACCTTATTAAGCCATGAAATAATTTGGTCTATCCTTGCCAATGTATTAGGGGGGAGTTAATTAAATGTTTGACCAAATATAGCAGGGTAATTTTTAAGTTGGTAAATTTGTATGGCCTGCCAATGAAGTTAAAAATATCCAAATGGCCCTTGGAAGAAAAAAGGTTGCCCACCCCTGGGGCATAGGAAGATGGGAGGTGGGGGGTGGGGGGTGGGCGGTGAGTTGCTAAGAATCATGTAGGCAGAAATCATAGCATTTGTGAAAGATGAGGAAGGCAAGCAATTTGTTTTTCTATATACAACTTTATGTTACTTCTTTTACCTTCTTCACTCTGTGCTTCCATACTCTGATTCTCTCATTTACAAATCAAATTATGTTCTTCTAATAAAAGACAGCTGAATTTAGACCTAGCCACTCTCCTCCTCTCCCTCCCCAACTCTCTCATTTGCACATATACTATACCATTCACTCTGGATTTTCCAGTAGAAACTTGGCGAAGGCATTTTGGGAGGCCTGAATTGCTTGCTGTGTAAAACATATTGGGAGGACCAATTTCATTGCATCCCAGACCCAGTAAAGTGGGATCAACAGCGATGGGACCTAAGATTCTATATTTTTTGCAAAGTTTTCCAGCAGACTTAATGATCAGCCAAATTTGAGAGCCACAGACCAGATGACACTTAGTGCTTCTTTCAGATCCAATAGTCTGTGATTACCATCCTATTTGAGAAGGGCCATAGATGCATTTGTCACTTGTTAACTTCTCTGCAATGGGACAGTTTCTTATTTCACTATTATTTATACCTTGTTTTCCTGTTTACAAATCAAGAAGGTTGTGTTTCCCTTCCTAGAAATATCTGTGTGTTTTTTTTCACAACAAAATAAATATATGGAATGTATGAAAATTAGGAGGGAGTTGGCGGTGAGGGAGGAGAATTGAAGAAAGCTCAGAACCCCAGGTATCTCAGATACTCTGTTTCTGATTCCTCACTCTCTGGGAACTTGGTCTCTCTACGTTATCGTTCTTTCATTTTCCTACAGAAGTCCACAAGGACAGTGGTTACCATTCTGTGCAGTTCATGCTATGTTGTCATTTTTCCCAAGTGTCTTAGATAATTGACAAAGACAGCAAAATATTTTTCTTGACTGCTCTACTATACAGATTCCATTAGAAATTCGATTCCTCTATGATTTAAGCTGAGAAGAGTACATTGGTGCAAATACAGCGATGTTGCAATAGAGTGAGTGCCTCCCTTTGGCATCCCTCAGCCTATTTCTAGAGTTAATTTGCTACTTAGGAACTTTTAAACAGAAGATGGAGAGGAGGATAGGCACATGGACTAATCTTCTGTTTTGGAATACTAACGTGGGGATATTATAGTTTGAGTTAAAGTGCATCTAGAATAAATTTTGAAATTGATTTATGAGAATATGTAGGTTTTTAGACTTCATTACAAGCTAACACATAACTGATCAAATTAAGTGGACAACATTTGGAAGATCAGAGAGATAAATAATACCACACTTCAGATCAGTTGTATTCCATTCCTGTAGGAATGAGGTATTTTCTAGTTATTTGAAGAAATACATGGTTGATGTCAAAATTTTAGGAAATGCAAAAGAATGTAAAAAGGAAAATAAAACCACTCATTATTTATTTGATAATGATGATTTATACCTGGATATTTTTTTCCTGTCTTTTCTAAAACTTATTTTTAATTATAGTTCATATACAATATTTTATTAGTTTCAGGTGTATGAAATGGTGACTTAAATTTATATATCTTATGCAGTTATCACCATGATAAGTCTGGTAACTATCTTACTCTTTCCAGACATAAGTGGTGAAACAATCTAAATAGTTTCGCCAAGTTCTTTGGATGAACTAGTACAATAGGGATCAGATAGATACCTTAATCCACAAGCAGAATAAAATCTACTTTTTTTCTGTTTAAAGTTCTTTAATTCATTCAAATTACCAAAAGTTTATTAACTGTCCTTTTTATACCCTCATTGGAAAAGGTCAAAGTTAGATGGGAAGAAGAAAGAGATGCCTTTAAAGAGTGCTAAAAAATAAAACATGAGGTTTTTGTTGGAATCCAATGGAAAATTTAAGTTACTTTGTTTGGTGTTGTTTTCATGGCAAAGTACTTCTATGTGATTATAATTTTAGATTAGTGAACTGGAACAAACATTATAAAAACCAAAACTTATTCACCAAACCAAGTTCTGACCTTTACTAAATTGAAGAAGAAAAAAAAAAAAGAAAGCTCATATTATGTTGGCCAAGCTCAAGGGATTTAATGTAATTTTAATAACTGCAGCTGCTAATATTTTATATATACTATTTTAATTAAGTTCTATATTTACACACTAAAATGGTTTGATATAAAGCACACTTTAAAAAATTGAAGAGCTATATTAGTTTTTATTTTACTTAAAGGATATTTTTGAGTTAAGCTGGTGAGATATGAACATTTGTAGCTCAGTTAAAACTAGGAAACATAATTTCAAGGAGTAATTTATTTTACTCATTTTTCACATCAGCTATATTCAGAAGCTATATGAAAATTACTCTTAATATAATGTGGGGAAATGATACTGCCAAGACAAGAAGGCAGTGTGGGCTGTTTTCTAATTCATGAACAATGAAGGTCTTATCTATTGATTTGTCTGGAATACTCCTTTGTACTATATTTAAAAACATTTAATGAACCATATTTTTTCTGTTATTAATGTAGAGGGAGCCCAGACCTAAGAGTTATTCCTCCTGCTATTGACCATGCAAAAATAAGTAGGAATAAGAGCCACGGCTGTTAATTTGATGCTAATAACTTTTGGTTATCTTGGTTGGAGATAAGGTTAAAACGGTATTTGGTGGAAGACTTATTTTTTAAATATTCTGCAAACATTTTATAATGGAAACCCATGTATGAGAGGCAAATTCTTATTTATGTTTATACCCACAGGTCCCAGTACTTTCTTGTGTAATAGCAGTGGCTCAATAAGTATTTGTTATGAGAAAAAATAAAGAATAAAAACATGTGAATGGCTCAGTAGCAACCCACCCCTAATGTTTTAAAATAGTAGCATTATCCTTACATTTGAAGAGTAATAGCACTCTTTTAGGTGTAAATGAAAATTTTTTTTTTTAGTTAATCCTCACCCAAGGATATTTTTCCATTGACTTTTAGGGAGAGTGGTAGAGTGGTAGAGAGAGGGAATGACAGAGAGAAACATCGATGTGAGCGAAACACATCGATTGGTTGCCTCCTACATGAGCCCCGACCAGGGCCCCAGGGCCACGGAGGAGCCTGCAAACAAGGTATGTGCCCTTGACTGGAATTGAACACAGGACCCTTTGGTCTGCAGGTGGATGCTCTATCCACTGAATCAAGCCATCCATGGTATAAGTGTAACTTTTTAAAGGAATTACACTACTTTCTGAAAGCAGTTTACACATTATACTATGGGATAACAGGTCTTGTCCCTCTTTTAAGGATACAATATCATTCTCCAAACCCAGGAATGATGATAAGCCTTGCACAAAAATGACAAGCTTTTATGAGAATAGGACTGCTACCCCTGCTATTTATAAGGACCCCATGCCATTTAGCAAACATGTGGGTAGAAAGAAAATTAATCATGCGGGACTGGGCTATACAGCTACAGTTAGCATGCTAGTGACAAGGAAGATAGTCACAAAGATATCCATCTTTCTGACGATATGCTTTTCAGTCCTTTGTTCAATAAAAGATTGGTATATGCGCCCCTTATTTGATGAGAAATGCTGTCTTCATCTGAGTACTTTACTAGGACTCAATATCAAAACAATGAATTGCATTGGGTTATATATGCCTGTTTTCAATCTCTGACATGGGAAGGAGAGAAGCACTTTAATTCCCACACTTGGATTAATACTGTTTGGGCACAGCAGTTCTCTCTGTATAATGTAGCTTCTTTCATGCTTAGTCTGTTACCAATGACATAGGAGGCCAAGTAGGCTGAGCCATGGGTTGCATTTTCAGATCCTACACAACATTGATAGAGGAGGGACCATACAAAGTCCAGCCATGATTTTGTGGATCAGAGTGTATGACTTGAGTGCCTCCCAAAGGATGCCCCCCATGGGTAGCTTAGCAACTTGACAGAGCAAAAGTCCTAACTTGCTCTGGTTGAAGAGGCACTTTACTCTGCAAACTTTGCAGGACTTACATTTCCTTACCAGTCCCTCCTCCCTCTCCAGAGTTATCCTTTCCCTCTTTTATGCTCCCAAATTCAACAGAAAACAACTGCAAGGGTATTTAGCTAAAGTGTGAATTGTGTTAAAATTAGGATGAGGTTAATGACTGTTTTTGTTTGTTTGTTTTTAAAATTGCACATGCTTTTTTTTTTTTTACTAGGGGCCCGGTGCATGAAATTTGTGCACTCGGGGGCGGGTGGGGGGGTGTCCCCCAGCCTGGCCTGTACCCTCTTGCAGTCCGGGAGCCCTCAGGGGATGTCCGACTGATGGCTTAGGCATGCTCCCCACAGGGAGCAGGCTTAGGGCCTAAGCTGGCAGTTGGACATCCTTAGCACTGCCACAGAGGCAAGAGAGGCTCCTGCCACCACCACTGCGCTTGCCAGCCATGAGCCTGGCTTCTGGCTGAGCAGTGCTCCCCCGGTGGGAGCACACTGACCACCAGGGGGCACCTCCTGTGTTGAGCGTCCACCCCCTGGTGGTCAGTGCATGTCATAGCGACCAGTAGTTCTGCTGTTTGGTCAATTTGCATATTAGCCTTTCAATATAAAGAATTTTTTAAAATATTATATAATAAAATATTTTTTAGATATATTTTTATTGATTTCAGAGAGGATGGGAGAGAGAGTGAGAGATAACATAAATGATGAGAGAAAATCATTGCTTGACTGCCTCCTGCACACTCCCTACTGGGCATTGAACCCTCAGCCCTTGACTGGAATTGAACCTAGGACCCTTCAGTTCGCAGGCCGAAGTTTTATCCACTGAGCCAAACCCGTAGTGCAGGTTAATGACTGTTTTCTGGGGACATGAATATTGTTTAAATTTGTGTTAAGCTCTTTGGCTCAGTCAAGGGTATCCTCTCAAGTATTTTCATAGCCAACTACCAGTCATATATATATATATTTATTTTTTATTTTTTTGCAAACCATCATTACACATTGAAATAAAAAATAAAACTCATTATTCTTGTCAAAATCTGTGTGTGTACAGCGGGGTGCAGTGGTTATTCATGGGTAAGCCTACATTTAACAGCTAAGAAGCCATTGAGATTTGAATTGAAGTCAGAGTTCCAGTTTAAGAACTAGAAATTACAGTGGGAAAGGCACAAGGCTCTCTCTAGAGCACATAATTAGAGGTTTATAGTAATCACTGTTTGATGTGAATAGCCCTTTTTAGCGATCTATTACCAGCACTGATTTCTGCATATAGTATTCATGAATCACCACTCTTAGACATTTCTACTTGAACAACCATTAGACGATTTCTCTGTTTAGATCTTGATTTGAACTTACCCTCTGACTATAAACATTCCTCCCATGCCTTCCTAGTAGCCTGTTGCATATATTAAAATAGTTTTAAGTAAATTTATAAAACTTCCATTTTTATTCATATCCATAAACCAAAAGTACATAAGTAGCCCTAGATGGTTTGGCTCAGTGGATAGAACATCGGCCTATGGACTGAAGAGTCCTGGATTCAATTCAGGTCAAGGGCACATGCCTGAGTTGCGGGCTTGATCCCCAGTAGGAGGAGGTGTGCAGGAGACAGCCAATCGATGATTCTCTCTCACTATTGATGTTTCTATCTCTCTCCCTCTCCTTTCCTCTCTGAAATCAATACAAATATATTTTATTCTTTCTCTATAGATGGACATTTAACTTTTAACTTTTTAAAAACTTTCACTGTTTTAAACTTATTTATAAAGGAAGTCATCATATTATGTTTTTATGCATAACCATCAGAATTTTTGTAGCATAGATTCTGATAACTGGAATTGCTGGGTTAATTGCATTTTAATTTTTAAGATAATGACAGGTTTTTTACTAACCAGCTGTTTAAACTTACACCCTTATCTATAGTGTATGAGCTGTCCTTTTTCTGTCAATCTTGCCTCTCACTAGATATTTTCAAGCTTTTATATTTTGTTCCAACATTTATTTCTTCTTATATTGCTTTAATTCCTGAAATCCCTGGGCTTATGAGTGACGTGACTCCCAGTAAGCAGAAAACATATAGTAATAAGCCAAAAACAATATACTATATTTTTGTTTTAAAATAAAGTTTATTTTAGTGCATAAAGCAGAACAGGAGGAGTTCTGTTAAAACTAATACATAACGTTTTTTTAAAAAGACACAGAAAATTAAGATGGAAGAAAGGAATTATCCACTCATAGCCCCAATACTCCAAAGCTTTCATTGTTAATATTATGGCTCTCCCCCCCCAACTATCTATATATTATGAGAATTCTATATTTTGCATTTTGCATTATATAATACAATTAATTCTCCATTATGCTTTTATCACTTATATTATCTCTTTTTACTGAGTTTGGTTTTGTTAATAGACTAGGAATTTGACAAGTACCTCTTTAAGTTTGTAGGTTTGATTCTCTTCTGCAATGAGAGGTGTATTAGAATTATTGATAGATAAAATTGATATTTAGCTAAAATTTATTTTAAGCAGTAACTTCGTAAATTTTATTCAAAAAGGAACCCTAGTGACCCTCCAGTCAATTCCTTTATTTTTGCATAAGAGCCTAATGAATCCATTATTTGGCTAAACTTGTCAGCTAGTTTAGTTGCAAAGCAGGAGCATGAAAATTGGTTTCCTGTGGCCAGGCAAAAGCCGTTCCAATTACAGCCCACCATTTCCTACCCCCTTACTTCCCAGTCACTTATACTTTTACAGTAATTTAAAACTTGAAACCAAATGGACTTATTCTAAATCTCACCTTCACTTCATGTTTCTTCGCACCTTGTAAGCTAATCTTTTGAAGTGGAGTAGCCAAGAAAAATTGGATGGAAAAAAATAGTGGAAAGGAACAGGTTATAAATAGCAGATCAAATTGTAAAGCTGATTTCCACTTTTATAACTAAGAACTGTCTTCAATAGTTTGCCCCCTTTTACATATACTTTCACATAAAATGTGAATTTATTATTTATGCTCATAAATGTTCTTAAATACAGGGTGGGGATATCTGACCCATGCATATGCTGGATGTGACTCCTTACGTTGAACCCAGGCCTAAATTAAAGTTTGAGTTCCCCTTGGATTATATTTGGGTTGAAAGTTGGATTATATTCCTTTTGCTTTTTTTCCTGTCTTTCATTGTTGCTTCTTCCCATGAGAATTCTAAAATTGTCTCTCTACAGGATAATATGGAGCTATGGGAAGAACATCCTTATCATTATGATGATAACCTCTCAATCCGTGTCTTTACAACCTGGTGCTGAAGTGAATTTGGAGGATCATGTCTAGCATTTGTATTAAGAAAATTATATAATAGAAAGAAAATGTCAGATTGCCTCAGTGGTAGTAGAGTTCAATATTTTTTCTATTAAACTTTTGTTTCAGTGTGTGTGTGTGTGTGTGTGTGTGTGTGTGTGTGTGTGTGTGCATATTCACATGTGTGCACTGGCTATATGTGAAGAAACATGTGGATCAACTTTAGATGTTGTGGTCAGAAAACTAATCACAAAGGTAGAGTGAGTATCTTCCTCTGGCCACAGCAAGTACATCCATGAAAACGTCTGAACTTTCTTACCATGCTTTGTTCAGACCCTAAGACACTATAAGTAAAATTCAGAGTCCTACTCACACATTCTCACTGTCTAACTGTTCGTAGGTGATTGTCGGAAGTACCTGGAAGCAGTGTTGCCCTGGGAGTGTGGGCACATTGAATATGGAAACCGCATGGTGCACCCAGCTATGGAACTATGTGGGAGTCAGAGAGAGTGGGTGTTATGCAAACCACCGAATTCCCTCATCTCAGGGATCCTTCAAGCATCCTCTTAGTGTCAGACTTAAAATATCATGAATAAGGACAATACAGTTTCTCCAAGTGTTTCTTTTTTCTTCCCTGAGCTAAAACAAGTTTGTTCCATGAATAAAAAAGGATTGTGGGAAAAGTTATATATTTTTAAGAACATATTTCCACTCTTGTAAAACTTTTTTATTGTTCACTTGCTCTGTGTCTCTCTCTATCGGAATACTATATAATCACTAGGGGCCCGATGCACGAAATTCATGCAAGAGTAGGCCTTCCTTCCCCCCAATGCCGGCACCAACTTCCCTCTGGCACCCGGGACCCAGGCTTCCCTCGCAACCCCAGCTTCGTCTGAAAGGTCATCCGGAAGGACGTCTGGTCTAATTACCATATTATGCTTTTACTATTATAGATTTCCAGTTGTCCTTCTTGAACTAATTGGAAAAAGGGGTGTTACTCTTTTATCTTAAAAATACAAGTCACTGTGTTCATTGCACCCAATCCTTTGCCACACAACTCTTTGCTTTTCATATACAATTTGTTGTTGTTTTTTTAATTTTTATTTATTGGTGAGAGACAGAGAGAGAGAGATTGATTTTTTTGTTCCACTTATTATTGCATTCATTGGGTGGTTCTTGTATGTGGCCCAACTGGGGATGGAACCTACAACTTTAGCATATCTGGATGATGCTCTAGTCAACTCAACTACCGGACCAGGGCAGTACATTTCTTTTTAATGTCCACCTTTTCTTTTGTCATTAGCACTCCCTGTCTCATCATTTTCTAACTTAACACTGGCTGCTGTGTGGGAGAAGGGATCATCTGTTAACCTGCTTCTTGTTGTGCATGTTGGACAGTTAAAAATACATGTAATGAAATTCTGTTTAGAAAAGTGTCACCATTCTCTCTCAAAATTATATCTCTCGTTACCCCAGACTGCTATGTTTTATATTTTTCTCAGTAGGATCTTATGCTACCTCTTGTCCCTAAATGAGTTTTCCTCTAGATGCTTGCACAGATGTGAACAGTAAAAATGAGTACTTTGTCGCTTTCCCTTTTGCTGCCTCCTTCTGAAATGGCGATTACACTCTCCTCGTTGGAAGGCCGGAATAGCAATACCTTTGAGTGTTTCTCCCCTAGGAGCTTTCTTTATTTCTTTCTGTGGAAGACTAGAGAGACAGATGTCCTCTTAACGACCTGGCCACCTGCACTGTCTCTGTCAGCGGCTCCCACGCCCTCCTCCCTCACACAGACAGAGCCCTTACACTGCCCGTGCTGCGGAGTGCCCCTCTGCTGGGGTTTGGAATGCCCCTGGCACCATGCAGAGACGGCAGCCGTGCCCTTAGATGCACGTCTCCCATTCATCACAGGCCATATTTTCATGTGGAGCTGGTCTTCGGTATCCCATGAAACAACTGACATGCATCTTCCTACCCACAGTACACTTCCCCTGCCTGTCCCTACTTCTGTCCCCATCTTCTGTCTTTAGGCCTCTCCTGCGGGTCCGCCCCTTAAATCCCTGAGGCTCTCTGTCAGTGGCGGGCATGGCACCAGATGTTTTCTAATCCGCTTTCTCTCTTCAGACTCCTCCTGTTCGGCTTTAACGTCTAGGCCTGAGGGAAATCTGGGATAATCCAGTAATGGGTCAGTGTGGTGTTCTTTTCTGGTATCATATTTGCATTTTTACAAAGATCCTTCTGGAGATAGAATATTGGTGGGATTTTGAATAGTCTGGTGGTTCAGGAGGGAAGTTTTGATTGTATCTATCTTCCATCTTTCTTTTTTCCTCCCTTCTTTCTTCTTTCAATGGGTTCCACAAGTATTTTTCTGTGATCCTCAAGGAATCCCATGTGAATGTCTACTCTTCCTCCTATGCTTAGAGCCAGGGTCCTGGATATTTATAAACTAATAGAATTATTTTATTCTTATATTTGGAGTGAGGGGGAAGGGATTTTTTCAATTTAGATAAGTAACTAGTTTGATTTTTAAAAAAGTAAACAGCAGCCCTGGCTGGTGTTGCTCAGTTGGTTGAAGTGTCATCCTGTACACCAAAAGGTGAGGGAATCAAATACTGTTCAGGGCACATACCCAGGTTGTGGGTTCAGTCCCTGGTCGAGGTACATGTGGAAGGCAACCGATCGATGTTTCTCTCTCTCTCCTTTCCTCTCTTTAAAATTAATTTTTAAAAAGTTAAAAAAATAAACAGCAAATTTAACTTGGTTCTTGAGATTAATCATGACACACAGCATTTATTCAGTGCTTATTATAAACTAGATACTTTACTAGTATTATTTATTTAGTACTCAGAACAACCATGTGAGGTAGATCATATTCTTTTTTTATGGCCATATACCGAATGAGTAAACCAAGACCTAAGCGGTTAATTGCTTGATTCATGTGGCTAAGAATGATTAAGTCAGGCGTTGACATAGATAATCAGTCAAACTATTATATTCAATAAAATCAATCAAGTCAGTTTAAGATGGATGCACATGATCTTTCCTTAGTTCACAGGTGCGTAACAGCTTTAAAAATGAGTACTAACCGGGGAGAGTCTGCCTTTATTCCTGAGTGGTACAGAATGTCAACTTCTTCTTTCTCTGTCTCTTTCTTTCTTATTAGTGATATGGAATGCCAATTTCTCTTTTCTTCTTTCCTTCCTTCCTTCCTTCCTTCCTTCCTTCCTTCCTTCCTTCCTTCCTTCCTTCCTTCCTTCCTTCCTTCCTTCCTCCCTTTTTTGGCTAAACTGCGAGAGGCTGACAAACACTCTGTGTTGGCTGTGCACTTTGGATTTTATACCCAGACCACCACAATAAAACGAGGCATCATTTTGCTAGCAGAGGGTCTTGCCTTTGTTTTGTAAAAAGTGCAACATCTGTGATGTGCAGTAAAGCAACGTGTAATAAAATGAGGCGTGCCTGTGGAATCATTTGAGTTACAGTCTGCCTTAATTCCACATCTTTCTGTTAATTTCACTGAGAAGTACAAAGACTTCCTGGGAATAGGAAGAAAAATGTAAACTTGTGCCCTCCAGGAGTTCCATGAAAGCGGGAAAGGGTCATGTGTGGAACATGGTGCATGCTGTAAAGATGTGTGTGTCTACTGTCTGCCACAGGTACCATTTCCGTCAACACCCTGCGCACCCCCTACACTGCTCCCGGGGAGAGTGAGATTCTGGACCTGGATGACGAGTTGTACCTGGGGGGCCTCCCAGAAAATAAAGCCGGCCTCGTCTTCCCCACCGAGGTGTGGACTGCTCTGCTCAACTATGGCTACGTGGGCTGCATCAGGGACCTGTTCATCGACGGCCAGAGCAAGGACATCCGGCAGATGGCCGAAGTGCAGAGCACCGCGGGAGTGAAGCCCTCCTGCTCCAGGGAAACAGCAAAACCGTGCCTTAGCAACCCTTGCAAAAACAACGGCATGTGCAGGGATGGGTGGAACCGATACGTCTGTGATTGTTCCGGAACAGGCTACCTGGGCAGGTCCTGCGAGAGAGGTAGGGTTCCCAAAACCGAGCCGCTGAACTCCCCTGGGATGAAAAGCTCCTTCCATATTGACCTGAAACTTGAAATTGACCGTGGACACATAACGTGTGCTCTGCTGAAGTGAGCTCCCCGCAAACTGGGCAGTCACCCCTGACAGGTCCTTGATGCGTCCTTAATGATCTTCAAAGGACCCGGTTCGGGAAGACACGGCTTTTTAAGGATATTGCAGGAATACATATGTGGGTATTTTGTATCCTAGGGTATGAGCCTAAGCAGTATAGTAGACAATAACTGCTTTCTCTTTTGCCCAGTTTTTAAATTTCAGGCCACTAGAAAGTAAAGGCATGAAATAGGCACATTTATGGAATCCAGTGCTGATATCTGTCCCCCCAAATATAGCATTAGACGCAGGAGAATTAGGGTAGCCTGCTCATTTCACTGCAGTCACCTCACCCAGGTTTGGCATTTGAAAAGTAAGCTGGCTTTGCATCACCCACGTTACACCAGCATTTTCAGAAGTGCGCCCCAATTTCTAAAGCACCTCCTTACCTTTGCCCTGGACCTAACTGGTCACAGATGATTCATTGTCTATTCGATATGAAGGCTTTGTATGTCTGTTGGAGCTCTGAGCAGGTACCTTCATTTTCTTCTGTGTTAGGAGGCTGAGCTACATTCCTTCTACTTTTCCTCTCGATTTAGAAGGAGAAGAATAAGGGTTAAAGGAAGGGTGAAGGGGGAAGGCTGTCACAGTTCATCTGCAGACCAGGCTAAAGGGAGAAATAGCAGAACAAGTAGGTCTCAGCATGTCCCTCTATCGACCGAAGAGTTTCAGATAAATGCTTTAGTTGCTACTCCCATTGCCACTCATTCTCAACAATGGAACAAAAAAATCGATATGAAAAAATATTGATGAGTTTTTCCATTGTGCTCTCACACTCTACATAACATCGCTGTTAGCCATTAACCTCAAAGTAACTGGCATCTATTTTCTCAGCTACGAATAGTTAGTCTTTTTCTTCCTTTCATTTCTACAACAGTTTAATACAACATCTAAGTTAACACTTTCTAGAGACAAAGTGGTGATTTTCTAGAATCCAAAGTTGAAATATGACTTTGGTTTTTAATCTGAATAAGGAGGATTGTCATTTCATCAGCTCTATTATTAACATTAATCAATATGAAAAATAGTAAGAATAAATCTAATACTCACCTTAAATTACCTAACAAAATACTGTCTCTGTTCTGTTATACAATTAGATGGGTCAATAGATGGGTCAATATTTTAATAACATTGATGCATTCATTCTCCTAATTGCAATTGCTGTGAATTGTCACTAGGGGTTAGATATTTCTGCGCAGTTTTCATATGTAAGGTGCATGTGGTCTCTGTAAATTTTCTCTTCTCATTTTCCCGTTTAATCTCAGTTTGCTTGTGTAGTTTGGTTTTTAGAAATACCAGAAGAGACCAACAATAACAACAAAGAGACAAAGCTCACGAGATGTATTACAATTAGTCATCATGGGAGATGAGCAGACCTGTATGATTGAAGATTTTGTTTTTATTTTAATCACTCGAAGAGCCATCTGATTTCTGATGCCTCCTGCTTAAGTGAAACTAGAACAGGTGATAGCCGCACCCTCACAGGCGTTGCAGAAGCCTTCAGTTAAATATGCGTGGTGCACCACCCTGTGGCAGTGTCCCGCTACTACACATGGCAGAAATAAAAAATAGAAATTGTAGAGCTTCCTGAGCCAGAATGAGGGAAAGGGAGTATTTATATATTGCAATAATTAGAAGGAGGGTGGCAAGCATATGCAGATTTGCAAATGAGAATTTAATAGCAAGCTTCATCACTGGGATTCGACATACATTTTTATCTGACAGATGGCTGGAAATTTCTACAGATTTCTTTGTCTCCGGGTTGGTTATGTGTGGAGGAGGAAATGGTCGTTTTGTGTGTATTTTTTGTTTCTGGACTACCCGGCATATTGTGAGTAGTCTTTGATTTTCGGAGTTAATTTTCTTGTTCATATCATGGCATCTCCTGCGAACAGGGTGATGTGGGTGGGATGCTGTCATGCTCAGTACCACAACGTCTGGCTTCTGCCCAGTGCCCAGCTTTGCCCTAGTTCAGTCAACGCAAGATGATGCCCAACCCTCAGGGTTTCCTATTCAAAATAAAGGAATGTTTCTCATTACACTCTAATCACCTAAGATTATTGAGCATATAAGAGTTGATTGACAACTTTTGAAGTAGATACAAAAAAAAGGCACTTAAAAAGTTTCCATTTTACTATTATTGAGCAATAGTTACTAACATATCAAGATAATGATTCAAAGTAATTAAAAAGCATGTTCAAGTCCATGGACAATTCAGCATGGGGAATGAAGCTGCAATTTCATTATGGGAAATCTTCACTCTGCATTAAGTAAGCAAAGGGGTTTATAAGAAAGAACAGAGTATTTGCTGACTTAGGAAAATAGTATTTTGTTTCTGTGTATTGATCCCATGAGGAGGAGTAATATATAAATGATGTTCAGTAGAATATGAATTAAATGCAGCACCTTCCCTCCTGCTTTATTTTTTTTTAAATAAAACTGGGACTTTGTAGAGATTCACTCATATAGAAATTATTTTGGGTCATGTATATGGTATAATCAGAGGTCTGCTTTATACTTGTGTGTTAAAATTCTAACAGATGGAGGGACAGATGTCAGAGCAATATAATTTGGCTCCCTGTCTGATTTTCATAGTTGATCACAATATGTGACTGCCTCTCGGCAAAACTGAGCACAGGTGTACACTTTAGGCTGCGAGAAGGAATAACGCAGAAGAGCAAATCTGTCAAACTTAACGACAAGGGAGAAGGAGATTTAGGAGACAAAAGTTGAAACTTTTCCTCCCCCACTGGGAAGTATTGCCTTGGAATTAGCCATGTGAAGGACTCTTTTGTATTCTAAGTGATAAAATAATTTTACTGATGTTAAAAGATGCTGCCAAATAGCATAACCTTCAAATGTCAGAATGCTGTTTACCATTTATTTGGCAACTCTAGGCTACAACCTTGTGCATTTTTTATTTCTTGGCTAATTAAAAATTAATTCTAGTTATGAGGAATCATTTAGGCATTCATTTGTCGTTTATCAACAGGTTATTTTCACATTGAGTATTGTTTAAAATGGCAATCACGGGCTCTCAAGTTTTATTATTTTACTCTGTTATTTCATTCCTGCTGCTTTTTGGAGAATGTTAAAGGCCAATGATCCTAATTATTTTTCCTACTTTGGATTGGATTTCAGTCTGTATTTATGATCCACTGCCAGACCTCTATATTTTTAAAAGGATGTTTCTCTACTTAGCTTTTAATCAAATTAAGCCACATTTCATAGAAGAATATGAAATCATTTAAAATATGAATATTGAATAATAGAGACTGATTTACAGACTGAATAACCAGGCGAAAACTAAAAATATTTTTATATTTTTATCTGTATGATACCACAGTAACTGAACAGTTGATAATGGCTTTTAAACTTGTATTCACATATTGTTTTATAGACACAGACACTGGTTGCTGTAGTTCAGGATAAGAAATAGTAAAGATCAAATTTCTTTAAGGATTATACTAGAAACACTTTTTCTGTTGTTGTTTTATAGAATTTACTGCAACTTTGCAATCGTGTTTTAATTATTTTTGGAGCAAGTTCTCCTAGATTTTTCTACATTGTACTCTGTTTTTTTTGTGATATGGCATCTATCTGGGAAACTTCTTCTCTAATTGGAAAATAATATGATATAGAACCACTATATTTTAAAGGATTGTATTATTTTTTCAGAGCTTAGGTCAGTGCCTAGCCATGGGACCCCTACTTTGGTCAATAGACCCCTTTCCTAATCTATCTTTTGCAGCACAATTATAAACTTCAAAGTAGACTTTAGTAAATATTTTTTTCATATTCATTACCAAAATTAGATTCCTCTTATAATAGGCAGAATAAATACTTAATTTTTTTTTTTTAGTGAACACATATGTAAGCTTGGTAACCAAATTGAAGGAAGTTCTTCAAAGTACCCTCAGTATTGAGTGCAATCATTAATTCAGTAAGTGTTTGTTGAGCCTCTTGCTGTGTGCCTAGCACTTTGGGGCACTGAGCTGCTGATGGAATAATGAATAGGAACATCCAACCTCTGTCCTCACCACACTTCAACACTTAGATTTTCTAACATTTGACCAGAGACAGGAATGCTGAAGGAACCAGCCATATAAAGATCTGGGGTGAAACCTCCTAGGACAGAGTGCAAATACTTGAGAGATGAAATCAGTGTGTCTGGGTTTTACTAAACTAGTGTGTGTGTGTGTGTGTGTGTGTGTGTGTGTGTGTGTGTGTGTGCGTTTGATGTGGGGGTGGGTGGGGGGTGATGCTAAAAGCTGAGGCCAGAGAGACAGACTGGGCCCAGATCACAGAAAAAGGTTAGAAAAATGAGTACAGCTTTTATTCTAATTGCAGTAGAGATCTATCAGTAGAAGGTTGGGGGTGGTGAGGGATTGTTTAAGCAATAAAGTGATAGATCTGATTTACTTCTTTAAAAGTTTGGCTTGGCTGCTGTGTGCAGGGAGGAAGACTAGAAGTGGGGAGACTTTTGAGGGAGCTATTTAGTGATCCAGGTGAGAGACTGCAGCAGAGTCTGAGGGACTTTGGTGGTAAGAGTAAGAAGCAAACGATTCAGGAAATGAATTGGAATTAGTGCCTTCAAGAATCGCAGACTTGCAAATAGATTGGACATGGCAGAGAGGAGGGTGAGAGAGAAATCAGAAAGGTGAAGGTCTGAGCAATGGGTTATATCATTTACCGAGATGGAGAACATTAGAGAAGGAACATGATGGGTGTTCATTGTTGGGGGAGTGATAGAGTAGTAAGGTACCTGTCATATTCAATTTGGAGATGTTCAATAGGCAATGGATGAATGATGAGTGATGGAGCTCAAGAGAGAAGTCAGGACCGTTAAGGAATATGAGGGGGAGTGAGCACATGTGTTGAGAGAGATCCTTTGTCATAAGGTGGACAGAAAAGAGTGCCAGGCAGAGACCCTGGGACCTTCATGTTTATCCGTTCTGGATGTGCCTTCAGTCTCATAATGGCAACAACTGATGATCACAGTATGTCAGAAGGAATGCTTGACTTCACTGACTTCTTGAAAAGTAAACTTGTAAAACCACAACTCCAGAAATACCGTCTTAATAATAAACATAGTTGCATTAGTAAAGTTAATTGCTGTGTCATGTATTTGGGTGAGATCATGAGAATTTCCTAGTTTGTTTTAAATCCACGTAGTTTTTCTTTTATTGGATGATAGTCTGCGTTATGAGAACCAATGAAAGAGCAGCATGACTCACACTTGTTTTGCAATGTTCTACCACCATATAGTGTTTAGCACTCAGGGGTGCTGACGATTTCTTAAAGCAGTCCGTTTGTGACCCACAGATTTTGCTATTTTGCTTTTTTATGTGTTTAACACTGTATTAAGCAGCTTCCCTCAGAAAGTAATCCGCTTTTTAGTAGCACACACCCACACACGCTCTTCAATCCCACCTGCCATCTTTAGGAAGTACATCGTCGCTGACATTTTAGTGATAGCTTCATATTTTCAGGATACCAAGGTTGTGGCCACAGGTAGTTTTACGTTCTAATTAAGTGCCCTTAGAATCATGAACTTTTAAGGCGAGCAAAGGCCTTAAAGATCCTGTTCCAGCAAATGAGGTCCTCTCAGAGCCTAGGCTGTTTTTACAGAGCTGGTCCATGGCTGAGCCATGTATACACATTCATTAAATAGTTGCCCGAGCTTCCAACCAGGCTCACACTGCAGATACACAGCAGAATCGATCTCTGCTCTTGAAAAGAGAGACACATACGAAAACATGTATGATCCAACACGATCAGTGCTATAGGTGGAAAGTGCTATGGGAATGAAAAGGAAAGTGCAGCCATATTTCCTCCTGGGTTTTAGCAGGTGCTTCACTGAGGACCTTCTCCCTACTGTGACCCCTCTGTTCAGCTTAAAAAAGAATTGCTCATTTCTGAAGGAGATGCGCTGAGCTTGTAGTCTTGTGTTCTATCTGAAAGTCTTTAATAGTCACTCTTTTCCTTTTCCAAGTCTAAATGCCCTAAACGGACCAAGAATGTTTATATTCATTTCTCACCTACAGAGGCAACGGTTCTGAGCTACGATGGGAGTATGTTTATGAAGATCCAGCTGCCCGTGGTCATGCACACAGAGGCTGAGGATGTGTCCTTACGGTTTCGATCCCAGCGTGCATATGGCATTCTCATGGCAACCACCTCCAGGGACTCGGCAGACACCCTCCGCCTGGAGCTGGACGCAGGGCGTGTGAAACTGACGGTCAACCTAGGTAACAGCTCACCTTCCCCCACTGAACTAACACCTTTCACTTTTTGTTCCGTTCTGCCTGCCAACATTTACCGAGTAGCCTGTTTGCCATGGAAAGTTAAAACACTTAATGGTCTCATTTCCATCATTTAAATTAATTTTGGTTTTTGGGGCATCTTTTTATTGTGTTTTTTTGTTGTTGTTATTATTGTTGTTTACCATAATTTACTGTCTTGTGATTCCTACCACTGAGGGTTTGTGAAAGGGAAGCCATCCATATCAATGAGGTTAATTGAAAAATATAAATCATTAGGCTTGCAGAGACCTCAAATCAAATTTCCTATTATTTACTGGCATTCTGATTGGCTATAGATGATATCCTTTCAGCTATATCTACTGAGATAACATATGCACCAAATATCAAATTTCCACTTTGTGATCTAGGATCAACAGTAGTTTTTCTTCTATTCCATGGGCTTCTCTTTCAATAATCGCCTTTGTGGTAGCCCACCTTTTCTGTCTGGAAATTCTGTGTGGTGATATTCTGCTATCAAACAGCAATCCACAACCCTTCAATGCCCAAAGTCTGCGGCCCTCAGCAAACAGCCACGAGAACACTAACAACACAGGCTCTTCTTCAGAAAAATAATGCTTTCCTGCTTCATCATAGAATTAGGCAAGAGTCACTACAGTAAAACCTCAACAACCCAGAGGAAACATGGGGGAAGGCCAGGCCGAATTAAGACAATGTCTGAATTGTAGAATTAGCAAAAATTAAACAGTTTTATTTTTAATTGCATTCGAAACACAAATTAATAGCTGGGGAAAAAAATCCTGTTAAGGAAAGGTGTTACTAGGCTGGTTTTAATGGATGGATAAGAATTATCCATAATTAGCACATTGTTTCATGCAGGTTGGGCCATCAATACATAGTAAAGTAGTTGAAATCAGCTTTCTTCCTAAACTTGACCTTTCAGAATTTGTTTGTTTAATTCTCTTCAGGTGGTCTATAGTCAGACTGAATGAAGAATTATAAATAATCTGCCCAATAATTTTCAATATTATCAACTCCAAGAGGAGTACAAATTTATGAGGTTTTACTGTATTTCCCAGAAGCAATAAACACACATAAAACTTTATAAACAGAGAAAATGAATAAGCAGAGGAAAACGTGAAAGTATGTAGATTTTAAAAAAAAAAGTAGGAAATGTGAAGAAGTAAGGCATTTATAGAAACCCCACCTACATTTTCTAATTGTGCTGGGCAGGATGATAGCTCATAAAATATGTAGTTCTTTCATTATATTCAATTAATATTAGTTAAATTAAGTTAGATAATAAGGGTGTTTTTTTAAAGATTACTGAAGAGTACACAGGACTCATTTTCTGTTCTGTTAGAGTTCCCTCTAGTGACAATGTTAGGTTACTACAGCCAGTCAAAATAAATTGACTAATTACAGTCAAGGGACTGATAGCCAAAGTGGAAACACTCCTGGACATTTTCCAACAGCAAAGCATTCTGTGGAAAGAGCTGTGTAGATGCTGGTCCTTGGCTGTTTGCAACCACTTTTCTGATGCGGTTGACGACACATGACAAACTCAGCTACATGGAAACAGAATCTAGGTTTACGTTTTTCCTGTTCCCCAAAGGCATTAAATTCTATGACCAAAACCAACAAATATTTATCTATACATAAAATAAGCATAAAACACCCCACATAGTCTTTTAAAGATAGCCCTTGTAACCACAGTCTGTCTTATTCAGATCAGACATTCTGTTCTTAAAGAATCTGCTCTTCTGTAAGAAGCAAGTATAAGAAAAGGAAAATCAATAGCAGCATTAACCATGACACTTATGGCATAGAGATAACATTGTTAGCTCCTCAGAGAGGCATAGGCTGGTGTGTTCTGAAGAATGACACTACGTCTTAGCCACTAGAGTTCCTAAAAGAAACATAGTGTTTCTGTCCTCCTCTGATTAATACAAGGCATGGAATCCAGCCAACTTCGGGCTGTGTCCTCATTGTCCAAGCAAAACCAAAACAAGACATTAGGGTGAGGTGAGAATAACTTCCACTTGCTCTCCATTGACCACCACGATCCTAAAGGATTCCGATGGCCTTTGTGGGATACTAGATTTTGGAGGTCCAAGATGTCTGAGCTTAGCTGAGCTTGCACCTGCACCCCATTGTGACGGAGCACTTTTTAATTACGCTGAAAACAATGATCTGTTCTTTCACAGATGGGGAGAAAGTTGCAGCCAGTCCAAGTCAAGCATCTTTGACAGTTAACAATTCTTTGTTCCACTTAGATTTGTCACCATGTAGCTTTGTTTGAATTGGCCATTTTTTTCAAACCTTCTAATGTTGTTTCCAATGGCGAAGTTTTATCACGATGAATCTGGGTTCTAGAAATATGTAAAGTTATGGAGTGGCCATATTTGCATGTGTCTGTCCCCGGAAGGGTGGACTGTGATTTTATTGGATGTCTGCAGCTATTACCTTGAAGGATAAATTTTCATTTTTCATCTATTCTTCCCCATCTAGATTGTATCAGGATTAACTGTAATTCCAGTAAGTGCCTATTCAAAATTCTTAAAATGTTATTCCTCCATTATGATGTAAGCTAGTCAAGAAAAAAAGAGCAAGAGAGAGGCATTTATAAAACTCATGAATTCACTTTTGAAGTATACCAGTCCATCATCTGGGTTGTAAAAATTCATTTTGAAATCTGTCCAGTTGAAGACTTAACAGCTGTAGTCCCTACCGCTAAGTGGTAAAAGAGGCGACAAGTGTTTCTTAACATGAGGTACAAATGCCTCTATAGACCTTTGGATAAGTCGAGTGGAATTTGTATTTTGCCAGATCTTGGACTCCAGTAACTCTCTTCTTCATGACCAAATTTGGAGGAAATACTATGGGTTCTATTTCCTTCGCTTACTGTTTTTATCTCTTAACACAAAAACAGAAAAACATGTAATTCCTTTCATTTTTGAGAATTAGTATAAAATCTTTCTAAATTCAACCCTTTACACAGGAAAATGTGTTTTTTTCAAGTTATAAATATACAGAAAATTACTTGTCTAAAGAAGTTTTTCTTGTTCCTAATGAGTATTTACATGATGAATTTTTACATCCTAATCATATATCTGCAAAAATAACTAAATCTGTGATATGCATGCCAAATGATTAGTCAGAAAAGATGCATGGACTGAGTTTTATTTGATTGTGGACTAGAGAACCTGAAAGGATACAAGGACTGTGATTTTATTTTGAGTTGTAGTCTTATCTAAAGAGCACATTTATTTTCTTTCTTTACATAAATATTTAGATTTTTTCTTTTCCAGGTTTTGCTGACCACATTAAAGACTCTCCTCCAATGTTAACAGAGTTGTTAGCTATTTAAATAAATGGTTCTTACAAGTTTCTAATCTCTCATGGTCATCATCAGTAAAGAACTTTGTCTCTATCCTTACAAAATGCTGAATGTGAGTTGATGGAGTCTACACCCCAAACCACGGGCTGTGTTTCCAAGTGGCAACAACCCATCCCCTGAGGAACCAATGGTGGTCCTACACTTACAAAACGAGATGCTTTATCGAATGAAATATATACTACTCCAACCACTGTGCTTCTTATAACTCAGATCTGTCTTCGCATATTTTAATATTCATTTTAAACTAGCAAAAAAGATGGTCTCTGATCATAGCAAGCAAGAGGTCATGCAATCATGACTTAAGAAAAATTAAATGAATAAACTACCATCTCAAACAAAATAGCTCCTGAAATAATCTGTCAAAACTCTGCAAGTGGAATTTTTCAGGTGCCCACCATCTCCTCTCTTCTCGTTCATACTTTCTGAGCAGGTGCACAGACTTTGCAGCTCGAATCCCGTGGTCCAGTTTGCCTTCAGCTCTAGGGCACTGATGCAGGCAAAGTGGCAACTCACACAGATCTGTGCCTTAAGGCAGCTGTAGATATTTTGATTCTTCCTGAATCTTAGGAAATCCATGTGAGAAAACATATGTCTTTTTAGACTTCTGCTTTATATACTCTTACAATAAAACATGGGTTTTACAATTTATAAAATGTAACCACGTAAATGCTAGTGTTTGATGGAAATTAATCCAATGAAATGAACTGTGTTCTCCAGCTACATAAATTAATTTTCGAAACATGTTTATAGTCTAACTACTACATTCATGCATTACCTTCATTTGGCTTATAAAAGTCTGATATTAAGTATAGTCATTTTTTCTCTGGATATTACAGAGAATATTATCTTTAAGGATAAAATAATTTGTGATGGGTGGCATTTTCCCCCTTTTAAGAGGTGCTACATTTAAATTACTTGAACTAAATGAATGACTGTGAGTTTTCGGTACATGCCTTGTACAGGACTGCAAGTGACTTAACTTGACAGCAGTCCCAGGAAAGAGCATTCAATGATCAGGTAATGTTTCATTTCCTTTACCTTTGTTTTATTTGTGGAATCTTGGGCAGGTTTAACAAGAACCCAAAGTTCTATCAAGAATTTATGTTACTACTCCACTTTGAGGAGAGGGAAGACATTATATATCTAACAATGCAAATCTAACTTACAGTGATTAAAAAAGCAGAGATTTCCACCCGGAGTGCATTTCCTACCCCATAAAAAATAAAAATAACTGGCAGGTTAATGAACGTTCATGTATTACATTTATGACCTTTGAGTCATAAGTTTGTCTGAAGCTGAGATGAATGTACATTGATTAAATCCCAGCCACATACCACCACCGTCTCTAAAATTCATACCATACCTAAGAAGATATCAGCTGTATTATGAAATTAATAGGAAATACCTTAATTGATGTATTTTAAGAATGTTTCCGCTGGAAATATATAAACTATAACATAAAAGATTACCTTGCGTTGAGAGTTAATATCAAGCTTTAAATGATTAAGTTTTAATGAAAACCTCCTCAAATTTCTCTCTACTCACTCAGAATTGCTGTTTCCTATAGTGGCGCCATCCTTCCTCATCTCCATCCTACCCCCACCAACCCCAGTTTACAGCAGATGTTCCTTGATGTGCAAAAGAAGTGATGCATAGTACCAGACTGTCCAATCTTTGCTGTTGGAAAATAGGCAGTAGGTGAGGGGGGAGAACATCTGGCTGTCGGTATTCAGACCTGTGTGAGGATAAGAGATGGCAGATATGTTTCTTTTTCAGCCCTTCTTGTGTCAGTAGTTTAAATACAACAACAGACTCTTTCATGGACTGACTTTTGCTAAGGTTCTTTTGGGAAAGGGCAGATTTGAATTCCAAAGATCATCTCTGTCAGATTCTTTGTGGCCAATATTTCCCCACTAATAGGAAAAGCTGTCAAGAAATGTTACATGTTTTTATTTAAAACTCAAAAGCTTATTTTCATGTGTGGAGAGGGTACGTTAAAAAAAAAAAAAAAAAGGAACCTTCTCTATGAATAGTGGTCATTTCACTGTCAAAACGCATGATTTGTTGTTTCAGATTACAAACCAAATGTCTCCGCACACATTCCCAGACCAATCTCAGCTCTTTGATGTCCGTTAGCTTATGCCATTGCTAAAATATATTTGACATCTACAACTGGGAATTAGGTGAAGGTCAGTGTTTGCAGATTTGTGGACTGGGAGGGGACCAGAGAGGTGTGTTGCCTACGGGTTCTCCATTCTCCTCTGTCCAGGATAAGAATAAAGGGGCAGTCAGATTGCTCTTGCCTCCTTAATCAACCCCAATAGTGAGAACAACAATCTACCATCATCAAGTCCATGTATATGGAAGTTGCTAAAAGAACTGCCATCTTTTAATGTAGATGTTTTCTTCCCTGGGCAGTGAAGGGTACTTCAATAAAGAGAGATGGGAAAGGACTGTAAGTAAAGTGACATTCTCTTAACAGAAAGAGGAAAAATTATTTGAATTAACAACAACAACAAAAAGATATATTGTAGAGTGTTTTACATAAAATCATTTCTGGAGAAATGTATACTAAGACAAACTATTCCTTACTAAATTGTTACCAAGGAAATCCAAGTCAGAGTGAATAGTCCTTTTGTGACCAACACACGAATTATTTGCATGAGAAGGTGAGTGTTTGATAGTCTCTTGCCTACTCCATAATATTAATTGCCTTAAGAAGTCTTTTAAAGATATAAAGAATGCAAAAACATTTTTCTAGTCCTTTTAAATTTTTCTCAAATGCATTAATAATAAGGGTCATATTCTGCATTTTTTATGTCTGCCATCGTACATAATGTGATGTCTTGGTCATGCTATCTCAGAGTGACCAAGGCAGTCTTCCTCAGACCTCCCAACAATAAATCCAAAGTCAAACCTCCCAACAGTAAATCCAAAGTCATTAGGCTACGTGTTTATATTGTTTCCCCAAAATTTGGCCTTTACACTGGCATATTGCATGCTTCAATAGTTCCAATCTCTTTCTCTCTCTCTCTCTCTCTCTCTCTCTCTCTCTCTCTCTCTCTCTCTCTCTCCTTCTAGTAGCTTTTAAAGTTGTTAGTGCTATCTATACTCTTTGAAGGTTTAACTACATTTAAAAGTTGAAAACTAAACTTGCTCCTATCAACTATAGGTGGGTCATAATTGTCATATAAATAACTACTTTAAATATGTAGTGGATACAAGGTTTTGTTTTGTTAGTATTTTTTTTTATTTTGTCTTTTCAAATCAATGACATAATTTACAGAATGTGCTTATTGCCCACAGGAAGGCTTGGAGCCACCTCTGCATCCATATAAAAAATGGATTTTAATAAACTCATAATCTCTAATGCTTGTTTGCATTATATTTGGTTTCTTTATGCCTTTACACGTGTCTCTTTTTCTGCTGCCCAGCTCTTTCTTCCTACCAAGACTTACTCTTCCCACTTCTCCATTTCCAATGTTGTTTTCTCTGGTTCTCTTTTCTCTTATTTTCTTACAATAATAAATACTCTCTGGAGTTGAAAAAAAAAAGTTTTACTTGGCTGACCTTCCAACTGTTTTTGGCTTCTTACAGAAAATGGCTTATCTAAGTTACAGAGACAACAAATTTGCAGATTATATTAATGTGGGCAGTGTCAAGGGTTGAAGTCCAACTCCTTTTATTCCCAGCTCAGTGTCTAAGTATTGGAGGGAAAAGGAATCTAAGGCCAAGTACTTAACCTCACTTTTGACTTGGATATAATGAAAAAACATCCTGAGCAGTATGTTTTTGGAAAATGTACTGTGATGGATGTCTGGAGTGGATAATAAGATCTTCTTATTATCATTTTATTACCAGAATGAAAAGATCAACTGTATATTAGTTATCACCAATTTCTTATGTAGATTAAAATAGAAAGCAATAAAAGATTGCAGAGTGTCAACTAGTGGCACTTAAGCCATGTTAGATTGCCTTCATCAGGCGGCCACTTGGCAGCTACTTATAAAGATATGAGGACATTTCTGGGGGCTGGCCCTTGTTAACATGAAACAAATGTTCAGTTTGGAGCAGCTGCCTGGTACCTAAGAGCAAAGAAGTACAAAAGGGAGTCTCCTGCCTCGGCTGCCGCACAGCAATCCATCACTTGGCTTGTAGGACTCCATCGCTCATTGCCTCTCAGTGACTGCTGCAATTTATCTGCCGAAGATATGAGCTGTTTTGTTTTGTTTCTTTGTTGTTTTCTCTTTTTTTAAGCTGCAAGTATATATTAAGAAAAGGAATAAGCAGTTTATAAATGATTACTTTTAGCAAAAATCTAAGAGGAATTGCATATAAAATATAGAGACCATAGATTTCTGGTGAAAAACAAATGGCTTAAAACAGGCAAAGAGAGTTGGCACATAACAAGTCTTTAGAAAAATATCAAAATTTGAATAAAATTTAAGGGAAGCCCATTTGGATTGTCCAAATTTTAAATTTATGAGAATTATAAAGAAAAGTGCGCTTTTTCTTTGCACATTTAAATGGCTACATAGATTGGGAAAATTGTAATGTGAAGGCTTGGTAAGTAGAAGCCGGGAGTCTATTTCAGTGAATAATTAATCTGCCCACTGCCTATATGCAAATATAAAATGCTGCAGTGTTTTAGAAGATTACTCTTTTGTGCGGGTTAAGAATTCATCTTGAAATCAGGTTCAGTTATTAATTTTTCACTAAGGCACTTCCTTATTGCTATTGCAAAATGCTGTGCTCACAGTAATGCAAAATTGCAGACTCGTGGTGACCCGGTTCATCCAATTCTTCATTGTCGAATGTTGGCATTGTAACAGTGGCCTAGGTAGATATTGTTGGACAAACCTAGAAAATTTCAGAAGAAATGTTCTGAACTTGATATTCCCTTGGGTTCTGTGAAAAGGAATGTTTCTTTTTCACAACCAAATGTCATCAAAGACCACAGCCTGTTGGTCAGATACTTTTGTTTGTTTTACTAGAAAAAGCTAGTTTCTAAACATCCACCACTTCCTTCACAGTCTTGAGTTTCTTCCTTTGTCTGTGTTTATTTATTTACTAGAGGCCCGATGTACAAAATTCGTGCAAGAGTAGGCCTTCCTTCCCCCGGCTGCCGACACCGGCTTCCCTCTGGCCAACAGCAGGCAACTGGGACCCTGGCTTCCCTCACAGCCCTAGCTTCGTCCAGAAGGTCATCTGGAAGGACGTCCAGTCTAATTAGCATATTACACTTTTATTATCATAGATTGGTAGGGAGGTAGCACTGGTTATAGCTTCTCATTTTTCATGTCTTCTGCTTACTCCTGGTGTCTCCTGCTTCATGATTTCTGTTCACTGCTTTGTCCTGTGCATGTCTTTTGGCTTTTGCTGCTCCTGTACTAACTCTTGACACTGTATGTGTCTGTATTCAGACTCCCCTAGACAGAGAATCTAATGGATTAAAAACTTGTTCTATTGAACAGAGATTTCAAATCATGTCACCTTATAAGCCATTGATCAGATTTTAGCTTTGGGGGCTGATGACCACTAGTGACCCAAGCAGCTGTAATTAGAGCGGGGTGGGGCAGGACACACAACATACTTCCCTCAAGGGGATGTAGGAGCTGCAGGCTTTTCACACAAACATTTTTTCTCTAGGTTGTTCAATTAAACCTGTTTTTATGATCGCTGTAAAATACTCATGTGGATTACAATTTGTTCACATAATAATGACTAACATATGGTGTATAAGTAAGTCAAGTGGGCAAGTCTCTTTAAATCAGGGGGGAAATGCCAGGGAATATTAAAGAATTTAGAAACTGAAATATTCAATGTGCTCAAAGCTCTTATCCAATTCTTTCACTTGTTACCACTGGGAGCAAAGAGCAAGATGGATAAGAAGTGCATTATGAAAACGGTTTTCCCCAAAGGTAAAGTAAGAAATTCTAAGAGTATTTAAATCACTGTTATTTTTATTGTATTTGGATTATTTGTTGTTATTTGTTCTTTGAATGAATCATTCATATAATTGTGAGAATTCTTCACCCTTCCCAGGTTATCAGTCTGAATATAGACTTGAAATATTTATGCATAGTACTATTGAAATAAATTTCAAAGTCGATTATCCTTTTTAAAATAGATGATTATTATAATTAAAATTGCTTTGGAAATGTAGGATTTAAGGTAAAGATTACCAATTCTCTTTTAAAATTTGCATATAAAGAATGTACATAGCCATGAAATTTACTCATTAAATTGTCAGATACATAGAAAAGTTAGCCAATTTTGGAAATCAGTAAATTTCCAATGTAAATAAATGTTCACTACTAGGAAATCTGAAGAATTCTGAAATGTTTACATTTTCCTAGATGCAAAGGAGATGTTTATGCATTTGAAAACTAAACTCAAAATATTATAGAACTAACACATTATAATGGCACCACAAAATTGCTGGTGTAGATTTTTCAAGCATTATGAAAGTACTCAGTAAAGGAAAATGAAAAAAGAAAGTATTTAAGAAGTTGTGCAAATATTCCCTTAGAATATGCATATATTCACCTAGCAGTGTTGAAATAGGCAGACAAAAATGGGGGTAGGACATGATAATCCTATCTAATAAAAGAGTAATATACAGATTGATCATCACTGCAACACACAATATAGCTGCCCCCATGTGGTCAAAGATCCTGCCCCCATGTGGACACAAGATGGTCAGCAGGAGAGGGCAGTTGGGAGGCACCCGGCCTGTAAGGGAGGGCAGTTGAGAGGGACCAGGCTTGCAAGGGAGGGCAGTTGGAGGTGATCAACCCTGCAGGAGAGGGCAGTTAGGGGGTGACCAGGCTGGCAGAGGAGGGAAGTTGGGGGCAAACAGGCTGGCAGGGGAGCAGTTAAGCATCAACCAGGCTGGCAGCGGAGTGGTTAGGGGGTGATCAGGCTGGCAGGCAGAAGTGGTTAGGGGCAATCAGGAAGGCAGGCAGGCAAGCAGTTGGGAGCCAGCAGTCCTGGATTGTGAGAGGGATGTCCGACTGCCCGTTTAGGCCCGATCCCACCAGGATCGGGCCTAAACGGGCAGTCGGACATCCCTCCAGGAGTCCCAGATTGGAGAGGGTACAGGCTGGGCTGAGGGACAACCCCCCACCGTGCACGAATTTCGTGCACCGGGCTTCTAGTGATTCAATAATGTGAAAAATAATAAAAATAGCTATAATAATCACATATAGGAATTCTGAAAGTGACATTGTAGATTATGAGATTCCTGATGTGTTTTAATTGATCCTTCATGTATAAATTTAATTGTTGAGTAGAGGAAAAAGTTTTTGAAGACAATTTAAAACATATATGTGATGAACAAATGAAAAGAAATTTAAAATTACCCAGAATCTCATCATCAGGGTCTATAAACATTTTAAAATTTAATCATTTTATCTGAAGATTTAGTTCAGTAAGCCAGCTGAGGTGCTTTACCTTGTCAAAAGTGATATTTTGGTAACTGATCGATTATTTAAGCTCCTCCATTAAGTAAAATTACTTTAGCAAATAAGCAGTTAAAAATAATAAATACTTTCTATTTTTGTTATCAATTATGAAATTGACAGGGAGTTGCAGTAGCAAAATTGTTTTTCTACAATGTTTCTTTAAAATGTTTATAGACCCTGATGACGAGATTCTGGGTAATTTTAAATTTCTTTTCCTTTGTGCATCACATATATGTTTTTAAATTGTCTTCAAAAACTTTTTCCTCTACTCAACAATTTAAAATAAGCAATCAAAAGTGAATAAAGTCAAATGCTCTGTTAAGATCTAATTGAAACCAAACCCACCATTATTTAGGGCAATCTAGACCTACACTACAATATCTGTTTGTATTATGGTATGTACATTTTAAATGTACATTTAAATTGGGGGCTAATTTTTCCCACTAATTTTGACCTGAAAAATAGTTAGAAGTAGTCTTTTTTAAAGCAACATTTGGTTCCTAATTAGAATAATATTTGTAATTTGGAAGCTAGAGGAAGCAAAATATACAAAAGTAGCTACCATTTCAGTCCTTGGAAAACATTATTAATATCTTAAATGCTGGTATAACACATAATACTTTGCATATTACATATTTAGTATGTAATATCTTGTATAATATGTATTTCTTTAAAAATATAGGGTCATGGTGTGGAAATATTTTGCATTATGTACTTTTATTTTAGCAACAATATTATAAGCATATGTCAAGCATGTGACTATAACATTTGGTATTTTAAAATCTAATCTATTGTTTACCTCAGATTTTATGCCAAAATGATATAAAGTAGGTTTTCATCATTGAGCCAGTTGAATAAATCGATATGTACAAAAGTAAGTTCTATCATGATTCATCAGTGATCTCAGAACAGTCAAATGGGCACTGTTTGGAAGCATCTGTAAGCAAGATGGCATACTCATAAGTGAGAAGATACTTCCAGGTGTGTTGGTGAAAGTTATTATCACTGACTGTAAGCTACTAAGTGGAAGTTTAACTAACATAATTTTACCATAGGGAGATCAATTAGGAACAGGCACACAGACATAATTTATTAAGTACAGCAGTTGGTAGACCACCTCCAAGAAACCTCCAAGCAATAGCTCCGCAGATTAACAAAGTAAATTTGGCATAAGATTAATTGCTAATAGCCATTGATATAGCCGGGAAATCATCTTTGTAGAATACTTCCTGGATAGTAAAGCAAGTCATTTCTTTCAGGAGACTTTGACTCAAAGACAACTTCAAACAAAGAAGTTATCCCAATATTTTTCCAATTGCTAAAATAAATGATCAAAAAGAATAGCACTCAGGTTAATAGCTAACAGTTAGCCTGATAAATAAACTAATGATAAAAGAAACCAATTTAGTTTTCACTAGCTCATATTACAATATTAAAATTCAAAATAAAGAAGGATTTCATTGCTTGGAAAAAATTTTTTATTATCATTCTAACTTTTACATGATGGATGAATAAATTATAATGCATTATTTGTTCATAGCCTTCACTAATGAAAGAAAAAAAAAAGATCAAAACAAATCAGATGCTACAGTTCAATTATTCTAAAGACAAAATATTCCTTATCATATCTCTTAGAATGCGTTTTCTTAGAAAAAATAGGTTTATAATGTTTACAACAAAAACTGAGAAATAGATTTTTAAGCATTATAATGATTTCTTAGATTATGTGTGGGTTGGGGGGAGGAAGGGAACAAATAGACTTAACAAAACCAGAAATTTAGATTTATTTCTTTTTCTAATATGATTGTTTATGGAGAAGGTTTCTATAAGAATACCCGCAAAATACTGAGGGACAGCTGAATTTTGCAAATTTAGTCTTACATTTAATGATATTCAGATGCACTTACATTGACAAAGATATGGAAAATAAAACACAGGTAAAGCCATTGTTTCTTGAATTATGCAAAAATATACATTCTTCTTGACTTTTCATAAAAGAAATTCTGTAACAATTATAGTAGTGTGTTCAGATAATAAATGATATATTTAATTGAATAATCTTTGCATTTGTGACTACAATCATAGCTATGTTTATGGAATATCAGGTAGAATGTTTGTAAGTTTCCTAATGCTCAGTACCTGTATGCTTTTACTTTCTTTTTTCCTTCATTCAGATACCTTGGCATTGTGTATTGCGTAAGACATGCTTAAATAAGTATCAATATAAATCAATGTAATTTTTTTCTTTTCAAGTTACACTAACATTGAATACATTTTCAGCTTATAACGCTTACTTAAAAGCACATCGACTGTTTAGTACTTCATTTTATACCTTCAAGCTATCCTTTTATGTGATAAGCATTTCTTGGAAATGAACTTTTTTTTTCCTTAAAATAAAGTCACAGTCCAAATTTTTCCTTTCATTATATTAGGTTTATTTTATTCTGCTTCTTCCTAAACTTGCCAGTTGAGCTAGAGTAGATATAGAGAGAGCTGTTTTAAAACATTCTTGTAGCCATATATTTATATAATTGGTGTTCATTTTTACTGTGTTGTAAATATAATTATATTCTTAAAAGGTAATTTATATTTCTTAAAATGTTTGTGTTTCACATTTAAAATTTGTTTTACATCAGATATATTTATCCTGGTCTGTCATAAATGGGTACAATCAATGTCAAAGCTATAGAGGCTAAATGTTTCTTAGTAGAAGACTTAGACATTGTTTATTTATTTGCATGATATTTACCCAGCTATGGAGCAGGAGGTGAGGCAGCTACATATACTGGAGTTTATTTTGTACATAATAGAATAGGGTTGGTGTGAGTTGGGAAAATGGCAGAGGAATCTCCGTAGGTGTTTTTTAAGTAATTGTTTTGAAACCAGAAACTAAGGGCAGACTGCAGGTGTCATCATTACAACCTGGGAAGCTCGTCCTCTTGTCATTCAGAGGCAGGAAGTGCTGCTGCCAGGAGCCCTGACTCAGGCAGTAAGCCGTGTGAGTGGCTTTTGCGTCTGTTTCCCTGGCTTTTCTCTCTCTCTTCCATTTATTGTCACAAGGACAGGTTTATTTCCAGCTTCTCGGGGAAGCTATTGTCCTCAAAATCAACTGTCAAGTAAAACTTGGTAGGACCTGGAAAAGTTGATACAGATAAACCTGATTTTACACACACACACACACACACACACACACACACACACACACACATGCACACACACGCACAAATACCCATTTTAATAAAGGCTGTGATTCTGAATTTGCAGTTGCCTATGCCATTTAAAACCATCTTACATTGTTTTTAGTTTCTGCTGCTGTTGTCATTATAGTTTTTCGCTGATAAGAAAACTCAGGCTAAGCTGAAAAAAAGCATTAGACTAAGTTAGCTCCATTACAGTTATGCTAGATATAATGGCAACACTGAATCTAAAGTCTCTTGACTTTTCAGTTCTTGAATATTTTTCCATTATTTATTTATACTCAGTGTAAAACTATGAGAAAAGGAAACTCAAATTGTCTGTTTATTTATGTGTATCTTACAGGGGCCTAAAAACCAGCCCACAGGCTGACTGCCTGCTTCAATAAGTAGTTTTATTGAAACAAACACGCACCCATTGTTTACATATAGTCTATGATGGCGGGAATGTGTAACTCAATTACTGGATGCTATAGGCAGTTTAATGACCTAAAAAAGTTGATCAGCCATGTATAAATATGAATTAATTTATATGTATAAGACAATGCTAGTCTTTTAAGAACTGTATAGTATAACTATGGAAACTTTAGGATTCATGTCCATGTGATGCTCATCTTTAGCCCATATAGCTGTGGTTGAAAAGACACAACCTGTTCTTAATAAAATGGAGCTAGTAGATGGATCATTTCCAGAAGGCAAATAAATGGACCCCGACCTGCCTCCTACCATGCAGTAGGGTAGCTTACAGCTTTACAGAAGCTCCCATCAGAATCCTCATGCTCAAGCAATGGTTTAATTTAGAGAAAGAGATTAACCGCTCACATAACTCGATGGAGTTAGAAAGTAGAAAATACTTACATTTGATGACTAAGGCAGGGAAGAAGTTCAGAACCAATCCTTTTGAACAGTACTAAGAGATAAGGTACTTGATACAGATGGTCCATTTGCGTATTTAGCATCTTTAAAATATAACGGTAGAGGGAGATGCTACCTAAAGGGTATGCAATGAGTTTGAGCTTTGTGACTCAAAATCCAAAGGTAATCTTATAGGTTTGATTATTCTCAAACCACATCCACCTTTCAGCTTCAGAAACAGCTGTCATTTTAGTCTAGTTGACATCTTTGATCACATTGCTTCATAGATTTCTTAGCTTTATTTATTTCTTTTCTGTTCCTCTTTACTATTTTTTTCCACATTCAAAAGCCAGTACAAGTAGGTCACAGGACATTTGCACACAAGGCTTTCTTCCAAAAAGGATCCAAAGTTAGTATTATATGCGTCTTCTCGAATATAAATTTGGTTCCAAATATACATATGTGTTTATAAATAAAATTGGTTCCAAGATTTGAAAATGAATTTAAAGTACACTTGCAAACAAACCTGAAATCGGTAAATAAAGGCTTGTGTAATCTTGTTGGAAATATAGATTTCACCTAACCTCCCATGGAGTTTTCAGTAAAATGAGTTTGATTATTTGTACATTCCTTGGAAGATATTATTTTCTCCATTAAATACGTTCATATTAATTTATGCTCAATACTTTTAAATAGAATTTAAAGTGATTAACAAAAGTAATTTTAAATAATTTGGGAGGAAAACCTATATGCCAAAAAAAATTTTTTAAAGGAAAGAAAAGAATGAAGTTGCTAAATTTAAATGCATGTTCTAAATCTCGGTTTCCTGGTAGATAGAAATAAGGCAACATAGTCTGTTCCATAACTCACATGACATCAGAGGAAATGACCTACAAAATCTTCAGAAAGAGTCTATGAATTTGGATTATGTAATTAAGGGCATGTCGAGAATGCAGGCTAGAGGGCTGATAGTGCAGACTGACCAATAATGATAGCATTGAATACCTCTAGACCTTGTTATACATAATACTGGTAAGTGATGTTCTGGTAAAATAGTTTTTAATTCATAAACTACAAAACAAAATTTTTTTTTGTAAATCAAATCCAATTTTAAAGCAAAGGGTTACTTGCAAAAGATATTTTAAAAAGCCTTTGCTGCAGTTTTCTGATGAAGAAAAGCATCCTTTATCCAAAGAGAGAAATGAGCCCCCTTGAGGAGTCTGTGGAGTCTGGGTTTCCGGGTGATACCTGCTTCTTTAACTGTGGGGCAGCTCCCCCTTTATATGGTTTTATAGTCCTTATGCATGATTACAGGGAAGGGGGGGGGATTCCCCTGCTTTAAGAAGAATTATAAAACCACTGCCCTCCTTTAGCTCCTGGATTTTCACATTGCACAGCAGTAATTGTTCTGAGTAGAGGAAACTTAGAGAGATACTGTGTCAGAGTCTCCAGTACTGCCTAGCCTGACCTGCTTATTTGAACAGGAGAGAGAATAATTTACCACAGCCAAGAGAAAGGGTTCTTTAAAAGTGACTTCCTTATTTCACCACACAACATTCTGATTATTTTTGTTTTCTAAGTGAACTTTCCCGTAGAGCAAGGCCATGTCCTGGTCCACAGAACGTTGCATTTCCTGCTCCTGTCTGATCCTTGTATTGATCATTTGATGCTATGTTCTATGAGGGATTCCAAGAGGACAAAAACAGAGTTATTCCCCTTAAAATCTTACTATCTAAATTAATAAACACATTTTTAGGATATTTCAATCTTGTCCCACTGTTTTCACTTGGGTTGAGTAGTAGGTCTAGAATAACTGTCCTTAAAGTTCTCTCTGCTCTCTGCCTACCCATGTCAAAACAAAAATGAAATTAAGAATAGTAAAAATAATAATATTGAACATTTTATAAATTTAGAGAACTTCACATTAGAATTGCAGTCTTTCATGTAACCACAAGGTGGGAAAAGAGTACAGAGCAGTTCTGGTCCTTCCCAGAATGACAGCATTTAAAGTTCGATACTGGAGAGTATATGCCTTTATCAGGTGTCCTTTTTTACAGATAAAAATATAAGAAGGAAGATAAATGATTTACTTAAGGAGACACAATTAGTTGATGTCAGTGGCAAAATCCAATTTCCACCATCATCTCCTCCCATAGTGAAAATGGAGATGAAAAGTAATTAGCAAATGTGGTTATTAATCTGACCAGAAAACAGCTACCATCTTTTAAGTGTATCTCTTAATGGTTAAATCAATACTCTGTAAGAGCAGTAGATTTCAAAGAAGAATTTGCTTAGCTAACTGTGAATCTCCTATTTCCTGCTGCTCATTAAATTGGGGTTATCTCCAACCCTCTTAGCAGCAAAGTCTTAGGGCCACCTGGAATTCATAAATGGGTAAGTATTAATAGGATAATTAACTTGAACTTTTACTATCTGCATATTGTTTTGGAGGCTGAGGAAAGGACTCTGGAATGGAGACAGAAGATCTCAAGATCAATCATAATTTCACTCCTTTTTGCCTCTGAGAATGATAATATTCTCAACTTTTCTAAATCAGATTTTTTAACTAAAAATTGAGAAACTATTTCTGTGGCTTTAATAACAGATTATAGTAAGAGTCAAGTGTAAAATTACATATAAGTTGTAACTCCTTACAAAACACAAAGAAAGATTGTCTTTAAAATAGAAACAATGCTGTGAACTGTTCTTTAAAATCTTTAAAATATTGCTCACTATTTTACTCTGCTTGGGCTGCTATAACAAAATACCATGAACTGGGTCCCTTAGTCCACAGATGTTTCTTGTCATAGTTTTGGAAACTGACAAGTCCAAGATCAGCTTTCTGGCAGGTTTGGTTTTTGGTGAGGGCTCTCATCATGGCTTGCAGATAGCTGGCTTCTTTTTGTGGAGAGAAAGAACTCCAATGTCTCTTTCTCTTCTTATAGCGGCACTAATTCCATCATGGAGGCTCTAGCCTCATGACCTCATTTAAACCTACTTACCTCACAAAGGGCCCACCCCCTCATGCCATCACATTAGGGGTTAGCATTTCAACATATGAACAGTTGGTCCATAACACTCACATTAATTCTGGGAGAAAGATATTACTACCAATGAGACATGTTTTGATATCCCCAAAGAAAGAAGAAATCTGAAAAGGAATTCAGATTACTAATGCCTTGAGTGACTATAATTTTGCCATTCAAATCTACCCAAGAGGACAAATGACTCTCAAGCTCAAAATGTCAGTAGTTAAGCACCTTTTTTTTTATTACCAATTCCATGTTTTAAATGTCTGAGAATATGAGATCTCAAAGGTACTATAAAGATTAGTTAAAGATTAAGACCACCAGAAGCTGAATCTTCTAGCAGAATCCTGATTATGAGTGGATCATGCCCCAAATGAATGGTCCTTTCTCTATATCAGTATTCCTAGGTAGAGGTACAGTGTTTGATAGGGTTGTTCTTCCGCCATGACTTATACAGAGGGTATGTAACATTTCCCATCATTGTCATCAATCTGTCCAGCAAGCTGCAAGTCGTGACAAGGAGTATATGTTCTACACCCTTCATTCAGATGTGGGGACCCTAAAATTTTAAATTGCTAGCCGAAGGTCACATAGCTGGGAGGCAGGATAATGCAGGAGAAAGTATGCAGGCGTTGGGTAGGTTAATATGGGATGGAACGCTTTTCTATGACACGTTAACTGTATGACCTTGGGACAAGTAGTTTTGGTTTTCTGGGCCTTCAATTCCACATCTGTAAAATGATAATACTGTAAAGATGAAGTAAGTTAACAGATAAAGTGCCTGGAACATAATAAGCATTTCCCAGCCCCCGGCTTCTTTCTTAGTAGCAAATCAAGGACGAGCGACCACAATTCTTAGCTCCCCTCCCTGTCCAGTGCACTCTTTATTACACTTCATGTTGCATAGATAGTGTTGTTTTGAACTGAGAATATTAAGTGCATTTTTAAAAGCCTTGTCTTCCAAAATCAATCTCTTCACATTTTTAATAATGCAAGAAAGGAGCTTGAAGTTGGCCCACAGAGATTTTTACGAACCAAAGGGTTATTTTTAATTGGATTTTGTGCCTGTTGTTATGGAAATCGTTGTTTCATAGATTAAGCATTATGACTTTACTGCAAGATCAAGCCCAGAATGGGGTATAATGATGATATCACCCTTATGCTTCTTTTTCTTGACAAAACACTTTTAAAATTAAGAGAAGGGGAGTGAAGCTGCTTCAAAAGCACACAGTTCTAAGGGGGAAAAAAAGATCTCCCCTATAAAAATAGCTTTAAAATGAGATATTCTCTTTTCAAAGATCAAAACTAAGAATGACCCTCACTGCCAGTAGGATACTAAGATTCTGCAGAGTTATTGAACACTCCTTTTTCCACTATTAAAACTAAAAAGAGTTCCTTTAATGCTGGAACTTGCTTTCAACATTTGGTCTCAAAGCATTTTTGCAGTTGCTGAGCTAACAGGCTTCCTTTAGTTATTCCATGATAAATCTCCCTAAAACTCTTCTATCTAGCCAAGCTTTTATTCCTGTATCAGGATGAATTTAACTTTTCTAAAGAAACAATAAGAGATGGTTTCTAATCTTCATGATGGCCCTATGTAGACATGAGGCAGTTTGTCATGCAAAACTTAGCTTATATAAGTGGCTCATTTTAAGCTCCAGTGAAATCCAACCAAGGAATTCAGAACTTGTATCATCAGTAACATCCTAAGAGAGAAATCAGGGAGCTGGGTGGATAGTCTGCAGTACCAAAAGCAAACAATGAACGATCTCTTGTCGGACTGACTACTGACGTTTCTTCTACGTGGTTCCCTTATTTATTTCTTTTCCTCTTTAGTTCTCCTTTTCATTGTTATTTTAGTATGTCCTCCTGTGCTCCTTGGACATTAATTGGTTTTGTTGAGAGAATTTAGTTGAAGAAATAGTGAAGCAAGTCCTGATGGTGAATTGGATGAAAGTCATTAAACTCAATGACGTCATGCATTTCATTATTGAAATGTACTAGAAAATTTCATGACTTTTCAAACACTGAAAATCCATCACCAAATAGTGTGGATCTTTAAAAACTTTTCATTATTTTTCTCAGTGAGTCATAATGTCAGTTTGGTAGAAATGCTTATTTTCCTATAAAATTTTTTCTGGTTATACTAAAGGCTATTTTCCCTGATTTGTTTGTGTGGAAGAGGGACATTTGTCTTTGTCATTTCAATAATTTCCACCAATCAAACTTTCTGAGATAATCTGTTCTAAGCCTATTTAAATTCCATTTATCTATGGAATTTAAACTTCCATAGATTCACTGGTAGTTACTTTCTTGGTTATAATTCCTGTCCTTTTTCTCTTAGTTTTTACCTGGGAATCCCTGTCCTTTACTGCTGTTTAATATCACTTTTTATTCCTTCCCACTCAATATGTGGCAGTTTTTTGCGCTGTGACTTCTGTTTTCTTCATTTTCTAAAAGGCAATACTTTTACCTACACTCATCTTCTATGCCTTCACTAGTTTTAGTTTTTAGACACAATAAAGTTAAGAACTTGGTGAACATAGGAAGTACATGTGGTCAAAGTAAAGAGAGCCCTCACACAGTATAGTACCCAGAACAGTCTCCTGTAATCCAGCCAGTGGCCACTCCCTGAAAATGCTTAGCTAATGACCTATGGCCAGATCTCTCCCCGAGGTCAGAGGTTACATGACTGCTAGCTTCTACATTAGCAAGAAAGTGATAACTGCAAAAATCAGAGAACTTCTTAGAAAAATAAAGGTGTGTGTAAATGTGAGAGGCTTCCCAATGCTGTATTGACTGTGCCCATTTATGACAACAGGTTCATTCGCTTGTCTTAGATCAATGCATAGTGTTAAAGATTCTTCTTAAAGTGTCACACCAGAATGTCAGCTAACTTGTCATTTTCCTTGCTTGCTATGACTCTAATGGGCTTGAAAATTGATCCAGCCAGTCTCTTCTCTCTTGCTCTCTCTCTCTCTCTCCTTTCTCTCCTTCCTCTCACATTTCTTTTTCTCTTCTCTCTCCTGCCTCTCCCTCGCTTTCCCCTTTCTTTGTCTCTTTCTCTCACTCTCTGTGAGGTTCATTTGCTTGACTGATGCTGAGTGTCCATAATGACTGTTTGGCATATTCTACAGGCAAAGGTCCCGAGACCCTTTTTGCCGGCTATAACCTCAATGATAACGAATGGCACACAGTGCGTGTGGTTCGTCGAGGAAAAAGTTTAAAGTTAACGGTGGATGACCAACAGGCCATGACAGGTAAACCCCACTGTCCCCATCACCCTCTCTTTTACTGAAGCTTTAGACTTTCCCATTTCTTGCAGGTGACTTTGAAAACCAGGTGCACAACTCGAAGCTGAGATACATAGTTCAATTTTGTGTGTGTGTGTGGTTTGTCTTTGGTTTTCTTTCTGTTTAAAAAAAATATTACATATATTGGGGTGGCATTGATTAATAAGATTATATAGGTTCCAAGTATACATTTCTATGATACATCATCTATATATTGTACTGTGTGCCCACCACCTCAAATCCAATCATCTTCCGTCACCATATATTTGACCCCTTTTACCCCTTGCTACCCTCCCCCCATCCCTCTGGTAACCACCATACTGTTGACTGTATTTGAGTTTTTGTTTGTTGATTTGTTGCTTTCTGTTTTATATCCCACTCATGTGGTTCTTAGCTTTATTTCTGACTGACTTATTTCTTATAGCATGGCTTTCTCTTTTTAATCTTTCAAATTTAAGTTAAATATCAATTCAGGTAGTTCCCTCCATTTCATATTTGCCAACACAGCAGCCAGTGCAACACATTTCTAACATTTTTCTGAGTGCTGTCATTATATATTTAATTATTTCCTCACCTCTTTTTGTCTGCCTTCTTCCGTAGACTGTGAGTTTTGTGAAAACGGGACCCATGTCTGCTCCTCCTACCACTCTCTTTTTCATCACCTGACACATGCACATACCACACACGCAGTCACTTTAAGTGAACCAACAAGTTCAATGTAAGGCTGGCGGGTTGTTTTGTTCTGCAGCAGAAATTACCCCGGCTCTGAGCAAGGCTGAACCTCAAGTAGCTGATCTGCTATCAGTTTAGGTACAAAAGATTTTATTTAGATATTGAGATTTTTATGTAAACACACCATCCAGGTGGGTGTTTTTCTATAGAAAATTGTCATCCATCTGCTATATCCAGACACTTTGATCAGAGGCATTCTGCTCATTTTAAATTATTCTTCCCACTAACTCTTTGGAAAAGACTGGATTTTTAAATCATTGGAGCCTTTAAAAAATTCCTCCTTTAATGTCCTTAATTGTTTTCTTAATATATGTGTATAAGAGTAGAGGTGGCTACATTATATATAGATGATTAAACACTGAAATAAATTCTGAGGAAAAAAGGAGTTTTTAAAAGGCAGCCGTTAATGTTTTCTTAGTCAGTGGATAATGGCTTTGAGGTGCTAATTCTCTCCCTGGAGCAGGCATATCCGCCATTACTGTCAATGCAATTTATATCTGCTTATTAAACAAAGAATAGGCTCTCATAATGATTTTCCTTGTAATTGGGCCATGGTGGCTCCACCACTGTTTTTGTTATTTATGCTCTGCATACATATCCTATTCCTTTGAAAAGGAAACAGACATTAGGTGCTATTTTTATCACTGAACTTCTCAGTCATCCTAAACAAAATGTGTTTCACTATTTCAGAGCTGCCAAGAACTTGACAATTTGGGGATAATATTTAATTTCAAGCATTAGGAATATTTTTTTCTGGATATTTCTTTCCTATCATTTGGCTTGTTAATGGAATTTTTAAGAAGAAAAATGACAATTTCAGGATTGGGGTGGGTTCACTGATTTAAAACTCAGATTTCAATATCATGAAAAATAAATAAAAATCAATACAAACCCAAGTGATTTTAAGCTTTTTATGTTTTTCATTTTATACGGCTTGTTAATTCAATGTTACTGGTATCTCTAGAGCTTTATATTTGACAATTATTAAAGGCTCATTTGATTTGCCACCAAAGAGAGTTTTCCATAGAGTAGTGTGGAGGTCATTTAACAAGAAGAACTGAAGAAGGAGAAAGAAATGATATAAGGAACCAGAATTGCTAAGGTTTAATTATGTTTTTGCATTAGATAAACAAGCAGGAGACATAGTGGGGAGGAGGGAAGAGGACTGACAACTATATACAGTGGTATTTTCAGCTTTAAAAAAACTTTGCAGAGAGGGGATTTGAAAAAAAAAAATGACTGATAAGAAAACACACACAGGGTGACAGGACAGTTGTTACCAGGATCAAGGACTAGTAATCAGGTGTGAAAATTAAGTAGAGTCAAATTCAGGTTAGGGGCGAGATTTTTACACCAGTAAGTTTATAAGCATCAAAATCAATTAAATATGTAGACAATTTTTCTTGCACAACAAAGAGTATGCCTTTTATATTTTACTTACAGGCATTTCCTGAAAATGCCACCTAATATTTTACTGTCTTGACTAAAGAAATGGAAATCTGTCCAGCTGGTTGAAGGAGACCCACATAGGTGGTTATTCCATCTTCATTACACCTGGGGGAAGGTCCAGTGAATTTTCTCAGTGTTTGATACTGGGATCGGCTCTAATTAGTGTATTTATTAATATCATGGATGATGGAATAGTGTAAGCTTAATAAATTTTCCAATTATGCCAAATTGAATAGTGAAGTTATTACCCAGAAGAACTTGATTGCAATTGTAATAACCTTTTTGATTTTCAGACGAATGCAAATGTCAGTTTAATTAGACAACAACAAGATGCTGGGATTGAGTCACTAGTAAAGATAAGGTACTTTATATTGTGTCTTAAAAAAACAAGCTTACATCTTTTTTTATGTAGTTTATCTTCAACCCTGAAGGTAGGTGCGATTATCACTCTGGAGGTAAAGTGACACTAGGTTGCCTTTCAAAGGGGTTGACAGAGAAATGTGGCAGGATGAAGAGGGATGGGGATGAATTGAAGAGTGAATCACCATATAAATATGCAACCAAGCTTCATACTCAAGTGTTTAGAGACTATAACTTTGGTAATGTGGACTACTTTTACTGGTATTCTCAAAATTGGACATACCTTGAATTTGTGCTCAATTTCGTTTTCCAAAACATAAGGGCAAGGAAAATGGCATAGACTATGGAAATTATTCAGCACAGAAAAAGGAAGGTGAAAATGACATACTTCAAACACATTTTCATGGTTCATTATTGGAAAAATAGTCAGTAGCTTTTCATTATTTTAATTGGTGATAAGAAAATATGCAGTCACATTATTTTCTTTTTAAGAACATTTCTTATACAGGAAAACATCACTATGAAGCTGGAATACATCACTTTCTACTGGGCTGATTTAGGACAATCATTGTCTCTAACTCCTTCCCCTGTCTTCTTTTCCTCCTTCCTTCTTTCCTTCTTTTCTCCTTTCCTTCCTCCCTGTCTTCCTCCTTCCCTTTCCTCCCTAGCTCTCTCCCTTACTTCCTTTTCTTTTCTCTCTCTCCATTCCTCTTAAACTTTCTTTCTCCCTTTATCCATTACTTACTTCCTTTTTTTCTGCTACTTTTAAAAATATATATTTTTTAATTGATTTCAGAGAGAGGAAAGGAGGTGAAGAGAGAGGTAGAAACATCAATGATGAGAATCATTTATAGGCTGCCTCCTGCACACCCCCTACTGGCCCGCAAGCCAGGCATGTGCCCTGAACTGTAACCTCCTGGTTCATAGGTTGATGCTCAACCACTGAGCGATGGGCTCTTGTACTTTTTAAAACTCTGTAACTTTGTCTAATGAGGACAATTTTTATTAAGGCTAAAATCTGGACAGAGAGAAACCTGACCTAAGAAAGTTGTATTATGTGTTTCAGCCTTGCCCTGTAACATCACTTCTATGATTTTACTATATATAATTGAATATCAAAGAGGTATTTGGATTCTTGTATCTTAAAATATGATGTTGTTATAAATTGAAAGTGCCTTCCAGATATGGAAAATAATAATGCATGATTCTCCCATTTAGGTCAAATGGCGGGCGATCATACCAGACTAGAGTTTCATAACATAGAGACTGGCATCATCACCGAACGGCGGTATCTGTCTTCTGTCCCCTCCAACTTCATTGGACACCTTCAGAGCCTGACCTTTAATGGAATGGCGTACATTGACTTGTGCAAAAATGGTGACATAGATTACTGTGAGCTCAATGCCAGGTTTGGCTTCCGGAACATCATAGCAGACCCTGTTACCTTCAAGACCAAATCGAGCTATGTTGCCTTAGCTACATTGCAAGCCTACACGTCTATGCATCTTTTTTTCCAGTTCAAGACAACATCCCTAGATGGACTAATTCTATATAACAGTGGGGATGGAAATGACTTTATTGTGGTTGAATTAGTTAAAGGGTGAGTATATGACCGTCTAATGACAAATGAAACTTTGGGGAAATGGGCCTCCATATACATTAAACAAAATGTATTGGCTTACAAGGTCATGGGCAGGGGTATACAAATAATATATTCATTTAAATTATTTAAGTGTCTTACAAATTAATAGGGGTATTGTGTAGTCTTTTATACCTACATTTCCATATATGAGATATAAATAACATCAAGTTCTAATTTATGTTATGCATTCCATAAATCTTACACTTCAAATGTGGATTGCCTTACTATTACTAAGCACACAATAATTCTACAAAATAATTCCTACAAATTTGTAGGCTAATTTGTGCTACGTTAAGTAGATAATTCAAGTAATCAGGCTCCTTCAATTTTACAAAATCCCATTTAACTCAAGTTGAATTCTATGTCCAAGTTCCTTGAAGAATTTAGAAAGATTTTTGTGAAATTACCTTGAAAGTGTGATAAAAGTTTTATATAATTTAATTAATATGGGTATTCATTCATTCAGTGACTATTATTGCATATTTACAATGGGGTAGATAATGTACCAGGAAATGTGTGTGTGTGTGTGTGTGTGTGTGTGTGTGTGTGTGTGTGTGTGTGTGTTTGTGTGTTTCTTGCTACCCCATGCATACCTCAGATTCCACCAACCCCAAGGCACACATATGCAAGTACTCAATCTGAGGGGTTGTAGGTGAACACATAGATAGAAAAGAAGCATTGTGAAAATTTTTCTAAGATGATCATGTGCAAAGGCTGCATGTTTAGGGAAAATATGAAATGTATGAGACAGGGAGTGGATATTAGAGCTGAGACTCGAAGGATGAGTCCACATTTCCATAGAGAAGCAGGCATTCGAGGTGGAGGGGAAAGCAGTGCAAGAAGCTGAGAAGAATGACCAGTTCATTGTGGTTAGCAAAGGCTGGAGGGGCTGGTGAAAGAGGGAATGACATATACTTTCCAAATCATTTGGTCTGGCCCTGCCAAGGCATTAGGGTTGAAGCAATTAAATGTTTGACCAAATATAGCAAGCTGATTTTTAACTTGATAATTTTGTATGGCCCATGAATGATGTTATAAATATCCAAATGGCCCTTGGCAGAAATAAAAGGTTCCCCACCCCTGGTGTAGAACCTAATTTAAAAAATATATATTTTTTTCATTGTTCTTTATAGTGAAAATAAAGAATCTGCCTTACTGACGCAGAATAGTGTTTCCTTCTCATTAGCTGAGTTTTTATACAGGTCACTCACATGACTTCTAGCAAGGACAGAGTCACCTGAAAGAAAAATTCTCCTCTTGTTGTATCGAGTTTGACTCCATAAAAAAGTTCAAAAAGTGATGGCATTTTCCCACTGTCCTTTCTTCCCCCAGGTACTTACATTACGTGTTTGACTTGGGAAATGGTGCTAACCTCATCAAAGGGAGTTCAAATAAACCTCTCAATGACAATCAGTGGCACAACGTGATGATATCAAGGGACACCAGCAATCTCCACACTGTAAAGATTGACACGAAAATCACAACGCAAATCACCGCCGGAGCCAGGAACTTGGACCTCAAGAGTAAGTGCTCTGGGTCAAAGCAGCGGACATGAACCCCATGGTTGCCACTCACCTGACAGAGCTTGTGTGTGTGTGTGTGTGTGTGTGTTTGTGTGTGTGTGTGTGTACCTTCTGCAAATACTAACCAGAATTTCATTTCCTGCATATAATTAATAATACAACACACAAGCTTCTGTTCTCTCTTTAATGTGGCAGAAACATGCATTTTTAATAGCAGTTCAAAACATGCAACACCTAAGAATGCATGCATGATTAAATTTTAAAGGGTGAGAGGAATGTATTTGTTTCCATATTATAAAGAAAAATAGGCATTTGCAAGTTTCCGTAGTCCCAACAGTTTGCAATCAATGGGGAGTCAAGGTAAACAGATACCTAAGGAGTTTCTTCAAGAGCTTATTAGTTTTCTTTCCTTGGCGAGATGCCCTAAATACGTACAGCCCCTCTGACCAACCGGGGTCTGAGCCTGGCTTATGCCTTTGTGCCTCCAACAGTGAATCCTCCCACCACACATGCACCAGTGGGAATGTTTCTTTTACGAGCTTCTAACAAAGTCTTAGCAGACATTTTCTTTCCTTATTGATATTTGATTTCTCCAAGTAAGCAATACAAACATCTTAGAAAATATGTCAATAATAGGAAAAAAATAACACAAGTTTCTATCTCAGCGAGCTTTTGTGAATTACTAAAAACATATCTATCGATCCCACCACATTTTTTATAATATATCTTTATTGATTCCATCGAGAGGAAGGAAGAGGAAGAGAGAAATAGAAACATCAATGATGAGAATCATTGATAGGCTGCCTCCTGCACACCTCTCACTGGGGATCAAGCCCAGAACCTGGGCATGTGTCGTGGTTCATAGGTCGATATTCAACCACTAAGCCATGCCAGCCAGGTGATCCCATCACATTTAACATGACAACCAGCATTGGATGAGGTATCATTAGCATTTTATTAAGCAGGTAAGAAACCTGAGTTTGGAATGACTTGCCCAGGGATAAAAATACTGGTACAATTGAGCAAAGACACACCCCCAGTTTTGACCCAGGCCCCTCTGTTGCTGCTTCTGCCCTGTCCTGGGTGCATTCCATAATCCTACAGGGACCCTCGTGCTCACATTTTTACTTGGCAAGAGGTGTTCATTTGTACTGATGTGATCTTCCCCTTTGATTCAAAGACAATATACATGGGGCAGTTAGGGAACTGGAAAGAGAAAATCCAGCAGAAGTCTTTCTAGAGAAAAGTCCTCTTTCTAAATCAGATAAAAGAAGAAAGAAAAGTGTTTCACTTTCTGTAATTGCAGAACTTATTTATAATCACCCAACACCTAAAATATGTGGTAATGGCTGTCTCCCTCTCTCAGAGTGGCCTCTTGTTAACTTCAAAGACATCTTGTTTGTGTCCATAAATCTAGTAGCTTAGCTCAAAAGGTAAAATGCAATTCAAAGGAAATGCTGCTTAACAGGCCAACCCTCTTTCTTGTCCCTGACTGAGTGAATGGAGGGCATTTTCTGCCCCTGATTTTTTGTGCCCCGGATGTCCACAGCAGGCTCAGGCAGTAATTGTGCAGGGAAAGGGAGAGATCGTGACACTGAGTGTGCTGGCCAAGCCGGCCACCAGCTCAAAGCCAAATGCTGTCCTGTTTGTGTAGGGAGGGACCTCAGGAAGCATGAATGAGCCTCACTGGAAACTGGGCACTGTGTCAGGGACTAAAACGGCTGGAAAAGAGCAGTTCAAGGTGGGCTGAAGTATGTGACCTGCACAGACCTGCCCATCAAGGGCACAGAGAAGCAGTGCCAGGTAGTGGGTAATGTCTCATCAGACAAGTAGGGCACTGTCTCTGAGACACATCATTTCTCCTTCCTACCTAGATGCCTACTGCAATCGGGGGGCTTATTCAATAGGACCGTCTATATGAACTCTCCACGCCATACTGAGCAGCACTGCTGTCTTCTGTGCCAGTCATGAAGGATTCAGCCATGCCAATCTGTCTTGGACAGCTTTGATTTTATGTCTTTTTTTTTTTCCTAAGAGCTGTATTCTTATAGGGTTAAAAGAAAATCATCAGATTTATTCTACACTCTCCTTAAAGTCACTTTAGTTCTTCTCAAAGTGCAGTCAACCAACTTAACCCCATCGGAGTCACGTGGTGGGATTTACTCAATGCAGAGTCACGGGCCCCTCCTCAGACAGACTAAGATTGACGCGCAGGGAACAGGTGACATGAGAAATAACACTAGGCATCCAATATCATTTTTAAAGAGCACTCACGAATCTAGAATGCAGTATCTATGTTGAGGCCAAATTTAACTCACTTTTTAATTTTAGTAAAAATCTTGGCTTTGCCTTTTTTCCCCTAAGAATCTTACTTGTGTTTTGTTTGACCCGTCCTGTGCTGAGATGATATTGGATGCCTAGTGTTATTTCTCATGTTACCATTCCTTAAAAAGGCACTAGAGGGCAGCATATGGCCACAAAACTTGCCATCTGGGATTCAGGAGGGCTCCTTTTGTGCTAGGAAGCAGAATTTCTTTGTTTTTCCACCATCCCGGCTCCCAGTTAGCCTTCTAATAATGCATGATTTCGCCTGTGGCTCTGTTTCATTATATACATTGGACCTGACAGTAGAAATTTGAAAGCTAAGGAACATGTATCCCAACCCCTACCTTGACTTTGAAGGAGATGGTCAGAAATGGGCAGCAGTCGAATGATCTTTCTCTGAAAAATAGAATGCTATGCAGGTGACCTTGTTCAAATTATGTTTCATGACACTGCCGGGTTCTCAGGGGAGGTGTGTCTCTCCCTGCTGACACAGTTTTGCTTTCATCTTTATTTCCCAGCTGTTTGTGTTCTATTCCCTCTGGCTATTATGGACAAGCTGCAACATGCAATGAAAAGAGCGGCATAAATTTGCTCTCTGGAATGAATTTCTAGCACAGCTGTACATTCATTGTGGGGCTTTTGAGTCCTGCCTCCTTCAGAGAGATAAAGGGTTGGTGTAACGCCTCCTCATGTTCCTTCTCTTGTTCCTATAGTTGGCAAATGTGTATGTTTGTATGTGGTTGTATATGGGAAGGAGCTGATATTTATTGATTTCCTATGAAATGCTAAGGAGATTTAAATCAGGTTATTTTATTTAATCCTAGCCATTACCCAGGGACTTGAATCAAGGTCAGTCTTGTTCATTCATGAATCTAGTTCAAGAACAAATAGAGGGAGGAAAGATCGTCTCTGACCTCCATCTTCCATAGGTATCTTTCTTTATAGCATTACTTGTTTAATCTTCAGCAAATTGAGGACAATTTACTTGATGGGGGACAAAAAAAAAAAAAAAAAAAAAAAAGATTTCCAGGTGACTGGAATACAGTGCCCTCAGGTGGCCACTTAGCAAAACTACCTAAAAGTGAGTATTTCATTTATAGGCCACAGGTAGGTCAGCGCAGGCTGAGCTTTGCCCTTTGTTCTTCCTCTCAGACCCCAAATTTCTTGCCCCTAAGGGCTTTGAGCAGCTCTCCTTCTGTCCCCTATCTTATCTCTTCTCTCTTCCCACCCAAACTAGGACTTTTATCTATTCATTAACCTTCCTTTTATCCCTCCGCAAATCTCCCTTTCCCTAATCAGAGAGGGCCCAACCAGGGCTTTCCTTTCAAATGCATTCTACTTCTAAGCAAAGATTAGAAGGTAAAGGCAGGGGAGTACCTCCCTTCCAGGATGTACCCTGTGTAGGTTTCTTGTTTTGTTTTTTGTTTTTGTTTTATTTTTGTTTTTGTTTCCAAATTGAAGGCAAGAACGTCCACCAGCAAAGGAGTTATGATTCCCTTTGTTGCGCTGGTCTGGAGCCAAACCTGCAGTATCTCTGAGCTTTGGCTGTAGTATTCTTGTTCTTTCCAACTTAATCTCACACTTGTCTCCATTACTCAGCTACCTACTCGCTCAACCCCTGGGGCCCCATTGTCTACCTTTTACTGTTGCTATTTGATACCTCATTGCTGTGGTACTTGAGCGATCCAGAGGACACCCAAGTCCTGGCCGTGTCTAAGCATGCCCAAGCTTTGTCTGTTCAGCCACATGCCATCTGATCGCTCATTTGCTCAAATAAGAAACTTTAAAAGAACAGTCTGACTTCGAGCTTAGCCTTAAAGCAGGAGGTGGCACTGAAAATGGAGGCAAGCTCCTATTGTCCTGTTGGTTAGGCTGTTGTTAGTAGATTGATTGATTGGTCTATTGATTATAGTTTGTAAGGAAAGGAGATTTACTCCCATAGCTTCAGTTAATGGGAGATTATTTTAAGGATCCATTAGGAAGAAAGACAAATCCTTTTAGCTGCTGAGCCATGAGGTCACATAGCAAATAAGAACTTTGTTCTAATAGTCATACTGGCATCTCAAGACAATCCTCTTAGGTGCTCCCTGGGCATGTCCCCCATACATCCTCCTACTGCTCTGCCCACTCCCACTGGGGTCATTTCTCTCTCTTCTCTGCTTCTGGCTTCTTCTACCTTGCCTTCTTCCCACTCCTGGCTCCTACCTATGGCTTTTGTTCCTGTGTGTGTCCCCACTTCTGCCAACTCTCCTCTTCGGCTCACATTCAAATTCCCCAGAGTGAGTGGACCCGCCTGGAACACAGCTTCATGGGCTTTTGCCCTGCGACTGTTGCTCAGGCTCACTTCCTCAGGCCAAGCAGCTGTAAACACAGAGGTAGATTTACAAGGTATAAAATGGGAACTTGAAAGATGATCTCTAGAAAAGCAGGCTGGGTTGGAAGGCTCCCCTTAGCTTCTCAGAGGGTAGCAGGGTGATTTGGTGATTTGTGTATTTAGAAAGGCCCTCCATGTGGTGCCAGACGGTGAGGATGGCCTGGAGACCCCCAACACCTGGGGGCCTTCTTGCAAGGCCTGCGAAAAGGACCGGAAGCATAATCCATATTTGCAGGACAAAGACCACAGGGAGATATAAAGGAAAGACCCATGCATGTTTCTTCACTCAGATTTGGAAGGTTGTTCCCTGAGTCCGCTAGTGTATTAAACAGTGTCCCTCCTCTTCTTTGAAGTGTCGTTTGGTTTTCTTTGGTCTTCTGCAACAAGGAGAGGAGGAATTATGGGTTTTTGAGTAGGAGAGTGGAGTTTATGATGCACTTTAGAATCATTTCTTTGGCTTCTGTATAGAGACTGGGCTGAGGCTGGTGGGAAGAGAGATCACTTTGGAGGCAATCATCATGTATGGACCATAAAAGTAAGACTTGACATTTTTGTTACTCCTTTTCCCACACAAGCATTGAAAGACACTTAGAGATATGAAACTTGTTTCTCTCCTGCTTTCTCCATTGAGTTCCCAGGTTTTGCAGGACTCAGTCTCAATCTATTATCTTTACTATAATTCCTTTGTCAGCTCATTTTAATCCCTCTCACCCCCACCCCCAATGAGGTGTTATTTTCTTTCCCCACCCGGCTGTCTTGACCCAATGTTAACTTTTGTCTTGTCTTGGAAGTTCTTTCTTCTGCTTCCCCACAACCCCTGGACCATCTTATCCAACTGCAGCAGAGTTCAAGTTCTTTATTCCCTAAAAGCACTTAAAAAACTTTCTTTACCCTTTGTGATTGTTCTGGAATCTCTTCTACATTAGCCATAGTTTTCATGTTTAGTTTTTTCAACTCCCTCCAAATCTGTTATTTGAAAGTTCTCTTTCCACCTTTGATCATTGATCTTGAAGACATTCTGGTATGATTCATTCCTTTTACAAACAAGAGGAATATGATCAGGCATCTAGTTAGTGTTTTATATCTAGTCTTTAATTCCCAGTTCAACAATATTTACAATAGACCAGGGAAAACAAGCTTTTTTTTTTTTTTTTTTTTTGCTCACATTAACCTCGATTAACTACCAGTGAAAGCCTGGAGCAACATTCTGAAAAGAAATTTGAGACCTTCTATGGACTCACTGGAGAAGACTATTCCCATGGCCAGCCATAGGTGCAAGATGGAGACTGTAGGTCATCTACCAGCTTTTCACTTCCGAAGCAGGTTTGAAGGCCCTGAACCTTCCCATTCCTAGTTGTTTGGGGGTAGGTGACACAGGTGTTTAAAGCCCTGATGCTGGTTTCTGCTCACCCACCACATTGGCTAATCTCTGACAGCCTCAGGCCTTGGCTTGTGTGTCTACAAATAGGTAAGGGAGGTCATGCACCAGGAAAGATAGCTTTCCTCAGTCCTCCCACAGGGATGCGTAGGCTCCTGGACACCTGAACCCAGTGCTCAAATGCCTTTCAGATGTGGTACCAATTTACCACGACGCAGTGGGGCAGGGAGTGATTAGATGAGCTGATCTCGTAAAGCTGGTGCTATTTAGGGTGTGGAGAAGCAAGTGCCTGCAGGTGCTCAGAGCTGGGCTCTTAAGGGTCAGGTCACTTCTCGAGAGATCTCAGCCTCTTCATAGCTGGGTCTTCAGTGCACGTCCCTCTTCAGGGACTGCCAAGGGTGAAGCTGAGCGGTCTTCCCAGAGGTTGAGCTTCTCCGGGTGTCACAGCCATCTGGGAAAGCAAGCCTGGCAAAGTCTCTCTCGCTCCAGAATGTAAGTCTCATGGTTTGCTTGTTTTTTTTTGGTTTGTTTTTTGTTTTTTGTTTTTTTTTCTGAAGGGAGAATTAGACAAAGGTCTTTGGGGTACAAGAAGCATAAACCCATTCAGACTAACTTAAGTAAAAAGGGGGGGGGGGGCGAGAGGCAAGGTATAGCATTCAAGGGCTCAAGAACAAGAGAGCAAATTTTTAGTCTGTGCATCATAAAAGCATCTTTGCCACTGTTCATCTCCACGGGGGCTGGGTGCTGCCTTCTCTCAGCTTCCCAACGAACACCCCCTCATTCTTCTCCCTCTCTGCACAATGTGAAAGTTTTCTCTGCTCTCACAGGCACTGGCAAACTTGGCCTCCCCAGACCTGGCTTTCCACCTCCGACCAACTCAGAGACCCAAGAGATACTCACTTGAGTTTAGGAATCCTAGTGCCAAATTCTTGGGAGAGTAAATTTGGTTGGGACACATGTTACCCCTGTGGCCAGGAAAGGAATATAGGGCCGCTCTGGCTTTGTTTGAAGACATAGACAGGACACTTGAGATATAAGGGAGCCATCAAAGGAGCCCAAGGTGCTCTAATGCAAAAATCGGGGGGTTGGGTTTCCTTGCCCTGGGGCAGGGGTTGGAGGTAGCTGCTACCATCATCAAAATAGTGGAAAACTAGGCATTGCATGGAACCAAATGTTCAGTAGACTAAACTCATCAATGCTTGGGCGAACAAAATTATGTTGTGGGTGGGGACTGAGACTGTGTTGATCTGGGCCAGGGGTCCTCAAACTTTTTAAACAGGGGGCCAGTTCACTGTCCCTCAGACCGTTGGAGGGCCGGACTATAGTTTTAAAAAAAAACGATGAACAAATTCCTATGCACACTGCACATATCTTATTTTGAAGTAAAAAAACAAAACGGCAAAAACACCCGCAAGTGGCCCGCGGGCCGTAGTTTGAGGACGCCTGATTCTGGGCTTACAGGCAGCACCTGGGACACAAAAGCCGGAGGCAGAAATCAGAGGCTCGCTGCAAATCATGAGAAACACGGGGAAGGGGAACACGAGGTGTTTTTTTGTGGAATTGGAAAGGATCAAACCAGGCTCCTCTACATCTGGAAAGGCCAGAGGGGCCTGGCTGACTGAGTAAGGTTATCGTTGTTGATTACAGATCCCGAAAGTAAGTTCCACTGTTATTTTCCGGCAGTTGTTACATTTAGATTGGCTTTGGTAGTAATACAACTGTCACCCCCTTTCACTGTGACTCAGAGGAAAACTAGCTTCTATCCCCTGAACCTGCACAATTCCTCCTGAGCCAGGGGGTTAACATTGAAATAGACTGGAAACTAGGTGGGCTTAGCCCCATTGCCATAGAGATGCTCCAAAGCCCACTTTGCCATCTTTACTCCTGTAGGAAAGCGGGTTTTTGATGGCACAGAGCTGCCGTTGGTTCACTGTTTTCCCTGGAGGGTACTTCCAGTGCTACTGCAGGAGAACATTAGGTCAATCTGGCTTTCTTGTTAATGCCACAGTCACGTGGTTTTCTAAGTCTGCTTTTAAAAAGGGCCCTATCTTGGTCTTTGCAATTAATGATTGTGTTTTGTCTTAAGAATGCATTGTAATTAAGACACAGGGCTAGACAGACTTGGCTGAAATACCATCTCTATTGTATGTGTCTTTAGGCAAGGTAGGTACACCACCATCATCTGCAGCATCTACCTTTCCTAAGCATTAGCTAAGATGTACAGAGATCACCTCTTTCATTTTCATGACGGAGTGGTAGGATGGCTTTGCTTAGGTCCAGAATACAGATGATGAAACAAAAGTAAGGCTTAGGGAGGTTCAACGTCTACCCTTTTAGGTACTGATGGTAATATTAAATAGTAATAATACGTATTGTAACCATTTCTGAGGGCTTGTCACATCCCACACACTATTATAAATAGTTTACACCGGGAATCTCAATTGCATTCTCCCAAGGAGGCAGGAGCTCAGCCAGTGTGTTCTTGGAAGCTCAAGGGTTCATCACCAGGGCAGACTCATAAGGCCCACCTGCCCGTAACAGCTGTTGGCGATGTTGTTATCCCCATAGCTACGCTGGCACAGGACAGCGGATCTGGTAGTCTCAGGATTTTTTGGAGGTTACTTATGAACATTCCTAGCCGAGCTGTACAATGTCCTCACTCCCCACTCCCACCCCACACACTGCTTACATCTCCCATCGCTGGTTTTTCCCTGGGAGTTCAGGGATTTTTAAAAAGACCTAGTACTAATGTACTATGTCTACTTTTGGCATTTATACATTTAACATGAATAATTCCATCTATCTATTTTTGAGAAACTTGATGGTCTGTGACATAATTATTGGTACACTTGCTGGGACGCAAGTTTGAATCGTGCAGTGATGGCCATATGCAGAACTGAGTATCTTTATGAGATTGTCTTGTGGCCTGGCATCTGTCTTTGTTCTCTATTCAGAGTTACATGATAATAAACTACCTTCATTATTGTCATAATCATTATATTTAACTCAATGAATAATGTTATTTATTGACTATCCATAGGTCAGACACGGAGTTAAGGGCTCAAATGTGATATTGTTAAAGTATGATGTTTGAATCTAATCAAGCTACAATATTTTTACCTCAAACCATCACTTTAAAATATGTTTTGTATCATATACCAGTTTAAGGAAATGTTTGGGCTCATTTTTAGACAATTCTGTAGTTCTTTTACTTTATTAAACAACTGCAATTCAAAAAAAATTTAAGAACTGTCCGATCTAAGCTACTAATTAATCAAAACTGAAATTTGGGGTGGGAGTCTGTTTGGGCCAGTCACAGGCAGGAACAGGGGCATTTCAGTTTTGTCCCTTCCTGTTGCGGTCTTCCCACAGTTTAGAGACTAGACTAGACGACGTTCTGTTCAGACTCCTGGTCTGACAGATCCTCAAGTTCACTCTTCCTTTCCTGGTGCACTCCTGGGTTATCCACAGTTCCTCTGCTGGGACCGCCTGTTCTTAAGCCCATGGAGTGAGTGGTTATGCCCTCTCTTCCTTCCACCAGCCTCACTGCTGGGGTCTGCTCCACCCCAGGCAGGCCTGCCTGGCTTGCTCTCCTTGCACTCGGGGCCCACGTCTGCCCATGAGCAATGCTCATACATTGTGTGTCTCACCAGCCCTGAGAGCCTTGGAAGTGTAGCTCCTTCCCAGTGCTTTCATTTTTACTGTACTCTTCTGTGTAAACTTTCTTAATATGTCAGGCACTAGTCCTGTATCCCCCAACTGCAGGAAACAAAGCAGGTTTTCCAAGAGACCTGAGAGCCTTCTCACTAAGCTTGGGACTAGGTTGTAATCTCACATTTATTGCATAGTAAGACCTACCTATGCCTAAAAATATTCTTAGACATCTTTCTTTCCAATTTCTGACTCCCTTTATTGTTGTTATGAAGATGATGTCCTTAATATAACTGAGGGGCTCAAGGCCTGAGAACCAGTATTTTATCAGATCCTTTATAAATTTTGCATTTAGGTATCTGTCTAAGACTCACATTATCTCATATCTGTAGTGTTAGCACTTTGGTCAGAACTTCAATTCTGACATTCTGTCACAAGTTGGTCTGTTAATCTTTACAATAATTAGATGAGTGAGCTATTAATGCTCATCCTACCTAATAATAGACAAATATGCAAATTGACCGCAACTTCGCTACGCCCAAACCACGCCCACCAGCCAAGCCACGCCCACCAACCAATCAGGACGAGTATGCAAATTATCCCAACAAAGATGGCGGCTAATTTGCATATCAAGACAGCTTAGAAAGAAGCCAAGAGATGCTGAAGGGAGCAAAGCTGCGGAGAAGCAAGCAAGCCGGGGGGTGGGGGGGGAGGAGAAGGGAGGAACGGAGGCGGGGCCGGCAGAGAAGGAAGGAGAGTGGGGCGAGCTGGCGGAGAAGGTGGGCTGGGGGACAAGGGAGGAGAGCAGGCAGGGCGGGGTAGAGTGCAGCAGGAAACCCTATTGCAGGATTTTTCCTGCAACGGGAACGCTAGTATATTATAGATGAGAAAATGGAGCCTCAGAAAGTTGTCTACAAATAGAATTTGAACTCAAGTCTGTAGAAGCATTTAAATACTACTATATATATTTGCCAACATATTAAAAAGGGGTTTCTTATTATTATCTAGAGTGAAAGATAGTATGTATTTTAATCTTAGGGAAAATGTCAGATAATAAAATGCATTTTCTCCTCCATATCTAGAGTGGGGCAAAAGTAGGTTGACAGTTTTTCTTAGGAAAATAATACAGTAATTAATAAATATTACTAGAATAAAATGTGTTTCATGTACTCACAACTGTAAAACTACTTTCTCCCCACCCTAGAAGTTCTTCAAACTTCTATATTGCTAGTGTATGGTGCTGAAAATTTCACTTTGGTAATTGCAAAAGAATTGGATATTTCTATTTTCACTTTCCATATGCTCCACCCTTCCCTATGCTTTGCACAGAGCCTGTACATTGGTTCTATATCCTTAGCCCTCAAAGTCTTCCTCAAATACTATAGCCCCACATTTTAATTGCTCAATGTCCTCAATATGTAGTTTATAGAACATGTACATTTATAGGTGCTTAAAACAGGCCCAGACAAGTATAGCACTTGGTGGAATGATTGAAGATTGGCCAATCAATCAATCAGTCATCAGCTTGTACCAGAGGACTATTTGTCAGTCCATTCAACTGCTGGAGCCCTCCATTTCCCTAGCCTTTAAGGAAAGTTGCCCACACCTCCCTGCCCTCTTTTTTGATCCCTGCTGTTAACTATTAGCTTTTCTCCTTAAGAATAATTTAAATAGTGGAAGAACAAAGTATTTGGAGACATGCCTAAGGGAATAACACCATTCCAGGGGGGCCTCATGACCTCATTGAGAATATTCTATCCTTCAGGCACAGAAGGAATTCCTTCTTTGGAAAAAAAAATACAGAAAAGTTTAAGTATTTAAGAAATAAGAATTTTCTTCAACTTAGTGAAGCTCATGATATTTTAGAAGTTTTCTGTCAATTCTGTAAAGTTTTTCTGTGCTTTGTACCTTACCGTTCTTTCAAGCTGTCCAGGAAACTGCTGAGGGCTTTGCCCTCTTATCCTATATATCTGAGCTGAGAGCAGGTGCCATTTTTATAACCTGCATTAAAGAGGCCATTATTATGGGGAAGAGCTGGTCTTTTATACTTTCCATATACACCACCAGGGCTTCCCCACCCAGAATAAACGTTCCTTTGTTTTGAAATAGAAAAATTAAATTTGGGAAAATAAGAAAGAAAAAAGCCAAATAGTTATCTGGAGCTACTTAAAATCTCGGGGCAGATGAACAGGTTTGCATAGGTCTGCTTACTGGTCCCTTAGTTATAAGCCATTTTTAATTTCAGGAACAGTCATTTCTAAACTCCTCCACCAATACTATTTCTGTCATTGAGATGGTTTTTAGTAAAAATAGGCAGTGCGGTGCAGTGGGAAAAGAGGTAGCCTGGGAGTGGGAAGCTGGCGTGGCAGTGTTTTTTCTCCTAGTTGTATTGCTTTGCACGGGCTACCTATCTTTCCAGAAGGATAGTTTGCTCACTTCCATGGTGAGGATCATGATAACTTCCTGCCTATTGTGAAGAGTTGGGATGAGGATTAAATGGAATGAAAAAAGGCAAAGCACCATTCAAACTTTGACACTGTGCATATGTAAGGTGTAACAGTACCTGAGAGCTCAAGAACCTCTGAGTTGCGTGCAGTCCCAGGGAGAGGATAATGAAACCTGAAATGGTGACAGTATTGTATGCTGCTAAAGGATGTTGGAGGCATCTAAACTGGCTGCCACTTGCATAGGGAATAAAGGAAAACAAATAAAAATATTTGAACCCCTTTTAACCGAAAGGTAGATTTGCAAAGCCGTGAGATGAAGTTAGCTAGGCGTGGATTTATATGCCTGGACTCCTCGCCCATCTGTCACAGTGTCACTGTCATAGTGCATTTAAAAGAAGATAGATTGCTGAATACACCTCCACAGCAATTTTATTTCATTATTTCCCATTTAACATGCCCACCAGCTTTCCCTCACAGGATGTTGGCCAAACACACAAACAAAATCTGTCTTCATGTTGTGAGTTTTATAACCGTACTATTAAAAAAGGTCTTCTTTTGGGGCAATTTTATTTAAAATGTATCAGCTCCAAACAGAAATTTCAGAATATTTAAAGCATTTCTCTGTCCTGCCCAGAAACATAATGTCAATATTAACTCTCAAAGGCTCACTATAGGAAAACATTAAGGTCTGAACTCCAACTGATTGGAGTCCCCCCACCTGTTCACACACTGGTATTAGATTGGGCAAAGGATGAATGTAGGTGTCCTACATATCTCTTTGTGGGAGGCAATTGAGAAGTAGCTGCCATATCTAAAAATCAAATTTGGGAGTCTTAAGAATTCTACCCACTTGTCAGATTTTTGATACCTAATACTTACGGCTATGGAAGCAAATTGACTTTGTCTTCATGAGGTTACTAAACATGGAGATGAGCCCCCACCCCCAGTTTTGTCCCAGGAATCTGTGTTATTTTGCTTGGACTTCTGCGGATGTTTATCATGGTTACTTTCCTCCATCGACCAAACTACTCCTAAACATTTCTACATTTTGTACTAGTGAAGCTCTACAAATTTGCTACTTGCCACTTAGAGTATACAGTGTGTAACCCAGTGTAAATTAAGCAAGAATTATCATAGCTGTAGAAGACCTGGGCTTGGAATCAGATCCTGCCATCTTCTGGTATTATAGCCTTGAACCATAGTGTCTTTGTGGTATTATAGCCTTGAACCATAGTTCACCACGTGAATACCAAATGAAACGCTACATGTGCCAGTGCTTGGTAAAGTTGAGAATACCACACCAAAGTGTACTGTTGTAATAATAAAGCCAGAGCTGTCTTTTCTGGTTTTGACCAAGGCAGTTCTTAACACTGATTACCAAGAAGTCAAAGCAGGGGGGAGGCTCGCTCTCACTCAGACAGGGCTCTCTCTATACATAGAAATTCAGCTACCTCAGTGACTTGTGTGTGAAATGTAAAGTCTTTTTAGCACAAACAATATACTATTACTCTTGGGTATGGGAGCCTATAGGACCAGGAAGACTATGGTTGGCAAGGAACTAAAAGGTAGAGTCTTTTAACTGCATAAGACTCATGAAGAGGTTCTCAGTTATCACATATTGATACCATTCACTACTTCTATCTTTGTCTGCCTCTCTCTACAAATAAATGCAATGTATGCCAGTTAAAATTTGTCATGAATTATTCTATTAGAATGGGAAAAAATGCCACTACATTGAATTATATTAAAGAACTGGATGATGTTCAAGAGAGGGGTCAGTAGAAATATTTCCCACAATTAACTTTATCATTTCTTGAGAGGAGGAAACCAGGGATAAATAAGAGTGTTGTAACCCATAAACACCTTCAGTATGCCCTTACTGTTTAAGTGATTAATTATTGCTTGCAACATGCTGATTTATCCATTTATTCAACGAGAACAAGTAATCATTGAGTCCCTACTAATTGAAAATGAGAATATAGTGAGGCTTAACTCATAATTTTTTTTTAGGAATTTATAGAATAATGGGAAGATAAGACAGCCACACAAAGAACTAGGAAATAAATGGTAATTGCCAGAAAAGAGGTTCAAACATCACGTGGATTCAAAGGTCATACTTGCCTATGACTGGGGAAACAAATACATTAACGGGAAGAATATTGGTGGAGTCCCCCAAACTGGATAGGGTTTTGAAATGGAAGATTGGAAGAGGAAAGGTGTTCATGATGGAAGTAATATGTACAGTAAAGAATGATGAAGTGACATGAACATGCAGTATTGGAAAAATACAGTTTGGCTAAAGATTAGGGTATAGGGAGGGGATTGATGTTATCTTAACTCTGCCAGGCTAAAGTCATTGGAGAAAGATTGTTCAAAGTTTAGGGACAGTGACTGAGGCTAGATAATTCAAAACCTTGAACACTGCTAACTTCAGGCTTTTAGAAGAGAGAGGAAGAAATCAGACACAGTGAGAAGACTGATAATGGTGTTGATGAGGAGGATGGATGAAGGCAGGGACGCCAGATCACAAGTTATTGGATGAAAGGTGTACAAGGGGAAAAGGAGACAAGTACTGGAAAAGGAAATGAAAATAGAAAAGACGAATGTCAGAAGTATTGGCAATCGTTTGAATGGAAGCTCTGAGATACAGAATGAAGTTAAAAATAATTTTGAACTTTCCTTTTGGGTATTGGGGAGACTAGAAATGTGATTATTATGAAACAGGGAAGCCTGGGCATAGTTCTCCAGCAAGGGGAAAGATGATGGTTTGATTTTAGACTGAACTTAGAAAGCCCGACAAGCCTAAAAATGATTCACAGGCATCGCCTACAGAAGCAAACACAGGTAGTTTTAGGATTAAACCCTTACTGTACTGAGGAAGACAAAGGTATATAAAAGCTAGAGAATAAGTAATAAATCAAACTGGTCACCACCGAGCATCTCTTCATCAAAGAGTTTCTAACATTTACCTGACTTTTTCCATAGAGATTTATAAAGGACACAGCTCTTATATCTTAGAACAAAACATCTAGTTGCGTTGCCAGCTTTGACTTCAATATTGAACATTTCCTGTGCTTTGAACTCAGACGTGGTTTTGGATAGGGTTTGCTGTTCAAGCCCATGTGTGGTTTGTTTTAAAAGTTTCTATTTATCTACTCATAGGCTCAACTGTATTAGAGAAATATTAATGACTCCCATGCTTTTGCTTTCATAATTTAATATCATTTACTTAAGCAATCATAGGAAATAGTGACTCCAACTTTCTTCCAGGAAAAAAAAAGTAAATAAGTGATTGTTTGTTCTCCAGGGGTTATAGATGATTTTTTCTCCTATCTAACAGGGCACACCTATCATAAAACAAGGTTTAAATTTTAAGTATTTGCCTCCCAAAGAAATGCTGTATTAAGGTCTATGGTCAAGATCTGACCTGCAGGTGTTCATTTGTAGATATGCAATAAGCAATTGACATTAAAGGCGATACAAATTTGGGGACAGAGTTTGATTTGTTCCCTGGGGTAAGGGGATATACTTTTACTGCAGAATAGCTCTTAGAAACCATTCCAGCCTGTGTGTACTTATTCTATTGGCCAATCACAAGAATTGAGAGAAAAGTAAGAGTTGTCTCCAAATTTGCTGTCCAAAGTCCAGTGCTCACATATCAAAGCCTGCAGAATTGTACTTTCTCGGTCCAGCCAGAAGGAAAGGGAGGCAGTGTGTATTACTTCAGCTTTTTTTTTTTTTTCCAAGTGCCACTTACAAGAAATTACTGGAGCCTCACATCTCCCTGGAGTTTTAGTTACCCAAATCTACAAAGCAGCTGTCCTTTATAAATATGCTGTTTTTTAAATTGGAATGAAAGCGAGATGTTTAAGAGGCACCAAAAATCCATGTGAATAAACAGGAAAGCTGAGTCAAAGAACTAATTATACCCTGATACTTGCATCCTGCTGCTGCAAGGTGGACCTCGGAGCCCTCGCTCTAATTGCCTATCCCCCTGTTTTAGGAGAAGAGAAAACCTCTTTCACCACTTCATCTGCTTTTGGTTGATGGCTCCCAAGCCATGCCTCACAGCCCCACCATCTTTTCCCTAAGCTCCCAGGTTACACTATCTCATGCCAATAGGGTATTCCTACTCAAATTCCAGGTGGTTAATGGTAAATTATAGTTTCATCTCTTCTTTCCAAATTATTACTGCTTCACATTCCCTTGTTTCCTAGCCTGCATGATTTCTATTTGGGGACTTACCTTTTTGTTGGTTGTTTAGCTTTAGTTTTTAAACCAGTAGTCATATGTATTCTATTGTGTTACAATTGCCCTTCTTTTGACTTGACTTATCCAACACTATTTACCAGGGCCCCTTTGAAAAATTCTCTCTTCTGCCCACGTCTGGCCTTTTATGCTCTTTTTTGAATGCTGTATTCATTTTATCTCCATGGTAAACCTGTGCTGGTTTCCATGCCTGCAACCTATATATATGTCATTACAACATCATGTGTCCTATACTTCCTTCTGGTCTAAACTCTACCAGGAAGCTCCACCTCACAATCCAAGTCCATAGGCCCATTCAGCATGAACCTTTCAACCTGACCCTTGAGCTTCATATAACTTTTGTGTCCCTTAATCTGTTTATATCAAACAAGAGGCCCGGTGCACAAAATTTGTGCACAGGGGGTGGGGAAGGTATGTCCCTCAGGGACCCCTTGAGGTATGTCCCAGTGGGATCCGGCCTAAACGGGCAGTCAGACATCCCTCTCACAATCCAGGACTGCTGACTCCCAACCGCTTGCCTGTCTGCCTGCCTGTCTGCCTTATCACCCCTAACTGCTTCTGCCTGCCAGCCTGATCACTCCCTAATCACTCCCCTGCCAACCTGATTGACGCTTAACTGCTCCCCTGCCAGCCTGGTTACCCCCAACTGCCCTACCCTACTGGCCTGGTTACCCCCAACTGCCCTCCCTTGCAGGCCTGGTCCCTCCCAACTGTACTCTCCTGCCAGCCATCTTGTGGCTGCCATCTTGTGTCCACATGGGGGTGGCCATCTTTGACCACATGGGGGCAACCATCTTGTGTCCACATGGGAGTAGCCATCTTGTGTGTTGGAGTGATGGTCAATTTTCATATTACCTCTTTATTATATAGGATTAGGAGATATTTATCAAGCAACTGTCCTGTTTATGTTACCAGGTTCAATGCTGGTAATATGGGCAGCTTAAGAGGTTCTGAATGTCAGCAGAGCCTCTTGAGCTGCCCATAGTGTAGTACAAGACACAGTTCTAGGACACAAATGACTGAAAACTGAATCCAGTAAAATAAAACATGTAAACTTGACACCTTAATACTCCATTACACTAGAAATAAGGGCACTACCTGGACTCGCTCTTCTGTCTCAGCACAATCAACATAGAATGAGATATACTCTAGATGCATAGTCCTTACCAGACATGCCCACATTACCACATCAGTAGCAGTGATGGGCTGAGTGCATGCTATCCCCCAGTGCTCACACACATTCTTTATAATCCTCACAGGTAGGCATTGTTAACCCATTTCACTGGTGAAGAATCTGACTCTTAAAGAAGTTATGTAACAATGTGCCTACACTGATACAATGAGTAAGTGGCAGAGCCAGGATTTGTAGCCATGTGTAACTTAAAAGCTTGTGCATTATTCCCTACTATTCATTACTGCCCAACTACTAGGGAATGGATACCTGTGATATTCACATACATTTATATACACTTGTGCTAAAGATAAGGGTATTCTTGAGATAAAAAAAAACAAAAACAAAAAATAGATGACAGATGTTTGAGATTATCTGGCTTTGTTTGTACATGTTCTCTGCATCTTCTGTGAAAATTACCCCAATTCCATTGTTGCTTTGTCAATTGCATACATGGTCTGCTTAAAGGGTCTGTATAAAAAGCACTCATAGCTTGAAGAAGGGGCAACATGATGGCTTCAAGTCTAGAGGAAACTGGCTTTTAGAGGATGTCCATCCTGGCTCTTCTTCACACAAGGGTCATTAAAAGGCATACCCTCCTTCCCATGCTCAGGATGTTACCTGGGAGATCCCATTAGTGCTAATGGGTCATTTTCTTGCTAGCTCACCAAGGATCAAAAGGAGAAGCTGCATCTTTGATGAAGTGCTAATGCTGCACAGGTCTCAGGCCACTTAAGGGTTTTCTTTGTTCTCTTCATATGGCAACCCAACAGGGGACCTTAGACCACTGTCTGCCGTATGAAGAGTTTATAAGGACCATGTTAAGTGGTGGTACTAAGTGCAGCTTCAGTAATGAAAATGATGCCCCTACTTACAACGCCAAACCCATCCACCTTGGTGTGTTTGAGGCTTGTATCCTGCACAGCTTGAATCGATCATTTCTGCTCTTTAATAGCACAAGGGAAAGCTTACTACTTTTCTTTAATACACTTTAAAAAGTTGTTCAGCAAATAAGTTTGCTAATAGAAAAAAATAGGATTGTGGCAGGAAGTGGGGAAAGGAAGTCGATGCATTTTAGAATTACTGCTCTCCCCATGTGTTGCCTTACCGTTCTTCTTTCTTCTTTTCTGTGACCTCAATATTTATTGAGTTCCCACTGTGCTATATAGCCTGGTACTAGGCACTGTGGGAGAATATAACACAAAGACACAGTCTTTCTCCTCCAGGAGGCTATCATCACAAAGGACAAGATTATTTTTCAAATACTAGTGGCCCGGTGCACAAAATTCGTGAACATTAAAAGGGAATTAATTAGAGGGAATATTTTAATATTGCTATTTGCTCTTTCTCTATAATAGAAGTGTCAGAGATGAAAGAAAATTAGTAAAATGTATATGAAAATCTTCCTCCTATCAGAGTCTGGGGTGTGCCGTGGGACCCAGAGTCAAGTCCCCACCTGCGTGTACCTCAAAATCACGCGAGACCCAGACCCAGCAGGCCCCACCCATGTCAAGCCCCGCCAAGTGGGGAGTGCAGCCTCAGGTCCCCTGGCCTGGCACCGGGCGTGGGGCGGGGGGGGGATGCAGCCTGAGGTCCCCCGTCAAGCCCTGCCAGGTGGTGGGGGGCACAGCCTCAGGTCCCCCACCCCAGCACCACGCAGCCTCAGGTCTCTGCTGATGGCTCGTTACAGGAACCCCGCCTCTGCTGTGGGCGCAGCCATCTTGAGTTATGGGAACCCAACCTCCGCGGTGTGCGCCGCCATCTTATGATGGCATTATGGCATGAGGGTCAATTTGCATATTATCTCTTTATTTTATAGGATAGTGTTCCCTACCCAACTTTCAGTACTGAGTTCTATATCTGAAAGAGTGCCAAGAATTCTTTATTTAACACCCACTGTTCCTAATACTACATTTATTAGGTCTAGAGGAGAGCTGGAATTTCCTAACAATTTTAGTTTAATAAACTAGTGTAGGGAGCATTTTCCTGCCTTGACATTTGGCATGTAACAATATAACTCTCAGCCCACAATCTCAGATGTGCAAGAAATCTATCTCTATTTTTCTATAACTCACCTTGGTTTCTACATTGAGGTATGATTTGTTGAGTTAGTGAAAATATCATCTCAGGCAATTTTAGTTTTCTTATTTCCCTGGGATTGTGTCTAAATTAAGTGGGGTGAGGGATTTCCCAGGGTACCAATTTGGGGGATGTAGAGAGAGATTGCACAGGAGCTGCTCTTGGATATTCTGTATTCATAGCTCAGGTGCTCAATGAATTGTTACCTAGCACCTTCATTCTTGTATGCATAACCCCTTCAGGTCAGTCATTTTCTGCTTATTTTTTGTGCCACTCAGGGAATTGTTCTGTTGCTCCCCCACCACAGAAGACTATGGGAAGTTCTGTGAGTCTGCCTAAACTCTCAGCATGTCCAAATTTACCATGAAGCCATTTCTTCTCAAGGATCTCACTGTCGCTTCTGAGTTCTCTTGGGGAAATGCACACAGATCACTATCACCCCGTAAGCCTACCTGAGGTTTTAGCATCCCCCACGGCTCACCCTCAAATCAGAGCTCAATGTCTTCTTTTGGCATTCACCAATGACTGAGCTCATATGTCTTCTCCTCCAACTTTCTCTCCCACTTGCCCACAGGAGAGGCAGGGAAGCTTTGCTCTTCTAATGTAATTGCCTGTATATTCTACTTTACTCCTCTACAAGTCTTGGCTTTTAAGACTCACATATAGAAAGATAATTTGTAACTTCAGTTTATGATTCATTTCTCTTCTCTGAGGCATCTAAAATACAATGGCTTGAAACTTAACAGAGGAAAGTCTAAGGAGAAAAAGGAAATGTGTAGAAAAAAATCAAATTATTTCAAAAATAGTATTGCAGCTCAGACCAAGAACATGCCACCATTTAATATTAGTAGTTAACAGTCAATAGATGGTTATGTTCTTTAAGAGGTGGAGAAAGTAAAAACAATCAGTACCTTCAGTGAAAATTATGCAAGATTAATGATATTCCAGTGTAATACTTAGAGCCTTAGTTAGTAGGTCAGGGACCTAAGTTCTCAGTTTTTATGGCTAAATGACTTTCAGCAAGCCCAGTGTACTCATCAATGTAATTCAAGAGTGTTATATCTGTGGATTGATTTTTGCCCTGCCTACAAGCTAATAGGTTAGCTTATTAGTGGTTCACAGATGCTGGCAGAATACATAAGGTTTCTGGGTCAGAGACCAAGTACCTTATTACTCATGACTAAACAAACAGCATGTGTATCGGTTCTCCTTGGTCCCAAGTCCCATGAAGACAACACAGAGGGGTCCCAATAAGCATGAATAGTGCAAGGGATTAGTGTTAAAATGGGGAAGAGGTATCAAGTGGCATGAAAGTTAGAATGGTTAATGTGAGAGAAAATTCAAATGACAAAAGTCAGAAGTAGCTAAAGAGAGTATATTTATCAGGACCTGTAGACAGGGGCAGTGTATTATGGAATTTGAGGGTCACCCTCCTTATGTTCTGCATTGATTAAGCGTTTAATGAACCAGAGTCCATTAATTACATCTACTCAATGCCATTTAGATATGGTGAATAATCTGTGATTGGAAAGGAAACAGAGTCAAACATAAATTGCAGTTTATTTTTTAGAGTAGTGGCCCATAAACCTAGACACATGAAGATGACAAAGTAGAGCAAAGTCCTGCATTAGAAACTGCAATAAAATTTGGGGGGCAATTGACAGCTTGTTAACAGATCCCAGTGTAGCATAAAGAATTCAAAGTGGTATAACTTTAGCAAAAACAAAACAAAACTGAAAAAGGACAAAAAATTCAGGTATATCTAGACTATTGTGGGAGCAAGTTAGCAAATAAAATAGGTACAGGCAAGGATAATGGGCTTAAGCATAGTAGAAAAAGTAATTTTAGACCCTAGAGAAAATTTGTTGAACTTCTGATTAACTGAAGTTCAGTTGACTGTCTATTGACTGTCTATTACATATTTTCACTATGGTGGATACTTATATTTTCTCTCAGTTAATCCTCACATAACCCTCTGAGATAGGTTTTATTTCTATTTTAGAAATGAGACTAGTAATGATTAGAGAAACAAACAAAAAAACAACAACACAAAACAAATTTTTAGAGTTGGAAATAATGGGGCTCAGATTTCAATGTAGGAACATGTAACCGCTTGGCCCATGTTCCTCCCACTTGGCCACACTGTATGGCACTCAGTGCATTCTATTGGTTTGTGCTTTTAGGAAAATGACTAGTTTTAAAATTACTTTGTTTTTATTAATTTAATGACAAGTAAACCTCACTATATTTTTTCCTGTCCCATTGTATGTTTAAAGTCAAGGACAAGTTCCTTTTGTGACCAAAACCTTGATCTTTCCACAGGTGACTTGTATATAGGAGGAGTGGCGAAAGAAACATACAAATCCTTGCCGAAACTCGTCCACGCCAAGGAGGGCTTTCAGGGCTGCCTGGCATCGGTTGATCTAAATGGACGGCTTCCAGACCTCATCTCAGATGCCCTTTTCTGCAATGGACAGATCGAGAGAGGATGCGAAGGTGCTAGATTTTGTTATATCACACTCTAATAACTCCAATTCTACCTGTAAATGAGAACAAATCTCTCTAGCCAGCAAAACTCATTTCTGCCAAACCCCCCCCCCCCCACACTTAGGGCTTAGAAATCCTTATTCATGTTTTTAACCTTGCAACCCATAAATCTTAGTTTTTCTGGGCTGTTTGCAGGCCCACACTATGCCTGATGTCAAACAGGAGCTATGTCCATGGTTCTTGTTATATTCCACTTCTTTGCATTCTTTAGCTTACATAGTGTGTTAATCAGTTCTGCAATGCTTGCTTTATAACATTAAATAGACATCCCATTTAGACTGGGAAAATATATTTATCCCAGCAAGTGTTAATCAGTTTGAGCCTGTTGTTGGAAATATACATTCAATAGGATATAACAAGAGAATAAAGTTTAGATACCATTCTCAAATTACTCTTTGGGTTGTACCTACCCAGCAGCATGAGCATATATATTATCAGTTTGTTTTAGCAAAAATTGGTTTCTCCTATTACTCAAGACTAGTATTCCATACTTCAGAAATGTGTTCAAGTATTTTCCTGTTCTTTTGTGCTTTCTATCAGACTAAGATCTTTAGGAGTACTTTTTGATTGCTACTTCCATTTTAGATAATTTTCACTTCAACACCTCAGATTATTTGAGGCAATTCTCCCTCCATAAATGTACTTTAATCACATCATCTTGAATTTTGTGGTTCTGAATGTGTTGCTGCTTCTCCTTTAATGTTGAACACAGTTTGGGCCATTTTGAAAACTTTAAATTCATAAGGAAATTTTCCATGGGAGAAGCAAAGAGAGAAATGTGAATTCCTATCCCTTGGGATATTATGAATCATTTCCTCTCAGCCCAAATAATGCCATTAGACTTAGCAACTACCTAAGTACATGGGAATTTTTTTAAATTTGAGAATATATTTTTTTTCTCTCGGCAACATATATTTCCCTGAAAAGTCAGATGAAATTCAAACTGTATTTTAAGCCTGCCGGAAGGTACGGCTATTTAATGGACGTCTCTGTCAAATTCATTTTTAATGCTATCACCAAATTTGTTTTCTTTCTTTCAAAGTTTGGAATAACATTCTATAAAACTGAGGGAAACTTGTGTTTTCTCCTTTACCAGTTTAGCAAAGCAAACAAAGCTGTTAAGTGAATAGCTCCGTTCTAGTGAATAGATACAAGAATGTGAGATACAACTTGAATACCTGGATGTGGTCTAATTCATGAGAATAAGTACATTAAAAAAAAGTACTACAAACTATTCTGGAAATATTATTTTTCAAAGATATTTGAAAATACCAGCTGCTTGATAAGTGACATCTCACCTGTAAAAAAAATGGTGAGAGAAGACAGACAGACACATTCACAACTAAACACACACCAGATAGAAAACCACAAACACACATGATCCCCCACCACTGGCACATGGTATGAGAGGAAGATGTATTGAGAAAGAATATTAGCAGAAATCATATTTCATGTTATTTTCCAACATAATCTAGTGGGCAAGTTGGTTAAGGTGACTGAATTTTATATCCTCTTGGAAAACCATAAACTTCATTCAGTAGATAACAATGATTCCTTCCTTACTTTATATAGGATGCTTTAATATCTGAGGTTTAATAATTTTCACCCTCTTTTACCTCATTTTCCTTTTTTTTTTCTTGGAATGTTACCTTACCCCTGCCTTTCTGCCTTGACATTTTCCTCATTTTTAAATTCCAACATCAATATTAACAACTTTTAATTTATGATTATTTCTATCCTATGTTTTTAAGGAATCTCAGATGTACCTGCCTTAGGTGTAAATACATGCTTTTAGGATTTGTGATCATATTCTAAATACTCCATAAATTCTCTCTCTAGATATTATTGTCTCAAGAATTTTGAGTCTAAATCACATTGGACTCACTTTCATATTAATAGAAATAGTATAAATTTGACATAACCAAATATCTTTTCAGTATTTTCCATCATTCCTACCCAAAAGGACCTAAAAATCTCTAAGTCCCTTTTATGTAAGAAGTTCTTGGACTTCCCTAAATATTCACTTGCTGCTTTTCATTTCTAACTAATCTTAGTTGGTAAGAGCTCATGTTGTTTATATCACACATTAGCTAGGGGAGGGAGCTTGCACATTCCTTGAGGGTGAATTCTTATCCAACTTTAGCCAGTGTCAGAAATGCCCGTATAATTGTTAAAACCCAATTACTGGACATCCCCCCACCCCCAGGGGTTCTGATTCAGTAGGTCTAGGGTGGGACCCAAGAATTTACTTTGATTACAAGGTCCTAAAAGAGGCTGATGCTATTGGTCTGAGAACCACACTTTGAATTCTATTGCTTGAGATGGCATTGCCCTTCTTACATAAAAGGAAAGGTGGACTGGTAACCAGGCTCCGTTCAGCTCAGTATTGGGTCCAGTTAATTTTCATACATGAAGTTAATGATTTTTTAAGTTAGATATTCTTTGCATAGACTCCTAACATTCAGTCCCAAAATGCATTTTTAAGTGACAGAAATAATTATTAAAGCTACCACTGAGCACGGGGGACATTAAGTTCACATATGCTATTTTATTTACTCAAAACTATATAAACTAGGTATTACAGACTTTTTTTAGATAAGTAGGTCAAGCCTCAGAGATGGGAGGTGACCTTTCTGAGGTCACACGGCTAGTAAGTGGATGATGGAAGCTTCGAACCCAAGTTTACCTTCCTTAAAGCCCAGACATCTAACCACTTTTAGCTGTTGTCTCTTTGGTTTCCAGAGATTGTAGTTTTACCTTCACTTTCCTTTCCTTTTCAGACATATCCTTATCTTCTAACCACTTAATACAAATGTCCTTGTTGGCTGGCTTCTAATTTTTGTGTGTGATAAAAATAAAGGGGCATGATATAACTAAAGGGAAAAATAAATTGCAGGCCAGATGCCTGCCAATGTTTAAATACTGTTCTAGAAAGTGAGTATTTTGAAAAATGTATCTTGTCAGGCATAGGCATGCATTCTCTTGTAATACTGGAATATAAAAAGACTGTTGTGATAATGAAAAAAAAAGTAATAAAGCATGTCTTTATGCCCACATAAATTTTGGCAGGTACCCCGAGTTGCTGCTCCACAATATGAGGAGATTACTCTTTAGGGTTGCAGTTTTACCAGTTTTAAAGTTTAGCATCATTTTGTAATTGTATTTCTGATCATTATTGCAAAAATGAAAATCTGGCCCTTCATCAGTGTTTGCTCCTGCTCTTTTCTGCAAGGGAGAGCCTATCCCTTGATCAAACAGCCGCAGGGCTTGCACCACTCCTTGACCTGATGCTTATCCCAGGAAGGAATAGGCTAAGGACTATTGCTTTAAGAGTTTGTTCTTCTTCTTTTTTCTTAATCACTATTTTTAGTCTCTACTACCATGAGATGAAGATCATCAGACCACTTACCTCTCACAGATTAGAAGAACAATAAAAACTAATATAGTGGTTCTTGGTTATTTGATGCAATAGTTGAGAAAAACTATTACATCTATTCAGTCTCCCAGACCTGTGAGATTATTTTAATTATTAATAACAACTGTTATTAATAGTAACTATTATTACTACTATGCCAAAAATTATTGTTATTATATAGTTAGTATTTACAATATTATGGTTGTGAAAATTCACGTAGGTTAGGCTAAATTTAATAACTTTCTATGAAGAATACCTTTAAGAAAACCATAATAGAAATCTGATTGTAAGGATCATGTTTAAATGGATATTTTACAAAAACATGAACTTATATAAAGGCTAATTTTAGATAATTCTCACTCACTAAAGCAGTTACCCCAATTACTGGTGTCTATTTTAACATTTTCATAAAAACTATATAATTGTGTTTACTACGGAATACTTTAAATTTTTATTCTAAAGTTATTTAGTTGGCTAGTATTCCATTTTCAACCTTCCCTAAGTTAATTCTTAGTATTGAGGTTCTACAATGCAGTCAGGTCACTTCGGTAATGTGCTCATATCTATCCAAGAGAGGAAAAACTACAGAAGCCCTTTTAACTTTCCTTCATTTCATGTCATCAGCTCAATTAATCTTTTTATATATGTACACACACACATATATAGTCAAATTCTAATGAATTGCCGCTTTCTTATTTTTGGCTTAAGATTTATGGCTGTTCGTATGAATTTATTTGCTTTACATAGCATTTCTCTCCCCCTTTATAGCAGCATGCTTTCTGAATCTGAACGTTCTCCTGTGTTTGCCCCATTTCAGTATTGCTTACTAACATTTAATATATTTTGCTTTTTTTTTTATTTTGCTGACAAAGTTGCATTGATGAAAGCTGACTTGCAAGGTAGATAGCCCTGTGTGTACAAAACAAGACTGAAACCCCATAATACAGAGTGGAAACCACCAAATAACATTTTTTTAAACATTTTTGCAGTAACTGTTGTTTGGGTTCAGATTTAATTTTTCTCCTTTTTTGCACGTTGTGCAAGAAACCTCATTCTGTAGCATAGTTTGCATAAAGGCTTTCAGTCTTGACTATGTTTGTATAGTGGTTACCTTTAGTGCTTTTATCATCCTTCTTTTAGTTCTTTGTTTTTCAGTGTTCTAGTTCTGATTCTTTAGAAATAGAATAGCATTCTTTTTACTTGTATGTTAAAATGGGGCATGTCATTTATACAGAGTTATTCATTTAAGTTTAATTGCATGAAATTGTCAAAGCATGTGAATTGATACTTGCCAACATACCTATCTGAAACACCCAACAATCATAACTTTATCCATAGTTTGTGCAGGGAAACTTCTAGAAGCCCTAGGACATTTTTGCATACCTCTCTTCAGTTACTTTGCCAATCTTCTCTCAATTTCATGAAGTTATAATCTCTATTTTTCATGGTGTCTCTATTCATTGGTGAAAAGTTAAGGAGATCCATGCATTTTTCTGAAATTCAAATGGGGATAGAGAATTATGGATGATGCCTAAACCATACTGGAAGCTTTGTGCTTGTTTTTACTATTTGTTGGTTTCATTTACTATTATAATGTATTTTTGTCCTGCACTTGAAACTTCAGAAAACATTCATATTACAGCTTCTCTGTTTCTAATTCAGGTGTGTGAACTAGAACTTTCAAAACTGGTTTGGTCATATACGTTGAGGTGTTGGCAACTACTATATGTGACCTAGCTTGTGTATAAAGCACTTTGGGATTTTTAAATAGGAAACCAAGTTTCTTTTGGATCGTGTTACAGGGCCCAGCACAACCTGCCAAGAGGACTCGTGTTCCAATCAAGGTGTGTGCCTGCAGCAGTGGGATGGCTTCAGCTGTGACTGCAGCATGACTTCCTTCAGTGGCCCGCTCTGCAATGACCGTAAGTACCCGTGCGCACGTGGACTGATACTCATCTTTGTTACAGTTTGATGTCCAGGCTCTCAAATGGGGACTCTTCATAGTGTCTGTAAGTTACATAGTCCTAAGCAGGTGAAGCAGTTGTTTCTACAGAAAAGAACTACTTAAATACTAAAGTAATAATCAAGGATGCTATAAGCTACCTGTTAGGCTGATGATGGTGATTCTTTGGTTTTCCACTGTTGTCCCTTGTTTTGAATTGCTAATGGTCACCTTGTTGAAAATAATGTTTTTATGTCCTATATGTGACAGTTCACCCTGGTTTTTTGGAAGAGACTTCATATTGCTTTATATAAAGTAATGTTTAATTTTGTAAGGTTACATCCTGAGGGCTGTAATTTTAGTAAATGGTGACAGTTCTCATTATGGTTTTCCCACTCTCTATTGTATTCAAGCCTATAGCTACCTTTTACTTTAAAAACGTGTTTACACTTTGTCCTTGAAGTACTCGCCCTGATATTTTAGCCACTTGTGGGTTTCCCCCTTTCGTCTAACAATATAAGCATGACAAAGAAACAGAGTGTTCACCTTGTATCGTGGAATATCTGGTAGTGTCTAAGCTGTGTGATTGCAGTGAGGATTTTAAGACTGAATTAACTGGGACAGAGAATGATGTTCTATTTCTAAGTGTTAAAATAGATCATGCTTTATAGCATTTCATCAAAACGATAAAAACATTTCCTACAAAACATTGCATTTCTGTACTGAGAAAATATTTGTGACAAAGCTTCCTGGTTGTAAAATAAGGTACCTGCTTTATGTTTGTAAATGCTACCATATTTAAGGAAAGCTCTAGGACCGTGGTCGGCAAACTGCGGCTCGCGAGCCACATGCGGCTCTTTGGCCCCTTGAGTGTGGCTCTTCCACAAAATACCACGGCCTGGGCGAGTCTATTTTGAAGAAGTGGCGTTAGAAGAAGTTTAAGTTTAAAGAATTTGGCTCTCAAAAGAAATTTCAATCGTTGTACTGTTGATATTTGGCTCTGTTGAATAATGAGTTTGCCGACCACTGTTCTAGGATGATGGGGTAGGCGAAGGCTGGGCTTGAGAATGGATTTAAGGAAAGACTATGTTCATTTTGACCTTTTTCTATTAGAGACTCTCTTCATGTCCATAGATATGTATGACAATGTTGAAAATGGGGTCAAACTATAATATTTCATTGAACTGAGTTGTTGCCTAGCAATAGTGAACAATTCACCATCTCTCTTCAAGTTTCCTATCCAAAATATTGAATGCAGGTATAACAAGCAATTAATGAAAAGTAAAATAGTACCTGGAAGATACTTGTAAAGATCACACCACCATAGATGGAGAAATATTTAGTCTCCATTCTACCAGTGACATCTTTCATAGAATTACAAGTAAACTTTCACACATTTGCAAACACTGTATTTCTACAAATCCAATCACACAAACCACCTCATTTGGGGTTATGTGAATAACCTTACATAAGATTCTGTAAATACTTATATGTACATAAAGCAAAACAAATAACTTATAGATGATTTTAATATAGATATGTATATATGTACACAGAATAGTAAATTCCATAGAAAATTACAAACTTATGCTGAAGGACAACCAGAAGACTAATAATTTGTTATGCTTTTATTACGGCAAAGTTTTAAGCTTGTTTGATCCTGACAGATATGTGATCACATGTGCTAGCTGAGAGAGCTTTGTGCATGAAAATGTTTTTCATTTTGCTAAAGAACTTTCATTGCCAAACTTTGCTTAATCTAGTTTATATGTTTTATAAAACAGTTGCCATTTGATTGTGTCAGATTGTGTATTCTCATATACCGGTTAAGTAGGAAGAATATAATTTTCTGTATCTATTTGCTAGACATTTCCCAAAGGAACATTGAGATCCTACTTTAAGTATCATGCTGTCTTCAAATCATTTTTACAGAAAATTATTTGACTGCATCTCTGGGTGATAGTAGTGGTGATGACAATGATAAGACTATTTGTTATTTTCTTGTAAATAAGGTAAATGTCATCCAATAACTGTGTCTCCTGATATGCCTCGTGCACAAATCAGCATGAAAATTACTTGGAGGGTTCTCAGAATACATGCATTTTGATTAAATCATTACCTCTTAGTAGGTTTTCTGGAAATGTGAAAGAGTTTCTTGATTTGTACTTGGGAGTTTTGGTAGTGAGGATATGGAGGTACAAATCAATATTTAAAAGCAAATCTTATTTTTGTATGAACTGTAATTTGTAGAAAGTACAGTAGTAACCATAAACTTAAGGATGTGCAATTGATACGGCACTAAAAGTAGCAGGACACATTTTCTTTACGTTTTAAATTGATCAAAATCAGCATTTTCTCTCATTCTGTTTTCTATAAGTTGCACAAGTAGAATTAGTATGATTCCTGGAATTTTAAAAACTTTTTCTTTATAGAGATTGACTTAAAAAATCAACTTAGGTATTTATTCATAAATTCTGTGACTGCAGCCTTCAACTGCATAGAAAACAAACAAAAAAGGAAAATAGACATAAAACTTTTCAAAAGAGGAAAGAACAAAAACACACCACATTGCAAAAGAGATCCACGCCCCACACATTCCCCAATAGACCTAAATGTCATCTCTCTGATAAGTTTCATAGAGTGGTAAGAATAACTAGAACATTTTATTTATGTTAGCCTGGAGATATAATTTACAATGGGAAGATGGGAATACTTTGTAGCTTGTAAGTGTAATCTTGGATAAATCATACTAATTAATGAACTTAAAGGAATCTTTCAGAAAAAGAGGCATTTAGACAAATGATGGAAAAACCTACCTCTAAAGAAAACTGTTTGTGAAATCCTTTCTTCCCTGGAAAATTGCCATCTAAATGACCTACTTGTTGACAAAAACAATTGCTGTGAGTGTGTATGGGTCTGTGCACAAGTGTGAGTGTAGTGTACTGAATTCCTCAATTCTTTCATATCGATGCCATAGTTTAGGTACCCAATATTATTTTTTCTGGTTATTGTAGTAATCTGTAGTTTGAGTTTTTCACTTCTTATTCCTCCCTCCTCCAGTTCACCCCATGCCTCTATACCAGTTCTTCCTTCCTGTTCTCCCTACTTGACATATCATCCACTCTTCCTGGTTCTCCTGACTATAGACAATATTTTCTTCCTCTGAATTCTATGGGGTTTTGTTAATGCTGTTTTATCAGCCATCACTCTCTACTTTATAGTTATTTATGTTTGGTCTTATCTCCCTGTAAGACTATTTGCTTCTTTCAGAGACAATATTCTTTATCTTTTTGGCTCATAAGCTCAGTGTTTTTGCATATCGTGTTGCATGTAAGTGCTGATCATAGTAGCTCACGCAATCAAAGTAGACTAGGTAAATGAATCTTATACTAGTATAAGGATTTCTAGTACACCTCAGTGGCCAACAACACTCTCCAAAATTCATCAATTCGGAGTTCATGAACCTCCATGGTCTGACCCCAGCTTTCATTTTCATCTTTATCTATTGCAGAACCTTGTCCATGAGACATGTTATTGTCAATTATCTTACCTGTGGCTTTCTGAACAACATGGCACTTTCCCATTCTCCTCCCCATTGCCTATGCTAACTTCTTCTCTTGGAGGATGCACTCATTCTACCTGGAATACATTCCTTTCACCTGGAATACATTCCTTTCACTCTATCTGCTTAAAGAATTATATCTTCATTTTCAGTCTCTACTTAAACTGGAAGCTTCGCTGGTCTTCTGAGCTTTACCTTTCCCTCTTTTAAAAGAGAAACAGTTTTTGTACTTTCTACATATTATAGCTATTTGTGAACTTTCTTTTGGATGTAATCACTTATTGAGTGCTTGCTATGTGCCAGGTCTTAGAGTTTACATTCCTTATATAAAGTCTACCTATCACTTATACATGTTTGCGTGTACACGCACGCGCGCGCACACACACACACACACACATACACACACACCACACACACCTCACCATCATCATCAAACCATTATGCTCCAATAATCCTTTTCTGCTTTTACCCATTGGTCCAGAATAGAATGTAACTATATTAATTAATTTAATATCAGGTTGGGGAAGATGAATATGGCTATGATCATATGGAAAAAAGCAAACATAATAACATTGTCACATTACATCAGTATAGAAATGTTGTGTGCCAAATTATAGTTCAGCTTCAACAGTGTCTGTTACCATAAGGGGCAGGGGTGCAGGGGCATGGGAGGGGAGAGTGCCTGAATGTGTGGTGCAAATTATTGAAACTTGAGGCTTTTAGGGTTGCTTTTACTTTTTAAGTGGGTTTTACTTCTTCAGAATTGATTCACTGGGAGCTCTTGTGAACAAAGTGAAGATTAATCATGGTGAAGTCTCAGAATCCTGTATGATTAAATACGTTTAAACAATATATAATTTATTAGCCATTTACTAATCAAGAAGATATGTAAAGAGAGTAACATGTCAATTCTCCAACTGTATGGAATGAGATCATCATGAGGATTTTTTTAAAGAAGTATAACTTTGTTGCTGTGGATATGCCTAGCTAGTGCATAAGAACTGCAAATTATTTTTATGTAAATAACACCATATTTTAATGCTAATCACATAATTAACAGGTACTATGTGCATGCTATTTATATATTACACATCTTACCTTGTCAGTCTTCAAAGATATTATTTTCAATTTACAAGTGAGGATCTTGAGGCATGGATTGTTTATATAACTTCTTAGAGCTGAAATGACTAGTGATTGGCACAGAGTGATTTTGAATGTATGTCTGCCTAATTTCAAGCCTATATTCTTATTTGCAGCCACAATTTCTCTCACAAAGGGATAGATTCATTTTCAGTGTTATTGAAATCCCCCCCGCTACAAATTTCCCTAGAAGTTAGTAATGACTAGCATTTATCATTGTGGATCTTTTCCCCATCCTCATCTGACTCTTGATTGTTATATTTAATTTTAAACTGTAGGTTGCATGAAACATGCTCTACCCCTCAGCTGCTCAGTTGCCACGTCTAAAGATGAGTGAAAAATTTATGGCTGTCTAAGGCGGCTGTCGTTAACTTCCAGTTCTCTTAAAAAGTCATACTGATTATGAAAGAGAGATGGGAATTTTCTGTGATTTTTCTATGACAGCCTAGGTTGCTCAAAAACAATAATTTAATATTTCATCATGAAATCAGGCAGAGATATTTCCCAAGGTTCTCTTGCTTGAGTCAGATTCACAATGGGTCTTAGGGGACATGAGCTGCTAAGATTCAGAATTGTGTGACCAATGAATGTGTACCAAGTATTTCATTATGTTGATTACATCTCAGTTTTCTCTCTCTACAATGTTAATGTAGAAAGGGGGGGGGAAATGAAGTGAGAGGTTAGCAGTGTGGTCTTTGAAGGTTTTTGGAAGACACAGACAGTGCATCAAGCCAGATCATGAAAAGTCACTATGAGATTAATAGCAAGGGTGTAGGGAAGGGAAAGAAAGCTCTGGAGAAATGTGCAGAGTCCAGAAAAAGGTCATGATAAAAATAACGTTGTGCTTGCATTAGGAATAATTCTGTTCATAAAGTAAAAAATTATTGTGAAGAAAATGCACCTTGCCCAGTGATCCTTCTTCCTTCCCTGAATAAAGAATTCTGAGTCTTTAACAAAATTTACTGTAGCAATTAAAAAGTGTCGGGTTCTCTTATAGGGAGGAATTATGATCTCCTTGGCAGCTTACTTCTCTGGTAACATTCTTGTACCAGCAAAAAGTGCAAGGGTGAGCTGTTGGCTCTGGGTATTATGGAGTGTATGATTTTAATGACCCTAATAATCTACTAAAATCTCACACATTTCAGAAAATGGCCTATGGAGCCTGTGGCTTAATCTCCCCAGGATTTGTTGAGATAGGAAGGTACAAAGGCATTTCTTAACTTGAAATGATTTTGGAATGAAACAAGTTTCTTAAAAGGATGAGCTGACATAGAAAGATGTTAAAAAAAAAAAAAGTGGGTCGCGAACAAGGAGGAGGCTACATGTCACAGAGACAGTGGAGACTGTGTTCGTGTAGGTGTGAACGCTTCTTATAAATCTACTAGGGGCCTGGTGCACGAAATTCGTGCACTTGGGGTGGGGGGGGGGTCCCTCAGCCCATCCTGACCCCTCTCACATACTGGGAGCCCTCAGGGGATGTCCTACTGATGGCTTAGGCCCGATCCCCACGGGAAGCAGGCCTGAGCCACAGTCTGGCCTCCCTTTGTGGGAGGCAACCAGGCTGATCAGAGGAAGGCACCAGCCCCATCACCCCGCTGCTGCAGCCACTGCCAGTCACCACAGCCACCAAGGTGTTTTCATCAACATGGACTCCAGTCTCTTCACCAAGAAAAAATGACAACTTTCTTTAGGCATTTTCAAGATGTGTCTTTCATAGGATATGCATTTCTTTCTTTCTTTTTTTTTTATCCTCACCTGAGGATATGTTCCCATTGATTTTTAGAGAATGTGGAAGAGAAAGGGAAAGACAGAGAGCAACATCAAAGTGCGAGGAACACTTTGATTGGTTGCCTCCTGCATGAGCCCTGATCTGGGCCCCAGCCAGGGAGGAGCCTGCAACCTAGGTACATGCCCTTGATCAGAATCGAACCCAGACCCTGCTGTTGGCAGGCTGAGGCATTATCCACTGAGTCAAACCGGCTAGGGCAGGATATGACATTTCTTAGCCCTCCAGCAGAGGACCTTTGTTTTTTTCTCCAGGAGTGTGGTGGAAAAGCCCTAGATCACCTTTTTGGATTCTTATTACCCAAGTTATTAAGAATATTACCAGTGGCATACAGGAAACTTAGCCAATGTGCAGTCAGAAAAGGTGTTTCCTCTGTAGTTCACACCAATCGTGGGCTGGACCCTGCCCAGGCCTAAAGCCTCTGGCTGAAGCTTTAGGCCTGGCCAGGGCCCCTCCAGCTCCCTCTGATCGCGGGCTCCGCCCCTGCCCAAGCCTGCCCAGGCCAAAAGCCTCTAGGGCAGAAGTGGAGCCCCAGCTCCCTGCCATCGATCACAAGGGGTCCACTCGTGCCCAGGCGATCGATCGCAGGGGGTCCGCTCCTGCCCCAGGCTGAAAGCCTCCGGATTTATCCTGGAGTAGGAGTGGAGCCCCAGCTACTTGTGATTGATCGCAGGGGGTCCGCTTTCGGCCTTGTGCAGGAGCGGAGCCCCTGCTCCCTGCGATCGATCGCAGGGGGTCCGCTCCTACACCAGGCCTTACCTCACAGTGACCTGGGTGCCAGAATGTTCCTAGGACACAGGCGCTGGGCGCCTATGTATGCAAATTAACCGCCATCTTTTTTGGGTTAATTTTCATAGTCACTATGATTGGCTATGGGCGTAGCGAAAGTACAGTCAATTTACATGTTTGTCTATTATTAGGTAAGATAACATATGACCCTTTAGGGAGAGAAACAGATGGAATATGTAGTGGTATGTAAAGAATATATTTTGCTAGGTTTCTTTACTCACATGGGTGAGTGTATATTTTGGTGCTTGGCATCTCCTGTTGAGAAGCTTTCAAGAGCTCCATCTGGATTCCAGCAGCTCAGGGCAATGCTAACACAGAAATGGTGTTGGTTCAAAGCAGGCCTTCGGCTATGTTTGCAAAGCATCTCCAGGTCATGACATGATACATAAATATCCCAGCCAGATTCCATGTCAAATCTTTGAGGTTCTCTCAACTGCCAGACTTTGTGGAATCTGGACTGAGGATCAGGATTCATGTAATCACTATCCTCACAATAAGACCATGTTGCTGACACTGGGGGTCCAACTTCCATGACATCAGTTATAAATCTGCTTTTTCAGGTCCCAATCAGGGCAAGTGCTTCATTTTACTAAATTAAAAACAGAAAAAGTGTTAAACTACCATTTCTTTCAGCCGCAGGAGACATCACGGAAGTAATTAAATTGGATTTTAGTATGTCGGGCACATTCCTTTTATTGACAGTGATAATATTTCTGTAAATCAAAACCTGGAAACATCTTCAATGTTGTTGAAGTGCCAAAGATAAAAAACTAAGGTTCTTAAAATGAAATCTCCTGAAACTAAAATTGATCTATGGAGTGCCGTTTGAGAGGAAGGTGCCCGAGTTGTGAATGCGACCTCTCTTCTGAAATTCACTGTCAACAAGCTGTATGATGGCCACAATTATACTTTTTATTTTTGAGCTGAGTCCTTGAAAGTTATAGTAGTGTAAACCCAAATGCAGTAGCTCTGCAGTACCAGCTCACATTCATGGTTTTAAGGTCACCTGGAAAATCTTCTCTCCCGGACCCCAATATTTCCTTTCCTAGTGTTGTCAGTAGGTTCGGTGGTCAGTAGGTTCAATTGACATTTATTTCCCTGGCATCTCTGCATTCTTTCATTCCATATTTAAGATTCCCCACAGTCTTTCCCAAAAAACCACAACTCTACAACGTGCTTTATTTCCCATATGCTCAGGCATCAACTCTTTGATCCAGACATGGACAGAGAGCCACTGGTGTAGTCGCTGAATGC